>NC_134688.1:335843559-336150642 GCF_050947455.1 Rhinoderma darwinii | reverse complement strand
TCAGGATGCTGCTGTCTTCACCAGCTCTCATGTATCTGCACAGTTGCTTCATTTTGGTTTATTTTGCATTCAGGATGCATATGAACAATAACAAAAATGTCAGTAAGTGTCCAAAGCCTTTTACCAAGTACACTATTTTTAAAATGTTGGGGATGTCAGTATATAAAGTAAAAAAAAAACAAAGAAGATAAACATGGAGTATGAACTAAGCGCCATATTTTCTCATGTAATCAATCATCGGTGGTCTAATTCCGATACTGCCGTGCAAATTGAAGCCTTTTTTCCTGTGTGCCTTTGTTAGCATAGGAGCAGTGACCATCCGTCTGCTTCGGAGTTCCATACGCAATAGGGTTCGCCAAACTATTGTTTTAAACACACGTCTGGTAGCCCCCTGGTTGATTTTCATGGTGAGCTACTCCACTGTAGTGTGTCGTTTGGCCCTCATACACCATCGTAGCCGACGTTCACCTTTCACATCAATGGCATGTGGTGCTCCGCAGTTTCCACGTCGGTTTGTTAGGGATCTGCCAGGTACTTCATCTAGCTATACTCCTGGGATTAATCAATCCACACCTGAGGCCAGACCTGCTCGACTGACACCATCTCCCACCAACCAGGGTGGCAGGCTCAGGAGTGGGAGAGCCTATCGCGGCCTGGTCTCTCGGAGTTAGCTCCGCCCCCTGCCCTTTATTACCTGCCCTGTGCTCTCCCTCAGTGCTTGTAATTCTTTTGGATTCCTGGCCCCACTGCTGCTTGCTCCAGCCTGCTTCTGCCGTGCTTCTGCCTTGCTGCAGTTCTGCTTGACCTGCTTGCTTGCCCTGGCTTGCTTCTGTCTCCGTGCCTGCTCGGGTGTACTCACTTCGTCCTGGTCCTGACTGTTCGTTCGCCGCCCCGTTTCCTCGTGGCGTTCCGTGGCTACTGCCCCTTCCCTTGCGTGTTCCCTGTTTGTCTTCCTGTGCACTTAGCCAGCGTAGGGACCGCCGCCCAGTTGTACCTCGTCGCCTAGGGCGGGTCGTTGCAAGTAGGCAGGGACAGGGCGGTGGGTAGATTAGGGCTCACTTTCCCTTCACCTCCTTCCTGCCATTACATAATTACAAGCCCTTACCTAGTCTACCATTTCTACTACGCTGACGCTATCATGGACCCCCTTGAGACCCTGACCCAGCAGATGCAGGGCCTCTCCCTACAGGTCCAGGCCCTGGCCCAAAGGGTCAATCAGGGTGACGCTGCTTTAGTAGTACCCCTCACCTCACCTCTAGAACCCGACCTCAAGTTACCTGACCGGTTTTCAGGGGACCGTAAGACGTTTCTCTCCTTCCGGGAGAGTTGCAGACTGTATTTCCGCCTAAAGCCCCACTCCTCAGGTTCCGAGAACCAGCGGGTGGGTATCATCATATCCCGACTCCAGGAAGGGCCCCAAGAGTGGGCCTTCTCCTTGGCTCCTGACGCCCCTGAACTTTCCTCTGTTGATCGTTTTTTCTCTGCCCTCGGACTCATTTACGACGAGACTGACAGGACTGCTTTAGCCGAGAGTCAGCTGGTGACCTTACGTCAGGGTAGGAGACCGGTTGAGGAATACTGTTCTGATTTTAGGAAGTGGTGCGTAGCTTCTCAGTGGAACGATCCGGCCCTAAGGTGCCAGTTTAGGTTAGGATTATCTGACGCCCTGAAGGATCTGCTGGTTAGCTACCCCTCGCCTGACTCCCTTGACCAGGTTATGGCCCTAGCAGTACGACTTGACCGACGTCTCAGGGAACGTCAGCTAGAACGCTTCAGTGTGCTCCCCTCTGACTTTTCTGCGATTCCCCCCGAGGTCCCGTCTCCTCGCCCCTCCACGGAGGACTCGGAGGTACCTATGCAACTCGGGGCCTCCATGTCCCCTCGACAACGTAGAGAGTTTCGCAGAATGAATGGTCTCTGCTTCTACTGTGGGGACGACAAGCATCTACTGAACACCTGCCCCAGGCGCAAGAATAAGAAGCCGGAAAACTTCCGCGCCTAAGTGATCATCGGGGAGGTCACTTGGGCGCACAGGTATTTCCCGTTAATGTGAAACGCAATAAGATTTTGCTTCCCTTTCAGGTCTCGTTTGCTGGCCGGTCTGCCACGGGCAGTGCTTTCGTGGATTCTGGCTCATCTGCTAATATCATGTCTGTGGATTTTGCTATGTCTCTAAAGATGCCTTGTATTGATTTACCTTATCCCATCCCTGTAGTAGGAATCGACTCAACCCCCCTTGCTAATGGTTATTGTAATGGCAGGGGGTAGGGAGACGGACAAGTGAGCCCTAATCTACCCGCCACTCTGTCCCTGCCTACTTGCAACGACCCGCCCTAGGCGACGGGGTACAACTGGGCGGCAGTCCCTGCGCTCAGTAAGTGCACGACAAACACGACAAACATACAAGGAACACAAGCAAGGAAAAGGGGCCGTTGCCCACGGCAACACCGTGAGCAACCAGAGTGGTGAACGAGCCGAGTCAAGCCAGGAGTGTGCGAGGTACAAAACGAAAAGCAGAAGAGTAGTCGGTAAGCCAGGGTCGGTATGGAGCAGGATCAAAAATAGCAGGAGCTGTAGCTGGGCCAGGAAACCACAAGGAAAGAAACAAAAGCAATAACAAGCACAGAGGGACAGGAAGTGCAGGCTTAAATAGACCGAGGGCGGGAGCTAGCTGAGTCTGGCCAGGTTACGATAGGCTCTCCCACTCCTAAGCCTGCCAGCCTGAATGGTGGAAGCAGGAGTCAGTCTCAGGGATGTATTCTCAGGTGCTGACTGATTAGTTCTGGGAGTTAACCCTGCTGTGCCTGGCAGATCCTTTACAGTACCCCCCCTTTTATGAGGGGCCACCGGACCCTTTCTAAGTGGACCTGGCTTACTGGGGAAACGCAGGTGGAACCTCCTGACCAATACCCCAGCGTGAACATCCCGGGCGGGTACCCAAGTCCTCTCCTCGGGCCCGTATCCTCTCCAATGGACCAGGTACTGGAGGGAGCCTTGGACCATCTTGCTGTCCACAATCCTGGCCACCTCGAATTCCACCCCCTCCGGGGTGAGGATGGGAACAGGAGGTCTCCTCGAGGGAGCCAAGGACGGGGAGCAGCGTTTGAGGAGGGAGGCATGAAACACGTCATGTATCCGAAAAGACGGGGGTAACTCCAGCCGGAAGGAGACAGGATTGAGGACCTCAATGACCTTATACGGCCCAATAAACCGGGGAGCAAACTTCTTGGACGGAACCTTGAGACGCAAGTTCCTAGACGACAACCACACCAGATCCCCGACCATAAACAGGGGGTTAGCAGAACGTTTTTTATCAGCCTGAGTTTTTTGTACGCTCTGGGACACCTCTAGGTTTTTCTGAACCTGGGCCCAGACTGTGCACAGTTCCCGATGAACGACCTCTACCTCAGGATTGTTGGAACTACCAGGTGAAACGGAGGAGAACCGTGGATTAAACCCAAAATTACAAAAAAAAGGAGAGACCCCTGACGAGTTACTGACCCGGTTATTAAGGGAAAATTCGGCGAGGGGAATGAAAGAGACCCAATCAAATTGACAGTCAGAGACAAAACACCTTAAGTATTGTTCTAGAGATTGATTAGTCCTCTCCGTTTGGCCATTGGTTTCAGGATGGAAGGCAGAGGAGAAGGACAGATCAATCCCCAACTTCATACAGAAGGCTCTCCAAAACAATGAAACAAATTGTACCCCTCTGTCCGAAACAATATTGTCAGGGACCCCATGGAGACGCAGGATGTGTTTGACAAACAAGGTAGCCAACGTTTTGGCGTTGGGTAGTTTCTTGAGGGGCACAAAGTGGCACATCTTACTGAAGCGGTCCACCACCACCCACACCACCGACTTGCCTTGGGATGGAGGCAAATCGGTGATAAAATCCATGGAGATATGTGTCCAAGGTCTCTGGGGAATGGGCAACGAACGCAGTAAGCCCGCTGGTCGGGACCTGGGAGTCTTGGACCTAGCACAAACCTCACAAGCGGCGACGTAGGCCTTAACGTCTTTAGGCAACCCAGGCCACCAATAATTTCTGGTAATGAGGTGTTTGGTACCCAGGATGCCTGGATGGCCAGATAGTGCAGAGTCATGATTTTCCCTAAGTACCCTTAGCCGGAATTGCAGGGGAACAAACAGCTTGTTCTCAGGAAGGTTCCCGGGAGCTGCACCTTGATCAGCAGCAATTTCAGAGACTAAATCAGAATCGATCGAGGAAATGATTATACCTGGAGGCAAAATACAAGCAGGATCTTCCTCCGAAGGAGGGCTGGCCATGAAGCTACGCGACAGTGCATCAGCCTTAATATTTTTAGACCCAGCCCTATAGGTAACCAAAAAATTGAATCTGGTAAAAAATAACGCCCATCGAGCTTGTCTCGGGTTTAGCCTCCGGGCAGATTCTAGGAAAACCAGATTCTTGTGGTCGGTAAGGACCGTTACCTGGTGCCTAGCCCCCTCCAGGAAGTGGCGCCACTCTTCAAATGCCCATTTAATGGCTAAGAGTTCGCGGTTGCCAATATCATAGTTACTTTCAGTTGGCGAAAACTTCCTGGAGAAGTAGGCACAGGGGCGGAGATGGGTGAGGGACCTGGTACCCTGGGACAAGACAGCCCCCACTCCCACCTCAGATGCGTCAACTTCCACGATAAATGGCTCCATTTGGTTGGGCTGAACCAGCACCGGGGCCGAGACAAAGCACTTCTTAAGGACCTCAAAAGCCTGGACAGCCTCAGGAGGCCAGTGGAGGAGATCAGCACCTTTGCGAGTGAGGTCCGTAAGGGGCTTAGCGATGACCGAGAAGTTAGCAATAAATCTCCTGTAGTAATTAGCAAACCCCAAAAAACACTGTAACGCCTTCAGGGAGGCAGGTTGGACCCATTCCGCCACAGCCTGAACCTTGGCGGGGTCCATGCGGAATTCATGAGGAGTGAGGATTTGACCCAAAAATGGAATCTCCTGTACCCCAAACACACATTTTTCGGTTTTGGCAAACAGTTTATTTTCCCGAAGGACCTGGAGCACCTTCCTGACATGCTCCACGTGGGAGGACCAGTCCTTGGAAAACACCAGTATGTCATCAAGGTACACTACCAGAAAAATCCCCAGGTAATTTCTCAAAATCTCATTTATGAAATTCTGGAAGACCGCAGGGGCATTACACAACCCAAAGGGCATGACGAGGTATTCAAAATGGCCTTCGGGCGTGTTAAACGCAGTCTTCCACTCATCCCCCTCTTTGATGCGAATAAGGTTATACGCCCCCCGTAGATCCAATTTAGAAAACCATTGGGCCCCCTGAACCTGATTAAAGAGATCAGGAATCAAAGGAAGGGGATACTGGTTCCTTACCGTGACCTTATTCAGGCTACGGTAGTCAATGCATGGCCTAAGACCACCATCCTTCTTCCCCACAAAGAAGAAGCCAGCACCTACCGGAGAAGAAGAGGGACGAATGTAACCCTTGGCCAGGGATTCCTGGATATACACTCTCATAGCTTCACGTTCGGGACAAGAAAGATTAAATATCCTACCCTTAGGAAGCTTAGCTCCTGGTACCAATTCGATAGCGCAATCGTATTCTCTATGAGGAGGTAACACTTCGGAGGCCTCCCTAGAGAAAACATCAGCGAAGTCCTGAACAAACTCAGGTAGCGTATTCGCCTCCTTAGGGGGAGAAATAGAATTAACAGAAAAACATGACGTACAACATTCATTACCCCATTTGGTTAGCTCCCCAGTATTCCAGTCAAACGTAGGATTATGCAACTGCAACCAGGGAAGACCTAGAACCAAATCGTACGATAATCCCTGCATCAACAGTACAGAGCATTGCTCCAAATGCATGGAGCCAACAAGGAGTTCAAAAACAGGGGTATGCTGTGTAAAATAACCATTAGCAAGAGGAGTGGCATCGATACCCACTACCGGGACAGGTTTAGGCAAATCAATAAGAGGCATAGCAAGGGACATAGCAAATTCCACAGACATGATATTAGTAGAGGACCCTGAATCCACGAAAGCACTGCCGGTAGCAGACCTACCACCAAAAGAGACCTGAAAGGGAAGCAAGATCTTAGTACGTTTCATATTTACGGGAAATACCTGTGCGCCCAAGTGACCTCCCCGATGATCACTTAGATGCGGAAGTTCTCTGGCTGCAACCTTACGCTTAGGACAGTTGTTCACTTGATGCTTGTCGTCCCCACAGTAGAAGCAGAGACCATTCTTCCTGCGGAATTCTCTACGTTGTTGGGGGGACACGGAGGCCCCGAGTTGCATAGGTATCTCTGAATCTTTCGGGGAGGAACGAAGCAACGGAGCTTCGGGAGGCATCATGGGGGAGTCGGAGGAGAAAATACATAAACGTTCACGTTGTCGTTCCCTGAGACGTCGGTCAAGTCGTATCGCTAAAGCCATAACCTGGTCTAGGGAGTCAGAAGAGGGATAGCTAACTAGCAGGTCTTTCAGGGCATTCGACAGACCCAACCTAAACTGGCACCTTAAGGCAGGGTCATTCCACCGAGAAGCTACGCACCACTTCCGAAAGTCAGAGCAATACTCCTCAACAGGTCTCTTACCCTGACTTAAGGTCACCAGCTGACTCTCGGCAAAGGCAGTCCTGTCAGTCTCGTCATAAATAAGTCCGAGAGCAGAAAAGAAACAATCAACGGAGGAAAGTTCAGGGGCGTCAGGAGCCAAGGAGAAGGCCCACTCTTGGGGCCCTTCCTGGAGCCGGGACATAATTATACCCACCCGCTGGCTCTCAGAACCTGAGGAATGAGGCTTTAAACGAAAGTAAAGCCTACAACTCTCCCGAAAGGAGAGAAAAGTCCTCCGGTCCCCTGAGAACCGGTCGGGCAACTTGAGGTGGGGTTCAAGAGGTGCGGTGAGGGGAACTACCAGGGTAGCATCAGGCTGGTTGACCCTCTGAGCCAGGGCCTGGACCTGTAGGGAGAGACCCTGCATTTGCTGAGCCAGGGTCTCACGGGGATCCATAGTGGTGTCGGGGACCAGGGGTAGACTAGGTATGGGCTTGTTATTATGTAATGGCAGGGGGTAGGGAGACGGACAAGTGAGCCCTAATCTACCCGCCACTCTGTCCCTGCCTACTTGCAACGACCCGCCCTAGGCGACGGGGTACAACTGGGCGGCAGTCCCTGCGCTCAGTAAGTGCACGACAAACACGACAAACATACAAGGAACACAAGCAAGGAAAAGGGGCCGTTGCCCACGGCAACACCGTGAGCAACCAGAGTGGTGAACGAGCCGAGTCAAGCCAGGAGTGTGCGAGGTACAAAACGAAAAGCAGAAGAGTAGTCGGTAAGCCAGGGTCGGTATGGAGCAGGATCAAAAATAGCAGGAGCTGTAGCTGGGCCAGGAAACCACAAGGAAAGAAACAAAAGCAATAACAAGCACAGAGGGACAGGAAGTGCAGGCTTAAATAGACCGAGGGCGGGAGCTAGCTGAGTCTGGCCAGGTTACGATAGGCTCTCCCACTCCTAAGCCTGCCAGCCTGAATGGTGGAAGCAGGAGTCAGTCTCAGGGATGTATTCTCAGGTGCTGACTGATTAGTTCTGGGAGTTAACCCTGCTGTGCCTGGCAGATCCTTTACAGTTATTTTACTCAGCATACTCCTGTTTTTGAACTCCTGGTTGGCTCCATGCATTTGGAGCAGTGCTCTGTACTGGTGATGCAGGGATTATCGTCTGATCTGGTATTAGGTCTTCCCTGGTTGCAGTTGCATAATCCCACATTTGATTGGAATACTGGGGATCTCACCAAATGGGGTAATGAATGTCTTATGTCATGTCTTTCTGTTAACTCTATTTCTCCCCGGGAGGAGGTAAACACGCTTCCTGAGTTTGTTCAGGACTTCGCCGATGTGTTTTCTAAGGAGGCCTCCGAGGTGTTGCCCCCCCATAGAGATTACGATTGCGCTATCGATTTGGTGCCTGGTGCCAAGCTTCCTAAGGGTAGGATATTTAATCTCTCATGTCCTGAACGTGAAGCGATGAGGGTGTATATCCAAGAATGCCTGGCCAAGGGTTTCATTCGCCCCTCGACTTCTCCTGTAGGTGCTGGCTTCTTCTTCGTGGGGAAGAAGGATGGTGGTCTTAGGCCGTGCATTGATTATCGTAACCTGAATAAGGTCACCGTAAGGAACCAGTACCCACTTCCTTTGATTCCGGATCTTTTTAATCAGGTTCAGGGAGCCCAATGGTTTTCTAAGTTCGATCTACGGGGGGCATATAACCTTATCCGCATCAAAGAGGGGGATGAGTGGAAAACTGCGTTCAACACACCCGAGGGTCATTTCGAATACCTGGTCATGCCCTTTGGGTTGTGTAATGCCCCTGCTGTCTTCCAGAATTTTATTAATGAAATCCTGAGAGAGTACCTGGGTAATTTTCTTGTTGTGTACCTTGATGACATACTGGTGTTTTCCAAGGACTGGTCCTCCCACGTGGAGCATGTCAGGAAGGTGCTCCAGGTCCTTCGGGAGAATAATCTGTTTGCTAAGACTGAAAAATGTGTCTTTGGGGTACAGGAGATACCATTTTTAGGGCAAATCCTCACTCCTCATGAATTCCGCATGGACCCTGCCAAGGTTCAAGCTGTGGCGGAATGGGTCCAACCTGCCTCCCTTAAGGCGTTACAGTGTTTTTTAGGGTTCGCCAACTATTACAGGAGATTTATTGCCAACTTCTCGGTCATCGCTAAGCCTCTTACGGACCTTACCCGCAAGGGTGCCGATGTCCTCCATTGGCCCCCTGAGGCCGTCCAGGCCTTTGAGACTCTCAAGAAGTGCTTTATCTCGGCCCCCGTGCTGATTCAGCCCAACCAAGAGGAGCCATTTATTGTGGAGGTTGACGCTTCCGAGGTGGGAGTGGGGGCCGTCTTGTCCCAGGGTACCAGCTCCCTCACCCATCTCCGCCCCTGTGCTTACTTCTCTAGGAAGTTTTCGCCCACGGAGAGTAACTATGATATTGGTAACCGCGAACTTCTAGCCATTAAATGGGCTTTTGAGGAGTGGCGGCACTTCCTGGAGGGGGCCAGACACCAGGTAACGGTCCTTACGGATCACAAGAATCTGGTTTTCCTAGAATCGGCCCGGAGGCTTAATCCTAGACAAGCTCGGTGGGCACTATTCTTTACCAGATTTAATTTCTTGGTTACCTATAGGGCTGGGTCCAAGAATATTAAGGCTGACGCTCTGTCACGTAGTTTCATGGCCAATCCTCCTTCCGAGAAGGATCCCGCTTGTATTTTACCCCCTGGTATAATCGTCTCTGCCACGGATTCTGATTTAGCTTCTGATATCGCGGCTGATCAGGGTGCAGCTCCCGGGAACGTCCCTGGGGACAAACTGTTTGTTCCCCTGCAATACCGGCTGAGGGTACTCAGGGAAAACCATGAGTCCGCTCTATCTGGTCATCCTGGCATCTTGGGCACCAAACACCTCATTACCAGAAACTATTGGTGGCCTGGGTTGCCTAAAGATGTTAGGGCTTACGTCGCCGCTTGTGAGGTTTGCGCTAGGTCCAAAACCCCTAGGTCCCGACCTGCGGGCCTACTACGTTCCTTGCCCATTCCCCAGAGACCTTGGACCCATATCTCCATGGATTTTATCACCGATTTGCCTCCATCTCAGGGCAAGTCGGTGGTGTGGGTGGTAGTCGACCGCTTCAGCAAGATGTGCCACTTTGTGCCCCTTAAGAAGCTACCTAACGCCAAGACGTTAGCTTCTTTGTTTGTGAAACACATCCTGCGTCTCCATGGGGCCCCAGTCAATATCGTTTCTGACAGAGGGGTACAATTTGTTTCCTTATTTTGGAGAGCTTTTTGTAAAAAGTTGGAGATTGATCTGTCCTTCTCCTCCGCCTTCCATCCCGAAACTAATGGCCAAACGGAAAGGACCAACCAATCCCTGGAACAATATTTAAGGTGTTTCATCTCTGACTGTCAATTCGATTGGGTCTCATTCCTTCCCCTTGCTGAATTTTCCCTGAATAACCGGGTCAGTAACTCGTCAGGGGTCTCCCCGTTTTTCTGTAATTTCGGGTTTAACCCAAGGTTCTCCTCCGTCTCCCCTGGTTGTTCCAATAATCCTGAGGTAGAGGAGGTTCATCGGGAACTGTGCACTGTCTGGGCCCAGGTTCAGAAGAACCTAGAGGCGTCCCAGAGCGCACAAAAGATTCAGGCGGATAGTAGACGTTCTGCTAACCCCCGGTTTGTCGTCGGGGATTTGGTCTGGTTGTCGTCCAGGAACTTGCGCCTTAAGGTCCCGTCCAGGAAGTTTGCTCCCCGATTTATTGGACCTTATAAGATCATTGAAGTCCTCAACCCTGTATCCTTCCGTCTGGAGCTCCCCCCATCCTTTCGCATACATGACGTCTTCCATGCCTCCCTCCTTAAACGCTGCTCCCCGTCCTGGTCCCCCTCGAGGATACCTCCTGTTCCCGTTCTCACCCCTGAGGGGGTGGAATTCGAGGTGGCCAAGATTATGGACAGTAGGATGGTCCAGGGCTCCCTCCAGTACCTGGTCCATTGGAGAGGATACGGGCCGGAGGAGAGGACTTGGGTACCTGCCCGTGATGTTCATGCTGGGGTATTGATCAGGAGGTTCCACCTTCTCTTCCCCACTAAACCGGGTCCCCTTAGTAAGGGTCCGGTGGCCCCTCATAAAAGGGGGAGTACTGTTAGGGATCTGCCAGGTACTTCATCTAGCTATACTCCTGGGATTAATCAATCCACACCTGAGGCCAGACCTGCTCGACTGACACCAGCTCCCACCAACCAGGGTGGCAGGCTCAGGAGTGGGAGAGCCTATCGCGGCCTGGTCTCTCGGAGTTAGCTCCGCCCCCTGCCCTTTATTACCTGCCCTGTGCTCTCCCTCAGTGCTTGTAATTCTTTTGGATTCCTGGCCCCACTGCTGCTTGCTCCAGCCTGCTTCTGCCGTGCTTCTGCCTTGCTGCAGTTCTGCTTGACCTGCTTGCTTGCCCTGGCTTGCTTCTGTCTCCGTGCCTGCTCGGGTGTACTCACTTCGTCCTGGTCCTGACTGTTCGTTCGCCGCCCCGTTTCCTCGTGGCGTTCCGTGGCTACTGCCCCTTCCCTTGCGTGTTCCCTGTTTGTCTTCCTGTGCACTTAGCCAGCGTAGGGACCGCCGCCCAGTTGTACCTCGTCGCCTAGGGCGGGTCGTTGCAAGTAGGCAGGGACAGGGCGGTGGGTAGATTAGGGCTCACTTTCCCTTCACCTCCTTCCTGCCATTACACGGTTATTCCCAATGGTGCCATTTTTCCACTCACGATACACTTTCACCACAGTAGCACGCGAACTGTTCACAAACTGCGCTGCTTGAGAAATACTGCCACCCTTGGCCCAAAAGCCAATAATTATCCCTTTTTGCAACGCTGATAAATCACCCCTTTTACCCATGGCAACGAGTGATATGTGTTCAGACAGCTTATCGCACATCTTATATACCCACCAAGCCAGCCCACGACACATCACTTCCTTCATGGGCTATGCATTTCCGACGTCGGAAGTTTGAGGTGGTCATAATAATGTGACTCGACTATCTATCTATCTATCTATCTATCTATCTATCTATCTATCTATCTATCTATCTATCTATCTATCTATCTATCTATTATTCTCATATCTAATAATCTTCTTATAAAGAGGCCTTTAACAATAACAAGGAGGCATCTACTGTGTCTAAAGAAAATAGAAGTTTAACAATCAGAATAGAAGGTGGCATCTCCCTCCTGAGAGACGCTGACACTCACTTCCTGGTCTGGACACTGTCTCCCACAGGGCGCGCGTGCCCGCGCGTGCATGGCCTTAAATGGCCAGTACGCGCACAGTTGCAGAATGCTGCAATTAGCCCAGAATGCTTCGGGACATAAAAGGGGCTTTGCCCTCTCGATCCTTGCCTGAGCGTTGTTGTGTTACCTTAAGTTTGTCTTTGCAAATGGTCTCCTAGAGTTTTACCAGTTCCCAGTATTACCCGTTCCTGCTTTCTGTTCCTTGTATCCCGTGCTACCGTACCTTTGTGCCTTCAAGAGTTGGAGTCGTGTTGTGCCCTCCGCTGCATCTATTGTCTCGAACCTCGCCAGGTGTCTGTCTACTGTCGGAGCCTCATCTTAGCCTGAATCTACCGCTACTGTCTACATTGCCTCAGGTAACCTTTCTGAACTATAGACATTGCATTG
The DNA here is from genome assembly GCF_050947455.1 of Rhinoderma darwinii. Taxonomy (NCBI): domain Eukaryota; kingdom Metazoa; phylum Chordata; class Amphibia; order Anura; family Rhinodermatidae; genus Rhinoderma; species Rhinoderma darwinii. The sequence continues at coordinate 336,138,412 of NC_134688.1, read as the reverse complement.
TACCTGTTTGGCCAGCTGCTATCCTGCTACGCGGTATGGCCCAGTGGGTCCACACCCCGCGCCGTGACAGTACGCTCAGGCCATGGACCCCGCTGGCCAATTCAAGGGCCTGTCACCCTCCCAAACCATGCAGGCGGACCTGCAGGACCTGCGAACATGACAGGATCAACTTCTTGTGGCAGTAGACTCCATGGCATTACAGCTAAGGGCGCTAGCTGCTTCCTTCTCTGCTCCTGTTCCAGCTTCTCCGACTGATCCTCCTGCTACATCTATTGGCAGCATCGGTACTGATCCTCGGTTCTCACTGCCACTACCACATTGTTTCTACGGAGACACAAGCGCGTGCAGGGGATTTCTCAACCAGTGTCATATCCACTTCACCCTGCACGCCAGAGCATTTCCCTCAGATAGCGCCAGGATCACCTTCATTATTTATCTACTTGCCGGCAAGGTCCTGGCATGGGCGAACCCAATCTCGGAACGACAGGGACCCAAGACCTGAGACTTCCAGGGGTTCATGCAGTTATTCCGCATTGTGTTCGAGGAGCCTGGACGAGTCTCGTTGGCAGCTAATTCTATACTGAACCTTCGCCAGGAGGACACTTCCGTGGGCGAGTACACCATCCAGTTCAGGACCCTGGCAGGAGAGCTGTCCTGGAACAATGAGGCGTTAGTAGCTTCCTTCCGCCATGGTCTGTCATCCGAGACCAAAGACTAACTCGCTGTTCGTGATCTAGCATCTACCTTGGACGACCTAATTTTACTTGTCACCCGGGTGGACATGAGGCTCAGAGAAAGATCCCAAGAGGTACGTCAAGAGAGAAGGCTTCCTAGGTTGGCTCCCAATTTCCAGCAACCTCTCTTGTCCTCATCTGCTGCTACGCCCGAGGTTCCGATGCAAGTAGATTGGCTTAGACTATCTGTCCAGGAAAAACAGCGCAGGCGCACTTCTGACCTCTGTCTATATTGCGGCTTTGCTGGCCATGTCGTGCGTCTGTGTCCTGAGAAGCCAAAAACTCCAATGCCTAGGATTGTTTGGAGAGACAACCCTGGGTGACACAGCATTTGACAGAGAAGTCTCCTCCAAGCTGTTCATCCCTGTGACTATTGTCGCAGGCGAGAGGCCCCATCTGGTCTCTGCTTATCTGGACTCTGGCTCCGCAGTCAATTTTATATGCAAAGACCTTGTGGATCTTCTTAACTTACCCACTACCCTTCTGGAGAAGCCGTTGATCGTTGCCTAAGTAGATGGACTGCCACTGCCCGACCCAATATTGTCTGTAACCGAACCGCAGAGGCTTCAAGTGGGAGCCCTTAATTCTGAGCTCATCACCCTGTTTGTCCTACCCAGGGCCGTCAACCCTGTGCTGCTGGGTTTGCCTTGGCTCCGTCTACACTCCCCAGTCCTGGATTGGAACTCCGAAGAGGTTCTTCAGTGGGGTCCCGAGTGCCTCAACCGCTGTCTGGGGCATATCCATCCGCTTCAGCCTCCTCTGCATCAGTCATTGGCAGGGTTGCCCTCTTGCTATTCTCAGTTCTCGGATGTTTTCGACAAGGAGGCAGAGACGTTGCCACCACATCGAGCGTCTGATTGTCCTATTGACTTAATTCCTGATTCGTCCCCTCCTCGCGATTAGAGTATACCCTCTCTTCTTACCCGAAACCCAGTCAATGTCTGCCTATATTAAGTAGAATCTAGAGAGGGGCTTCAGACGCAAATCCTCATCCTTGGCCGGGGCCGGGTTTTTCTTTGTGAAAAAGAAAGACGGATCCCTCCGACTTTGCATTGACTACCGGGGCCTCAACCAGATCACGGTAAAGAACAGATACCCATTGCCTTTAATCTCTGAACTGTTTGATCGCATACGGGGGCAATTTTGTTTTCCAAACTAGACCAACCGGGGCCTACAATCTAATCCAGATTCGTCAGGGTGACGAGTGGAAGACGGCATTTAATACATGTGATGGGCACTACGAATACCTGGTTATGCCCTTCGGCCTGTGTAACGCCCCCGTGGTTTTTCAAGAATTCGTCAATGACATTTCTCTTACAAGCTTCGGCTGCCTCCCACCATCAAGATTCCAAACTCCTTCCATGTCTCCCTGCTGAAGTCTGTGGTCCTGAACCGCTACTCCAGGACTCCTAGTTCTGCAGTGGCTCCTGGCCCTCGTCAGATACATTCGAGGTGTGGGAGATCCTGGCCACCAAGAGAGTAGGAGAAAGGACGTTTTATTTGGTGGATTGGAGGGGATTTGGTCCAGAGGAGAGGTCATGGGAGCCAGAGGAGGACATCAATGCTCCCGTCCTCGTGAAGAGGTTTCTCTCCCGCTCTGGCCCCATGAAGAGGGGGCGTAAAAGGGGGGATACTGTAACGTCAATGGCTGCAGACCGTCGTCCTGACTTACCCTCTGACAGCCATGGACAAGTGAGTTCCCAGCGGCATCTGAGAGACATTGGAACTCACTTCCTGGTCCGGACACTGTCTCCCGCAGGGACAATGAGAAGTGTATGAGGCTGATTGGTCACTGATTGGTCAGCCTCATACACTTCTTTACAACACCCACTTGGTCAAAAGTAAAAACACGTCCAGTTGGTCCTTAAGAAACTAATTAGCATAAATCTAAAATTGCTCATAACTTGCTAAAAAATGATCGTTTTTCAAAATAAAAACCACTGCTGTTATCTACATTACAGCGCCGATCAGACTATGTAGGAGATAGGGCACTTATAATGTGGTGACAGAGCCTCTTTAAGCAATGACTTTTTTTCTGGCCACTCTTCCATAAGGCTGGGTTCACACGACCACATTAACGTCCGTAATGGACGGACGTATTTCGGCCGGAAGTCCGGGACCGAACTCATTGCAGGGAGCCGGGCTCCTAGCATCATAGTTATGTATGATGCTAGGAGTCCCCGCCTCTCCGTGGAACTACTGTCCCGTACTGAAAACATGATTACAGTACGGGACAGTTGTCCTGCAGCGAGGCAGGGACTCCTAGCATCGTACATAACTATGATGCTAGGAGCCCGGCTCCCTGCACTGAGTTCGGTACGGGACTTCCGGCCGAAATACGTCCGTCCATTACGGACGTTAATGTGGTCGTGTGAACCCAGCCTAAAGCCCCACTCTGTAGAGAGTATGACTTATAGTGGCCCTATGGACAAAAACTTCCATCTCCGCTGTGGATCTTTGGAACTCCTTCAGTGTTATTGTCTGTGTCTTTGTTGAATCTCTGATTATTGCCCTCCTTGCCCTCTATGTGAGTTTTGGTGGGTGGCCTTCTCTTTTCAGTTGTAATTGTGCCATATTCTTTCCATTTTCCATATTGGATTTAATGGTCTCCGTGGGATGTTCAAAGTTTGGATCTTTTTTTTTATTATCTAACATTATATTTCTCCATAACTTTGTCTCTGACCTGTTTGGAGAGCTCCTTGGTCTTTATGTTGTTTGCTTAGTGGTGTTGAAGACTCAGAGACATTTCAGAACAGGTATATTTATACTGACATCATGTGACAGATCATGTGATACTTTGATTGCACACACAAGGACCTTATTCAACTAATTATGTGATTGAACTTAATTGGTTTGACCAGACTTATTTAGGTTCTTCATAGCAAAGGGGGTGAATACATATTGTACAGTTTTTCGTTTTTTTTATTTTTAAACAAGGTATTTTTTTCACTCCACTTACATTACGACTATTTTGTTAGGTCCGTTACATAAAATCGATTTTTTTAATTCCAGGTTCTAATGCAACAAAACATTCAAACCACCGAAGGTAGGAATACTTTTGCAAGGCAAAATAAATATTAAATAAATATGAAGCGATCAGATTGGATTTTGTTTTTGTGCATTCAAATTTGGTACCAGTTCTAGATTTAAATTCAAAAGAATGGAAATGATTCTTCCAAACCTGATGGAGAAAAAAGCCTGCAGCATGTGTGTTTCTCTAAAGTCATGTGAAAAAGAAAGAACACTACATTGAAAGTTTTTCACTATCTATGTGAGCTTGTTGGATATCCCATTCCAAAACTGTGTATTATTATGGAGTTGAGCTTCCTTTTGCGGCAATCACAGCCTCCACTCTTCTGGGAAGACTCTCTACAAGATTTTGTAGTACGTCTTTGGGAATTTGTGCCCATTCAGCCAAAAGAGTACTTGTGAGGGCAGACACTGATGTTGGACGAGATGGTCTGGCATGGTTTACACCACTTCATCTGCTGCTTAGTATTGTACATGGGGATCTTAGACTGGTTCGCAGTTGCTCGACCATGGAAGCCCATTAAATTAAGGCCCAGATGCACAGTCCTTGTGGTGATGTCACATCCAGAAGCAGTTTTGGAACTCTATAGTGAGTAATTTTTACCTGGCACACATATCAGTATTTGGGGGCCCCGCTCCATTAGCTTGCAAGGTCTTCAGCTTCGTGGCTAAGCTAATGTTAGTCCTAGACACTTCCACTTTACAATAATAGCACTTACAGTTGACCAGGGCAGATCTAGCAGATTAGAAATTTCACTAAAGTGGGATTTACACAGGACGATTATAGGGCAGACGAGCGTTAATATAACGCTCGTTGCTGATAATTGCCCTGTGTTAAAAGGGGAAATATCAGCAGATGACCGAGCAAATGCTCGATCATCTGCTGGTTGTATCATTTTAAAAAAGTAAAAGATTATCGTTGTCGGCAGCACATCTCCCTGTGTAAACCACTATCAGGAGTTGATTTATCTTTTCAGAATACCCGTGATTCAGGGTTCTGTATTTAATCCTCTATGTAGTAGACTGAGGTCTCTTTATATACGCACATACATATTTGACATTCTAGTACATATTGTCTTCCTGTATCAAATAGGAGTGATAAAGGTTTTTCCCCTTCACTCCTAAAATTCCATTTCTCATTGTGGATTTTCTTCGCATGTCTATGATTGGCATTTGCCCTCTTCGGGTATGGCTGATTGGCGTTCCCTTCGTGACTGCGCATGCGTGACATGCGCAGCACGAATACTAATGCTTCCAATGCTTCTGACAGCTCGACAATGGTGATTGCAGCACATGTTTTGTGTTTACGTTGGAGCCGGATCCTTATTCTCGGTGAGTCCCTCAAGTGTAGTGATATCTACACATGTGCACGATCCTATCTAATTATATACAATTTAAAGATTGTTAGACTATATAACTTTCTGTAATGTATTATGTTATGTATTACAGTCCTGTTGTGATAGTATCTTTTTAACACATTCCTCACTCATTTAATGTTGCATATATGAATTCACTATGTACCTTTTGGCAACCTTATATGTGTTGTTGCATTTTATTGGCACTACTTTTTTATAATATTGGTTCTCCTATAAATGTGTGGTCATGACATGAATCTGTTCACTTGAGAAAGGCTCCTGTGTTGAGCTGAAACGTCGTGTGTATATGGACCAATAAAGCACCTTTTTCTACCTTGCTTATACCTTGGAGTGCTGCCTGATTTTTGGATGCTATCTATCTATCTATCTATCTATCTATCTATCTATCTATCTATCTATCTATCTATCTATCTATCTATCTATCTATCTATCTATCTATCTATCTATCTATCTATCTATCTATTTATCTATCTAATCTACATATATTTTACTACATTGCGTCTACAAAATTTCGGTCATAGTGAATTGTTTTGAAACTGCCACTTTTCTTAATGAGGTTCGCTCTAATTGGCCGCAGGTGTTATGTACAAAGTTGCCACGTTTTTTTTAATAAGGTTCGCTCTGATTGGCCTCGGGTCTTAGTCCAGGTCCTGCTGCTTGTTCATTGGATGGCAGAATACAGCCGTCAGTCATGGCCAAGGTTCGCTCTGATTGGCCGTGGGTCTTAGCCCCGTCCTGCTGCTTGTTCATTGGACGGCAGAATAGAGCCGTCAGTCATGGCCACTCCGCCGAAGAGGACTTGCTACAGCCCGGGCCTGAGCTTTGACAACCACCACAAAGAAGCTCTTCATAGAGGGAAACATCGGTGAGTGCCTCCACCGGTCTTTCTTCTATATATTGAGCGAGGACGTGGTGTCCAATCAACTGTGCCTCGGAAACCACGTGGTGTCCCTAACTGTTGTCAAATCAACTGTGCTTCAGACAGCACGTCCTTCCCGATTATGTATAAGATTGTTTCTATATAAATATATCCATTTCTCATGTTTAACTACTGTATCTTAGTCACTGATTTCAGCCAATCCTCCAGTTTTGGTTATACTGTACTACTAGTAATGCTTAGTCCGGTCAGGAAAAATATCTTTCTAATGACTATTCTTTCACTTATAGATCTTACCATTTCAGCATTATCATCCAATATACATGATCTTGCTCTCAATGGAATTTCTATATCACTCACTCATTTATTATTAATAATAATTTTCCCAGTAGTGCTCATTTCTGGGATAGTTAAACCGCCAGTACTTTTAATTATACACCTAGGACTTTGTGCCACCTACTTTCTCATGTTCCTATTTTTTTCAGATGACCAATACAAACAGTGCACTAGAATATATTTCTTTTAATTTTATTATTATTATTACACGACACTTGATGAGTTGATTTCTGTTTCCCCATAGATTCTTTGTCTCGCATTAAACCCTACTATTTATGATTAAATCTTATGTCATTTTTTCCATTAGAAATTTGTAAAACTAAGAAGTTAACCCCTTACTTCCTTTAGGTCTATTTAAAACTCTCCCTAAGTTTTCTGCTTCTTTCTGAACACTTTTCTTTGTGTCTGTATTTTCCCATGTGTGTCCTAATTGCAAAAATCTATAAAATCCCTGATGTGGTAAACCACACTCTCTCTGAAGCTCCTTAGAAGTTTTAACCTCTTCTGAAACGGCGCCATAATAGTACACAGGGATAGCGTGGGCACAGAAGTTGAACCTGCACCAACAGCAGTGGGTGTCAGGTTGCCATGGCAACAGGGGGCTAACCAATCCCCCCTGGCCTGCTACATATGTGAGCCTATGAGGGCCAAACAAAAGTTCAATAAAGTTTATCGCAAAAAATGAAAACAAATTCAAAAAAATATATATGAACCACTTTTTCCCCTTACAAAAATGTTAATTCCGATTTTTTTCTTTAACCCTTTCACGACCAAGGACGAAAATGCACGTCCTGGTCGGCTGCTAGTTCCCGCTCCAGGACGTGCATTTTCGTCCGCATTTCAAACTGTCACTCTGTGTAAACACAGAGTGACAGACCCGCGCTGACAGCTGTCCTAGACAGCTGAGACATTAGTCTCGCCGGACAGCGGACCATCGCCGCTGCTTTCGGCAGTTAACCCCTTAAGTGCGGCGACGGATTGCCGTCGCCGCATTTAAGTGGTTTGAAGCACATCGGCAGCCCCCACGAAGTGATCGTGGGGGCTACCGATGCTTGTCACGGCAATCGGAGGTCAGATAATGACCTCCGGGTTGCCATGCACGGAAGCCTCGGAGGAACAGCCTCCGGCCGTTCCTCCTCTGCTTCCTGTCAGTGTGACAGTCACGTCACAATGACAGTTGGAGTACATTACACTACGTGTGTAGTGTAATGTACTCTAGCAGCGATCAAAGCTGCAAGTCTAAGTGTCCCCTAGTGGGACAAGTAAAAAAAGTAAAAAAAAGTAATAAAAATGTTTAAAAAAAAGTGTAAAAATAAAAGTTATAAGTTCTATAAACACAAAATGCTTTTTTTTCCTATAATAAGACTTTTATTATAGAAAAAAAATGAACACGTTAAAAAAGTACACATATTTGGTATCCCCGCGTTCGTAAAGACCCCAACTATAAAACTGTAATGTTATTTTTCCCGCACGATGAACACCCCAAAAAAAAACAATAAAAAACGACGACAGAATCACAATTTTTTTGGTCACCACCCCTCCCAAAATAAAGAATAAAAAGTGATCAAAAAGTCGCATGTTCCCAAAAATAGTACCAATAAAAACTTCTATCCGTCCCGCAAAAAACAAGCCCTTACACAGCTTTTTTGACTAAAAAATAGAAAAATTATGGCTCTCTGAATATGGCGACACAGAAATTTTTTTGGTTTATAAATAAGTCATTTTATTGTGCAAACGCTAAAAAAAAGGACCAAACCTATATACATATGGTATCGCCGTAATCGTACCAACCCGCAGAATAAAGTAAAAATGTCATTTATAGCGTACGGTGAGCGCCGCAAAAAGAAAACCTAAAAAACGGTGTCAGAATTCCTGTTTTTTGCTCAGGATTTCAAAAAAATTTAACAAAAAGTGATAAAAAAAAAAATCACATGTACCCCAAAATGGTACCAATGAAAACTACAGATTGTCCTGCAACAAATAAGCCCTCGCAGCTCCGGTGGTGAAAAAATAAAAAAGTTCTGGCTTTCAGAATATGGCGATGCAAAATGTTCCAAAAGTGGATAAGATCGGGCGCCATTTATCAGTGCGACACCAGTCACATATCTATGAAATATTATTTATTTACCCCATTATTATACCCTCTTATTATGTACTCCGCACAGATTACATATACCCTGATGTTCTCCGCACAGATTACACATGTCCCCACATTATAAACTGAAATACCAGCGAAACCCAAAACAGAAAAACTACCAAGCAAAATCTGCGCTCCAAAAGCAAAATGGCGTTCCCTCCCTTCTGAGCCCTGCAGCGTCCCCAAGCAGCAGTTTGCGCCTACACATACGGCGTCGCCATACCCGAGAGAACCCGCTTAACGTTTTATGAGGTATTTGTCTTCTGTGGCACAAACTGGGCACAACATATTATGCACTAAAATGGCATATCAGTGGAAAATTGCAATTTTCACTTTGAACCATCCGCTGCGCATTAACCCCTTTGCGCACTATGACTTAATTGCCCGTCATGGTGCGGTGGTTGATGTATGGAGCCGGCTCACGTTCTGAGCCCGCTCCATACGCTGCGGGTGTCGGCTGTGTATTACAGCAGGCCCCCTCGGTACTAACGGACAGGAACAGCGATCGCTCTGTTACAGAAGCCTGTAAGAATAACAATATACTGCAATACATTAGTATTGCAGTATATTGTACCAGCGATCCAATGATCGCTGGATCAAGTCCCCTAAGGGGATTGATTAATAAAATGTGTAGAAGAATTATAGTTATTAGTAGTGAGAATTTTTTTTTGAAAGTTAAAAAAACAAAACACCTTTTCGCATTTTTCTTCTAAAGTAATGTAAAAAAATGAACAAAATTGGTATCGCTACGTCCGTAAAAGTCCGAACTATTACAATATACCATTATTTAATTTGCACAGTGCACACCTTAAAAAAATGAAATAATTGAAACCGCCAAAATCGCATTTTTTTTTTTTTTTGTCACCTTCGCTCTAAAAAAATAAATGTAATACAACTTTTGAATCTCTTTTTATGTACCAAAAAATGGTACCAATAAAAACTGCAGCTCCTCGCGCAAGAAATAAGCCCTCACACCGCTCTATTGATGGAAAAATAAAAAAGTTATGGCTCTTGGAAAGCAGGGAGGGAAAATCTAAAATAAGAAAGCAAAAACTGGATCAGTCCTGAAAGGGTTAATTCATTTCTAATGAAAAAACGTATGACCACATGTGGGGTATTTCCGTACTCGGGAGAAATTGATTTATAAAAAATGGTTGTTTTTTTCCTCCTTTATCCCTTGTGAAAATGAGAAAATGCAACATTTTAGTGGAAAAAATTTTGATATTAATTTTCGCGCCCTAATTCTAATAAACTCTGCAAAAGACGCGTGGGGTGTAAAGGCTCACTATACCCCTAGAAAAATTCCTTGAAGGTTTTTCCAAAATGGGGTCACTTTTGGTGGGTTTCCACTGTTTTGGTCCCTCCAGTGCATTGCAAATGCGACATGGCACCGAAAACCATTCCAGCAAAATCATAAATCCAAATGGCGCTCCTTCCCTTCTGAGCCCTGCTGTGGGTCCAAACAGCAGTTTATTACCACATATGGGGTATTGTCGTAATCGGGAGACATTGCTTTACAAATGTTGGGGTGCATTTTCTTCGTTATTCCTTGTAAATAATAAAAATTTCTATGTTGTTTCAGAAAAAAAGTACATTTTAATTTTTACAGACTAATTCCAATATATTTAGCGAAAAACCTGTGTGGTCAAAATGCTAACTATACCCCTAGATAAATACCTTAAGGGGTCTAGTTTTCGAAATGGGGTCGTTTATGGGGAGTTTCTATCATTCTGGCAGCTCAAAGCCTCTCCAAATGTACAGTGGGGCCTAAAACATTTTCAAGCGAAATAGGAGTCCTGAAAGCCTCCGGGTGCTCCCTTCTTTTGGGGCCCTGCCGTGTGTCCAAACAACGCATTAGGGCCACAATGTGGGTATTTTTGAAAACAGGAGAAAGAGGGTGATAGATTTTGGGGTGTGTTTCTTCATTTTCATGTTCGCTTTACAAAGAAATCGGTCTTCAAACAAATACTTTTATGAAAAAAGTGAAATTATTTTCTTTTTCACCTGATATGCATTAAATTTAGCAAAGAACTGTGGGGTCAAAATAATTACTATACACCTAAATAATTACGTTATGGGGTCTAGTTTTCTAAATGGGGTCGTTTATGGGGAGTTTCTATCGTTCTGGCAGCTCAAAGCCTCTCCAAATGTACAGTGGGGCCTAAAACATTTTCAAGCAAAATATGAGTCCTGAAAGCCTCTGGGTGCTCCCTCCCTTTCGGGCCCTGTCGTGTGTCCAAGCAATGCATTAGGGTCACAATGGGGGCATTTTTGAAAACAGGAGAAACAGGGTGATATATTTTGGGGTGTATTTCTTCATTCTCATGGTCGCTTTACACAGAAATCGGTCTTCAAAGTGATACTTTTATGAAAAAAGTGTTTTTTGTTTTTTTTTCACCTGCTATGCATTAAATTTAGCAAAAAACTGTGGGGTCAAAGTACGCACTACACCCCTAGATAAATACCTTAAGGGGTCTAGTTTTCTAAATGGGGTCGTTTATGGGGAGTTTCTATCGCTCTGGCAGCTCAAAACCTCTCCAAATGTACAGTGGGGCCTAAAACATTTTCAAGCAAAATATGAGTCCTGAAAGCCTCCGGGTGCTCCCTCCCTTTCGGGCCCTGTCGTGTGTCCAAGCAATGCATTAGGGTCACAATCGGGGCATTTTTGAAAACAGGAGAAACAGGGTGATAGATTTTGGGGTGTGTTTCTTAATTCTCATGGTCACTTTACACAGAAATCGGTCTTCAAAGTGATACTTTTATGAAAAAAGTGAAATTAAATTTTATTACGCCTGCTTTGCATGAATTCTTACAAAAAAACTGTGGGGTCAAAATACTTACAACACCCCTTAATAAATACCTTAAGGGGTGTAGTTTTCAAAATGGGGTCACTTGTGGGGGTTTCCACCATTCTGACAGCTATGAGCCTTTGAAAACCTGGCTTGGTGCAGGAAAACAAAATGTACTTCAAAATGTATAAAATTATTACTAAATTTGTAAGTCTTCCAAATTGCTCAAAAAAAAAATTTTTTTTTCAAAAGTGCTGCCAAAATAGAGTAAAGAGATGGAAATATATATTTAATTAAAAAAATTGTGCAGTATGTGTGTACATATGTGACATATTGCAGTTAAAAATAGGGAAAAATGATCATTTTTACAAAATTTCTTCAATTTCTCTATTTTTTTATTAATTTCCGCAAATCGTATCAGTCTACTTTTACCACTAAAATAAAGTACAACATGTGACGAAAAAACAATGTCAGAATTACTTGGATATTCAAAACTTTCACAGAGTTATTCTCTGATAAATTCAGACATACCAGATTTGACAAATCTGGCTTGGTCATTAAGGTACAAACATGCCCGGTCATTAAGGAGTTAAAAAGATAAAATCAACTATAATTATTTTTTTTGCCACAATTGTAATAACTTGTATAATGTATATGTTATTTATACCACATGGTAGATAATGTTAAAAAAGATACCTGTTTTGTGTTTACCCACCAAAGAAATTATAAATAAAATTTAATCAATAAGTTCCATGTACCCTAGCATGGTGCCAATAAAAACGACAACTTGTTCCACAAAAAAACTAGTCCTAATAAAGGTACATCGGTGAAAAAAATAAAATCTTTTTTTTTTACTTTGGATTGTGGCAACACAACAACAAATTATTTTCAATAGAAAGTGCTTTTATTGTATAATAGTAACCTCAAAACTTTACCATTACAAAAATCCAACTTCTCCCACAGAAAAAACAATCCTTAAAGGGGTTTTCCCACCAGGGACATTTATGACATATCCACAGTATATGTCATGAATTTCGGATAGATGCGGGTCCCACCCCTGGGACCCCCACCTATCTCTAGAACGGGGCCCCCTAAACCCCGTTCTACCTTTTTCTGCTCCCGCTGCCTCCCGGCCACCCTGACAATATGGTCGGGAGTTAGAAAAACAGCATAACTTGCTGAGCTATGCTGTTTCCGTAATTTCCACAGTAGTGAATGGCAGTTACGGAAGCGGCGTACCATGCGAGCTACGCTGTTTCCATAATTACCATACAGTTCTATGGGACTTACGAAAACAGCGTAGCTTAGCGAGCTACGCTGTTTCCTTCTTCATGGTCAGAAATCACACGAGTCAGCCGGAGCACAAAGAGGTAGAACAGGTTTTAGGGTGCCCCTTTCTAGAGAGAGGTGCGGGTCCCAGAGGTTGGACCCACATCTATCTGACATTTATGACATATCCTGTGGATATGTCATATATGTCCCTGATGGGAAAGCCCCTTTATTACAGCTATCCCGACAACATTTTTTAAAAGTTATGGCTCTGAATGCAGTAATAAACAAACTAAAAAATAACCGCTGCATCTTAAATGCCCAAAATACTTGTAGGCTTCATCCTTAAAACGACCCACAGTATTTCCAAAAAGTGACAACACTTTGGATCATTGGAAATGTATAGTCAACTTACCTGCTGCCCCACTCCTGAATGATTTGGCCTCCACTCCTGAAATCTGACCCCCGTTTTCCATTTTTCAAGAATGCTGCCCAAGGTGGAGGAGCATTGAGGATGTCAGCCTATGTCACCGCTGACTTCATCAGTGCTTGTCTATTGGAGGGCAGTGTAACGGGTTGTGGGCGTGTCTCACACTTCAGGAGAAGTTCCACATAGCAAAGTCTGATACTGCAATAGCTATCTTGAAAAGCAGAAAACGCAGGACCGGATCACAGGAGCAGAGGCTGGATTATTCAGGAGCGGCAACATATAGGTTGACTATACATTTCCACAATAAAGTAATTTTTTTGGGGGGGAACTGAAGGGTTGCTTTAAAGAGTGGCTACCTTTATGGCATATCATGTGGACACAGACTGATGCCATTATTTGCAATGTGTCCAACCAAATGGTACAATGCAATTAAATGCCACAGTGCAACCTGTTATTTCGTATTGTACCCAGAAGAACCAGCGCGGCATGCAAACCTATTTAGCCATATTAATTTCTACATGCCATTATTAAATATTACCACAAAATAGTGATTGATTAATAATATCATACTAAGATTGAATAATACCCCCATACACTGACCATACAGTGGTAAAATATCAGTTCCACACAGGTGGTGTAATGACGGGGTAGGGAGACAGACAGGTGAGACCTAATCTACCCACCACTCTGTCCCTGCCTACTTGCACGGCCCGTCATAGGTGACGGCGTACAACTGGGCGACGGTCCCTACGCTCAATATGTGCATGACAGACAAACAGACAAAGGTACACAGAAGCTAAGGGAAATGGGGCAGTTGCCCACGGCAAGACCGTGAGCAACAAGAATAGTGAACGAGCCGAGTCAAACCAGGAGAGTACGAGGTACCAAACGCAGAGCAGGAGCGTAGTCAGTAAAGCCAGGGTCAAAATGAAGCAAGGTCAATAATGATAGCAGGAGCAGCAGAGCCAGGAAACAGGAAAGAATCACAGGCAGAGACAAGCAGGAAATGAAGGTATAAATAGACCGAGGGTGGGAGCTAGAACCATTTGGCCAGGCTGTGATAGGTTCTCCCACTCCTGAGCCTACCAGCCTGAGTGGTAGCAGATCGAGTCACTCTATCAGACTTAGGAGAAGGTGCAGACTGATTAACCACGGGCGTCGACACAGAAGCTGTGTCTGACAGATCCTTTACAGGTGGTCTTTTGTGCATTATCATGATACAGATCGGACAAGTGAATACAGTACTAATCAGATGTAGTCGAAAGCATAGTAAACAAGTAAACAAGATCCAATAACTTATGGTTGATGTCTTCTCTGATTGTAGCTGCTAACTTTTCCTGTCGCCAGCATCTAACTTCCTCCAGCTACTGTGTGACAGACCTCTGCAGAGTTTGTCAGAGGCAGAGGATGTGACTTCTACCTCTGCACCAACTATACCTTCATCCCTAGTCTCATTGCTGTTGCAGCACATCCCCATCCTCTCTAGTAACACAGATTTTCTATCCTGCAGCACCTCATTAATTGTGCCTTCCCTTTGCACTCTTTAATAGTGACTGACTTCTTCCCTCAATAAGGCCCTCCAATACGATGCCGCTGCTACCCTAAGTGCAAAGCCTGCTGTTACCCTCAATACAGCACCTGCTACTACCCCCTATACAACACCTGCTACTAATGCCAATACAGTTCATGCTGCTACTCTCAATACTGTGTGTCTTTTACTGTCCCTAAACAGTGCTTACTGCTCCACATACAGTGCCTGCTACTACCTTCAAAACTGTGACTTCGACCAACCCCAATACAGTGCCTACTGCCCAAAATACTGCTACCCCAATATGAAACGTGTTACTAAGCTCAATACAGTGCCTGCTTCTACCCCAATAGAGCGCCTGCTGTCACCCCTAATATTGTGCCTTCTACTGTACTCAATACAGCTCCTACTACAAAAAATACTGTGTTTGTGGCAGACAATATTTAGCCTACTGCTTCCCCACTTGCCTAAATACTTTGATTGCTGCTGCTACCCACCGGTGCTTACTGTGGCCCTAGGTACCCTCAATACTGTGCATTCTGTGCTGCCCCCCAGTATTGTGTCTGTTGTGCTGCTGCCCAATACTATGCATGTTGAGTCCCCAATAATGTGTCTGTTGCCCTCCAATACTGTGCTTGCTATGCTTCCACAATATTTTGCCTGCAATACTGCACTATTCACCTGTAGTATTCAGTTGAAGCCCTGGGCACTGGACAAAGAGCCCAGGGAACATGCCATTGGGGCATGGATTTAGTGATTCCACTGCTTGTACCACATCAGTCTGGAATTCACATAAGAGTCTATAAACAATAATTAGTAGAGAGCATCAACCATTTAACCCACCTCTCTCAGAGAATAACAAATATGGAGAAGGTAGTCAGCAAGTAGCTGAAATTAAGGATGATATTAAAGAAGTTTTGTCTTGTTCTCTGAAGCTTAAAGTGGCTCTGTCACCACATTATAAGTGCACTATCTCCTACATACGGAGATGGGCGCTATAATGTAGGTGACAGCAGTGTTTTTTATTTAGAAAAACGATCTATTTTCACCAAGTTATGAGCGATTTTAGCTTTATGCTAATGACTTTCTTAATGTCCAACTGAGTGTGTTTTTACTTTTGACCAAGTAGGCGTTGTGGAGAGAAGTGTATGACGCTGACCAATCAGTGTCATACACTTCTCCCCATTCATGTCATCCCGTCCTGGCTGGAGGTGATGTCTATTCACTGTCAAGACACTTCAGTAATGTTAATGTGGGAGTATGTGACAGCACACGCTGTGCTGATTACATAAATGGAGAGAAGTGTATGACGCTGATTGATCAGCGTCATACACTTCTCTCCACAACACCCACTTGGTCAAAAGTAAAAACTTCGCCCAGTTGGGCATTAAGAAAGTCATTAGCATAAAGCTAAAATCGGTCATAACTTGGTGAAAATAGATAGTTTTCCTAAATAAAAAAACACTGCTGTAATCTACATTACAGCGCCAATCTCATTATGTAGAAGATAGGGCATTTATAATCTGGTGACAGAGCCTCTTTAATGCTGTTTTTTCCCACAAAAGTGTATAACATGTCAATAGGTCCTAAGACACTGACCAGAGTGAATCTGACAACTGGGGCCCCCAACACACCTGAGTGATTGGTTGAGTTTGCATATTTGTTTCAATAGGGAGAGGAGCGCAAGCTAGAGGTGTCAGGCAAAGCTTATCTACTTGGTTAATATTGGGATGCAGTGTGGGTGCTGCCATACACATTAGATTTTCAGATGCCACAGCTGTCATTTATCTAATGTGAATAGCTAGTTTAAAGAGGCTCTGTCACCAGATTTTGCAACCCCTATCTGCTATTGCAGCAGATAGGCGCTGCAATGTAGATTACAGTAACGTTTTTATTTTTAAAAAACGAGCATTTTTGGCCAAGTTATGACCATTTTTGTAATTATGCAAATGAGGCTTGCAAAAGTCCAAGTGGGTGTGTTTAAAAGTACAAGTCCAAGTGGGTGTGTATTATGTGCGTACATCGGGGCGTTTTTAATACTTTCACTAGCTGGGCGCTCTGATGAGAAGTAACATCCTCTTCTCTTCAGAACGCCCAGCTTGTGACAGTGCAGATCTGTGACGTCACTCACAGGTCCTGCATCGTGACGGCCACATCGGCAGCAGAGGCTACAGTTGATTCTGCAGCAGCATCAGCGTTTGCAGGTAAGATCGACTTACCTGCAAACGCTGATGCTGCTGCAGAATCAGCTGTAGCCTCTGGTGCCGATGTGGCCGTCACGATGCAGGACCTGTGAGTGACGTCACAGATCTGCACTGTCACAAGCTGGGCGTTCTGAAGAGAAGAGGATGTTACTTCTCATCAGAGCGCCCAGCTAGTAAAAGTATTAAAAACGCCCCGATGTACGCACCTAATACACACCCACTTGGACTTGTACTTTTAAACACACCCACTTGGACTTTTGCAAGCCTCATTTGCATAACTACAAAAATGGTCATAACTTGGCCAAAAATGCTCGTTTTTTTAAAATAAAAACGTTACTGTAATCTACATTGCAGCGCCTATCTGCTGCAATAGCAGATAGGGGTTGCAAAATCTGGTGACAGAGCCTCTTTAAGAGCAGTGCTGTCGACACAGTAAAAAGCAAAAGAGTGTAAAGTTACAAAATTTATATTTTTTACAACATTAAAAGAAAAGGTAAAACTGCAATACAATTGCAAGGGGTAGGACATAAGGTGGCTTTAAAAAAAATGTATTGTGCACCTAAAACCACTGTGCATTTTTTAATTACTGTATTTAAATAAGATTTTAAAAATGCTTTCAAAATTGCTCACGGTCACAGCACAGTTGGAAAGATAAATTGTGCTCTAGTAACTAGTGAGAAGTCTGGAATATCCATACCCACAGACATAACATAAAATAGGCTTGTACTGTATATGCAGTAAGACCTGAGGCACTAAGAGAACATATTAGGAGAAAAAAATATAGGTATTTTGGGAATATACCTTTTAAATGCTGCTACCACAAAACATAATCCTTCAGGAGATCATACCACCTACGCATAAATTTTTTTGAAGAAAACTGTCACTTTTCTTTTCTGAAGGAAAATAATTTGCAGCACAGGGAGTAAGCAATGAAATCATAGTCACTGTGAAACCAATCAGCAGGCCACAGGTTGCCTTGTTAAAATTGGTCCAAGAGTTAGAGCGTTATAATGCGAATTCGATGATAGGGAAGAAACTGGGAAATAAAATATTTAAGTTATCAGCAGTGGAATATCAATTATTTACTGTCCTGGACATAGAAGGGACACATGAACAGCAGAGGTAAGACCTATGAAGGTCAGTTGAGAAATTATTATATTCCAGGTTGTTAGGTCTATCAAAGTTAAGTTTGTGCTATAAAATACATTTATATTATAGTATATTATTTTTAGAAAGTTCTTGGCCCTCAAAACTTTTCTTAAAGTTGCACTAAAATCAGACTTGGATTTGTGTATACAAGGTTACATATTGTATGCCAAGGCCTAGCATGGCAGCTTTTCAAGAGAATCATTATTACTAGCTTTTGTTTTTGCTGAATATAAATAAATTATTGACTATGCAAAGTTTATAATGTCATCTGGCAATATTACAACATGTCACACGCGTTTCTGCCCAGTAGTTTTACATTGCATACCAAAAGCCTACCAAAATCTCACAAGAGTCATACAATATAAAAGGGGTACTAGTGACCAGAGACTCATAGCTGTGTACAAATGTGTTTCAGTCTTTTAGACCTTATGAGCACAGAACTGTGTTCTTGATAACAATATCCCTCATGGTATACTCACTCTTGTTCGGGAGAATAAAAGAGACTTCTCCTAAGAAAACTGCCTCCAAAGTGCTATATATTATGGGCCTGATTAGCCTGATTTTATAATTCTTCTGGCCCTAAAGCCAGAGGCGTAGCTAGGTTCTCCAGCACCCGGGGCAAAGATTCAGTATGGCACCCCCCCCCCAACCTCTTTCCCGACATCTCCTTCCCCCTCGCCGTGTTTGTTTTCTCTACCAATCGACGTGTCATTTCTTTTTATGTAACACGAGCATAAAAACATTTGTACATTTTACAAGCAATATGGTTCTATACACAACACAAGAACCAAGCTCGGTACATATATACAGCCCCAGAACAAATACAGCTCAATTTAGTGCAACCCCTGCCGTATAGGTGTGTACGGCGTAAAACTACAGCTCCCAGCATGGCCCGAACAATGGTAAGGATATGCTGGGAGATGTATCTTCACAAAAAATAAATCATATTATAATCACACCACCCATCATCTCACTGCAGATCGTACAGTGACTACATTACTGATTAGAGGCAGAATGAACATTTACATTGAGTGACTCACCGGTGACGTCTCAGATTCTAGTTCTTTTTCTCCATCCGGTCCAGACCTCTATGACGACTTTTCCCGGGGACAGACCATTTCTGCAGTTTGCCGCTCAGATGTCTTCAGCTTCTCACTTTACCAACATTTCTGCACCTATAAATAAATATAAAGTTATCATTATACCACACACTACAGCCCTAAATATAGTAGCGCCATACACTGCACCTCTAACTATAATAGCACCATACACCGTGTCCCACACACACACACACACTGTGCCCCCTGTAGATAGTGCCTGCCATAGAGCCCCCTGTAGATAGTGCCCCCATATAGCCCACCCCTGTATATAATGTCCCACAAATAACTCCCCCTATAGTGCTCTACAGATAGCCCACCTCTGTATATAGTGCTCTACAGATAGCCCACCCCTGTATATAGCCCCCCTGTAGATATAGCCTACCCCTGTATATAGTGCTCCACATATAGTCCACCCCTGTATATAGTGTTTCACAGATATCCCACCCCTGTATATAGCCCCTTTGTACATATAGTCCACCCTTGTATATAGCCCCCTGTAGATATAGCCTACCCCTGTATATAGTGCTCTACAGATAGCCCACCCCTGTATATAGCCCCCCCTGTAGATATAGCCTACCCCTCTATATAGTGCTCCACATATAGTCCACCCCTGTATATAGTGCTCCACAGATAGCCCAGCCATGTATGTGGCCCCCCTGTAGATATAGCCCACCCCTGTATATAGTGCTCCACATATAGTCCACCCCTGTATATAGTGTTTCACAGATAGCCCACCCCTGTATATAGCCCCCTTCTACATATAGTCCACCCCTGTATATAGTGCTCCACTAGATTATACAGGGGTGGGCTATCTGTGGAGCACTATATACAGGGGTGGACTATATGTACAAGGGGGCTATATACAGGGGTGGGCTTTCTGTAGAGCACTATAGGGGGAGCTATTTGTGTGATACTATATACAGGCGTGGGCTATATCTACAGGTGGACTATATACAGGGGTGGGCTATATCTACAGGGGAACCATATCTACAGGGGGACCATATCTACAGGGCTGGGCTATATACAGGGCTGGGCTATATACAGGGCTGGGCTATATACAGGGCTGGGCTATATCTAAAGGGGGACCATATCTACAGGGGGACCATATCTACAGGGCTGGGCTATATACAGGGCTGGGCTATATACAGGGCTGGGCTATATCTACAGGGGGGCTATATCTACAGGGGTGGGCTATATACAGGGGTGGGCTATATACAGGGCTGGGCTATATACAGCGGGACTATATACAGGGGGCTATATCTACAGGGGGCTATATCTACAGGGAGGCTATATCTACAGGGTGGGCTATCTATGGAGCACCATATACAGGGATGGGCTATATCTACAGGGGGCTATATACTATATAGCCCCCCCTGTAGCTATAGCCCACCCCTGTATATGGTGTTCCATAGATAGCCCACCCCAGTATATAGCCCCCCTGTAGATATAGCCCCCCCTGTAGATATAGTCCCCCTGTATATAGCCCACCCCCTGTAGATATAGTCCCCCTGTATATAGCCCACCCCCTGTAGATATAGTCCCCCTGTAGATAGACACCCCCCCTGTAGATAAAGCACCCCGCGTGTAGACAAAGTCCCCCCCGCAGATACAGCCACACTTTTATTACAAATAAAAAAATAAAACTATTCAAACTCACCTTATTCCCGCTCCCACGCCGTCCGGCAGCCATGGAGACCTGCTCTCTTCTGCGCAGGTCTCCAGGGGGTTGAACGCGGCATCTATGAAAGGCGCTGATTGGCTGGGCAGGATGACTTTCCCTGTCAGTCAGTCAGCGCCTTTCATCGACGGAAGCTTGTCTGGTACGAAAGGTACCAGTCGCTTCATTTGTGGAAAGGCGCTGAATGGCCGGGCACGGAACGTACCCGGTCATTCATTGCTTCTAATTTTACCTGTGTCCTTGCGACACAGGTACAATTATAGTGCAGGAGGAGGGGGCGCTGGCGCCCCCCTCTAAGCTGCGCCTGGGGCACATGCCCCGCCTGCCCCCCCCCTAGCTACGCCCCTGCTAAAGCTATTTAGGGAAATGGCCAGCAGATAGCACCCTTATCTATAACCTACATATCTTTTCTTATAGAATTTTGTTATGGTCACTGGTAGTCTGTTTGTTCTGGGACTTGGGTGCGAGGATTCTGCCTAGGCTTATTTCATAAATAGTTTTGGTGGAGTTGACCAGAGTCACTGGAGCTAGTGGTAGGAAAAGGAAAGATGTGTTGTCATTAGAAAATATCATTAAAAAAGTGGCCATAAACAATGCAAAATCAGAAGACAGTATTGGAGTCAGGGATAAGCAGGGTTAGCAACCTTGGGAAATGTGGTAGCATAAAGAAAGATGAAGTCTAAGCAGAGGTACAGTAAGTAGTCAACACCGTTCAGTCATATGAAGCACCATGGGATGAGACGAGAGGGTATTCCACAACAAGCTGGGCTCGAATTAGTAAGGCTAGAGAAATAGACCAGAAAAAGAGCTGGCTACTTATTAAAGAAAACCTGTCAGCAGTTTTGAGGCCTCAAAACTACTGACAGAGCGATCTAAGGGAGGGGTAGGGCATTCTAAACATAGAGAAAACAGGTGGTTTGGATCCAGCGTAGCTGTAACTAAAAAGGAACTTGTTCCAAGTTTAATGGATTGTATTAAAAGAGGTCAATCGGCATGATGTCCTCGAGTGCTGGGAGAGAAGTAGGAGGATAGATGAAGCCTACGCGTTTCAAACGCTAGCTGCGTTCTTAGTCATGGCTGTAATGAACCGACTGACAAGTCTGATGTGTTTATATGTAGCATGTTTTGATTGTGTTCCAGGTGGTGGCACTTTCCTTGTACGAGGACCGGAAGCACTGTGACTACACGCCCCCTTCTCTCTGATGTACGGTGAGTGTAATTATTGTTCTCTCGTCTCCAAGGAGACTAACATTACAACTGTGACACCGCAACCCAGCTCCTCTTGCCTTACACTCGTAATGTCGTAATATGGATACATGAAAATGAACCGTTAGGTTAAAACTATCCCATACCGACGCTTCAATATTAAAAGCCCATAATAATTACACTCACCGTACATCAGAGAGAAGGGGGCGTGTAGTCACAGTGCTTCCGGTCCTCGTACAAGGAAAGTGCCACCACCTGGAACACAATCAAAACATGCTACATATAAACACATCAGACTTGTCAGTCAGTTCATTACAGCCATGACTAAGAACGCAGCTAGCGTTTGAAACGCGTAGGCTTCATCTATCCTCCTACTTCTCTCCCAGCACTCGAGGACATCATGCCGATTGACCTCTTTTAATACAATCCATTAAACTTGGAACAAGTTCCTTTTTAGTTACAGCTACGCTGGATCCAAACCACCTGTTTTCTCTTGTATCCCACACGACGCGTGCCGACGCGAGGATCCGTGCGAAGACTGCAGTACACCCACTTGTGCTCACAAGGTTCTCCTCCTCCTTTTTTTCTATACATTCTAAACATAGTTCTTTTCCTGGTCTTGGAACTTGCATTAACGAGAAACCGTTGTTTGATTTCCCCTTGCGGCGGTTGCAAGTGCCCCTCTCTGCTCTTAGTGATTTTTCTAGCGGCTAATGAGGAGCCCGCCTGAGTTATCACTCAGAGCAGAGGGGCAGGACTTGCAGCATGCAGTGCAGGAGCACTTGCACATCAAGTCCTGTCTTAGTGACACTTGCAATCGGTGAGCCGGGGGAACTAAACATCATTTTTTCGAGAGGTAAAAAAAAAAAAAGTGGGTGGAAGAGAGAAGTAAACCCCCATTCAAGTTTTTGGGCAACGTTATGGCCATGTCCAAAAGCCTTTGCTGCTCAGGCACACAGCTATATTTAAAATCGGTGTCAAAGGGATCCAGAATAGGATGCACATAGAAATCTTTGGACCCACACTGTACCTACGGAGGATTGTTTCTTGCTTCTAAGGGAAAATATGGTCTTTCATGGAGGCACCACACAGTAGCACATAAAGTGTAAGGCATTTCTTGCACTACTGTATGGGTCCATGCTCAAGGATTATGATACAAGGGTCTATTTTTGGCTTTGCTCTTTTTTTGTATATTTATAAATGTACTGTATATATAATTTATACATATATAATATTTTTGTAATTGATACCAAATAATGTAAAGTAATTAAAGGGATATTCCCGTAATCGACAATTTTTACCTATCGACAGGATTGGTGATAATTGTTTGATCGTTGGGGGCCGAACGCTGGGGTGCTCGAGCATGTACCCGCCACTTCATTTAATGTGCATTGATCTGAAGGAAACAGCCGAGCACTGTATTGGGTTGTTTCCGTCATTCACATAGACTTTGAATGGAGTGGCCGCTTGCATGCTCGGTAGTCGTTCATTTCAATGTCCTCCTCACTGTGGTCGAGCAGTGAGGAGCAACTGTATGTTCAGGAACCCGGTTCTCGCGATCGGTGGCGGTCTATGCATTGGTGCCCTCAGCCATCTGACAATTGTTACCTATTCTGCAGATAGGTGATAATTGGCGATTCCGGGATTACCCTTTTAACAAAGAATAGGATATTATTACAGTGTAAATAGTTTTAGATAACAAATTGAAAGCGGCAAGAAAATTTAAAATAAATGTATGCAAATGCATTTAATTTGGGTTAACATGTGCACTTCTTCCATATGATGTGGGTTGCACCTGGTGAAAAGTTATATAATAAAATTATTTAGGGACAAATCAAATTGCAGCAACCAGTGCCAGGCAGCTGCTGCCAAAACAAATATGCACGGGATGCATAAAAAAGGACATATGTACCTAATAAAAATTAATATTATTCAGCGTAGTAGAAAGCTTTGCATTACTTAACTTAGCAGGCACAAATATCTGATTGACATTTTGTGAACCCACTGTTCACAGCCATTCATTTGAATATCCTGCATACAATACTTAAAGGGGTTGTCCAGTTTTTATACATTTTTTTGCTTGATCGTAGAACAGGGAATCATGCAGTTTTCTAATATACACCGCGTTCCAAATTATTATGCAAATGTTATTTTTCGATAATTTTCCTAAATAGTCGATGCAAATGACAGTCAGTATAATCTTAAAGCCATCAACCGTTGGAGTATAATGCGAATTTTATTGAATAAATCTCCTAATGATAACAGTTTTTTTTTTAGAAGTAAAAAACTTAAAATACACTGTTTCAAATTATTATGCACAACAGAGATCAAAACATTTTAAAGGTTGTAAAGAGAACTAAAATGGTAATTTGTTGAATTTGCAGCATCAGGAGGTCATATTTACAGAAATCAAAAGCTCTTTCAATCAAAAAAAACTTAGCAGGCCAAGTTACATGTTAACATAGGACTCCTTCTTTGATATCACCTTCAGAATTCTTGCATCCATTGAATTTGTGAGTATTTGGACAGTTTCTGCTTGAATATCTTTGCAGGATGTCAGAATAGCCTCCCAGAGCTTCTGTTTTGATGTGTATACTGCCTCCCACCCTCATAGATATTTTGCTTGAGGATGCTCCAATGGTTCTCAATAGGGTTGAGGCCAGGGGAACATGGGGGCCACACCATGAGTTTCTCTCCTTTTATGCCCATAGCAGCCAATGACACAGAGGTATTCTTTGCAGCATGAGATGGTGCATTGTCATGCATGAAGATCATTTTGCTACGGAAGGCACGGTTCTTCTTTTTGTACCATGGAAGAAAGTGGTCAGTGATAAACTCTACGTACTTTGCAGAGGTCATTTTCACACTGTCAGGGACCCTAAAGGGGCCTACCAGCTCTCTCCCCATGATTCCAGCGGAAAACATGACTCCGCCACCTCCTTGCTGACGTCGCAGCCTTGTTGAGACATGGTGGCCATTCACCAACCATCCACTACTCCATCCATCTGGACCATCCAGGGTTGCACAGCACTCATCAGTAAACAACACGGTTTGAAAATTAGTCTTCATGTATTTCTGAGCCCACTGCAACCGTTTCTGCTTGTGAGCATTGTTTAGGGGTGGTCGAATAATAGCTTTATGCACACTTGCAAACCTCTGGAGGATCCTACACCTTGAGGTTCGCGGGACTCCAGAGGCACCAACAGCTTCAAATACCTGTTTGCTGCTTTGCAATGACATTTTAGCAGCTGCTCTCCTAATCCTATTAATTTGTCTGGCAGAAACCTTCCTCCTTATGCCTTTATCCGAACTAACCCATCTGTGCTCTGAATCAGCCATAAATCTTTTCACAGTACGATGATCATGCTTACGTTTTCTTGAAATATCCAATGTTTTGTATTTCACGCTTTTCGGCAGCAGAGAGATCTTTTTTCTTTCCCACATTGCTTGAAACCTGTGGCCTGCTTAATAATGTGGAACGTCCTTCTTAAGTAGTTTTCCTTTGATTGGGCACACCTGGAAAACGAATTATCACAGGTGTCTGAGATTGATTACAATGATCCAAAGAGCCCTAAGACACAATACCATCCATGAGTTTAATTGAAAAACTAATAATTAAATGTTTATGACACTTAAATCCAATGTGCACAATAATTTGGAACACGGTGTACATGTATTAGAAATTCTGCTCACATACATTTTGTATAGTGCCTGAGGCCCCTGTCACAATATAATGGTATAGCCCACAGATTAGTCTTGTGCAACGTAGAGGACACATTTATGGGCTAAATTAATAGGATTTAAGGTGGAATAATGCAGGGGCATAGCTAGGGGCGGGCAGGTGGGGCATGTTCCCCAGGGCGCAACTAGGATGTAGGGAACGGGGGGCACCGCTAGTACAGCTGCCGCTTAACATTACAGCTGATCGCTTCTGCAGCAGTCTGGCATACACGGCGCGCATCAGCAGTTATCAGCTGTTTTGACACGACCGATCTGCAGCGGTCCCATCCTTTCAGGGCGCCCTGTTGCTACGTTACATTTATGGGTTGGGCGGCACAGGCCCACTCATGCCCGGTGACATCGCTAGCACCAGTGGAGGGTGCCACCTGGTGCTAGCGACTTCCACATTCAATTGTATCTGCATCCTCCGATACAATTGAATACCATGGCGGACCAGCTCCCTGCTCCGCCGTCACTAGGCTACAAGCCACGTTAGGCCTGCAACCTATAAGACAGTGGCCGACGTGATGATGTCACTGAATCACGACGGCCTACGCAAGGGTGCCTCTGCTTGGAGCAGGGTGCGGGGCTAGGTAAGTAAATTGTTTGTTTCTACAAGGGGGAGGCTGTGTGGCACAAACTATATAGGGGGTGTGGCACCATCTACAAGGGGGGCTGTGTGGCACCATCTACATGTCGGGGATGTGTGGCACCAGGGCCGCCATCAGGAATTTCAGGGCCCCCTGCAGCTAAATTTTCTGGGCCCCCCTACCGTGGCACCGCCTGTTAACGGTACTCCGTCCAGCACTATATCATGGTACACAGGGCCGCCATCAGGGGGTATTAGGGGTACTGATGTGAGAGGCCCGGCCAAACCTAATTGAAAGGGGGGCCCGGCAAACTGCCGCGACTTGCCTTTGGTAGAAAAAAAACAGGCCTCTGCAATGGGGCCCGTTTTTTTCACCAAAAGAATGTCGTGAGCTGCGGGCCCCCCTTTCAATTAGGTTTGGCCGGGCCTCTCACATCAGTACCCATAATACCCCCCCTGATGGCGGCCCTGGGTAGCATGGGGGTCGTCATGGGGGCCGTCAAACACCGCCGCCCGTGCGACCGATCGCGCGCACCCACAAACTCCCGCGCATGCGCACCCGCGACCGCCTGGAACCGCGCACCGAATTTTGAGGCAGATTTTGACCTGCCCACACTATCTTGCCGCGTTTTTTGCCCGCGGCGATTGAGGACAGCAGACAAAAAACGCAGGGAAAAATGCATTTTCTGCCTCCCATTGATTTCGATGGGAGGTCAGAGGCAGAACAGCGGCAAGAAAGGACGTGCTGCTTTTTGTTTTTTCCGCGACTGGCTCCCATTGATTTCAGATTAAATCAATGGGAGGCGGTTTTGGAAGTTGTTTGGTGCTGATTCTGACGCAGTGTCCGAGTCAATATCAAGGCCCAAAAACTCTGTGAACTGGGCCTTATTGTTAGGGCTTATTCAGACGAATGTGTAATACATCCGTGCAACGCGCGTGATTTTCACGCGCCTCGCACGGACCTATGTTACTCTATGTGACCGTGCAGACTGTCAGTGATTTTCACACGCCTCGCACGGACCTATGTTACTCTATGGGGCCGTGCAGACTGTCCGTGATTTTCACGCAGCGTGTGTCCGCAGCGTAAAACTCACGACATGTCCGATATTTGTGCATTGTTCGAGCATCACGCACCCATTGAAGTCAATGGGTGCGTGAAAATCACGCCCAGCACTTCCGCAGCAGTATAAACTATGAATGAAAACAGAAAAGCACCACGAGCTACAAACATACAAACAGAGTGTCACGGAGCTGTTATGGACCTTTTGCATGCGCAAAACGCCACGTTTTTTGCGCGCGCAAAAAGCACACGCTCGTGTAAATCCGGCCTTAGGGTAGGAACACACTAGGCATGAACACTGCGGATTTTATGCAACACATTTTATTGTGGAGAATCCACAGCGTATTACAGTGGCAGCAGAGAGGATGAGATTTGAACAAATCTCATCCACACGCTGCAAAAAAAAAATGGACCTGCCGCCTCTGACCTCCCATCGAAATCAATGGGAGGCAGAAAATGCATTTTTCGCTAAGTTTTTTGTCTGCTGTCCTTAATCGCCGCGGGCAAAAAACGCAGCAAAAAAACGCGGCAAGATAGTGTGGGCAGGTCAAAATCTGCCTCAAAATTCTTTAAGGAATTCTGAGGCAGATTTTTTTTAAACATAAACAGCACTTTGAGACATTTTACTCACTGTGTCAGAAGAACTGCTCCCACTCCAGTCCTCGTCAGGCGATGTCTTCGGTGCAGATGTCGTCCTTCACCTCCAGGCTCCAGAAAATTGATCGACGAACTCCTGCCGCCGCGCAACAACTGGACTCATCCCCCTCTCCTTACGTAGCTACGCTCTTGAGGGAGGCGGAGGTGGAGAAGGAGGAGGCGGAGAAGGAGGAGGCGGGCCAGCAGGTAAGTAGTCTGTGCGCCGGGGATGTTCGGGGATGTTCTTGTGGTGCGGGCGCGAGCAGCTTGCGCGCCGGCACGCCCAGTTGTTGGCGCGCGGGCGCGCGCCTGCGGACCTTCGTGCGCGCGCTCTTGTGCGGTCGAGCGCGCGCGCTTGTGCGGTCGAGCGCGCGCGGGTGCGCGTTTGCGGCCCAGCGCGCGCGCGCAAGCGGGCGGTACTTTACGAGAGGGGGGCCCGCAGCTCACGTCGGTGTTTTACGAGAGGGGGGCCCGCAGCTCACGACATTGTTTTGGTGAAAAGAACAGGCCCCATTGCAGGGGCCTGTTTTTTTCTACCAAAGGCAAGTCGCAGCAGTTGCCGGGCCCCCCTTTCAATTCAGTTAGGCCGGGCCCCCTACAGTAGTACCCCTAATACCCCCCTGATGGCGGCCCTGTGTGGCACCGTCTAAAAGGGGGGCTGTGTGCACCATCTACAAGGAGGGCTGTTTGGCACCATCTACAGGGGGGGTGGTACCATCTACAAGGGGGTGTGTGACACTATCTACAAAGGGGGCTATGTGGCACCATCTGCAAGGACGGGCTGTGTAGCACCATCTACAAGAGGGGTGTGTGTGGCACATCTACAAAGGGGAGCAGTATGCAATCTCTACAAGGGGGGCTGTGTGAGGCACCATCTACAAGATGGGGGCTGTGTGACATTATCTACAAGAGGGGGGCAGTGTGACGCTATCTACAGGGGACGGTGTGTGGCCTCTTTATTTTCTTTTAACTTGTTGTTATATAACTATATTGCTTGTAAACGGTACAATTGTTTTTTTGGTCGCGTTACATTAAAGAAAAAGGAAAAAAAATGAAACCTCATTGATTGATAGGGAAAGCAAACATGTCGAGGGGGAAGGAGATGTCCGGAAAGAAATGGGGGGGGGGGGAGGCTCCGATCTGAATCTTTGCCCTGGGTGCAGGAGTACCTAGCTACATAGCTACACCTCTGAATAATGATAAACTACTTCAATGTGCCGGTATTCACTGTTTCTAGATGATCTATAAGATGGCTGCCTGTTTAAATGAGATGATGTCATGTTGTTAATTACATTAAATAAAAAAAAAACACACACAACACAACACACAGAGGAGACAGGGAGACAAATGTAAGATCTGCTCCTACACAGAGACTGACAGACATGATGAGATGCTGCTGTATGTAGAAATACTTTATAATTTCTGCTCCTCAACAACCTATTACTCACCTGTTATATACCTGGACAGTGTTACCTGAATGCCAGGGAATCACATGTTGTGTGACACATGACT
This sequence comes from Rhinoderma darwinii, assembly GCF_050947455.1. Taxonomy (NCBI): domain Eukaryota; kingdom Metazoa; phylum Chordata; class Amphibia; order Anura; family Rhinodermatidae; genus Rhinoderma; species Rhinoderma darwinii. The sequence continues at coordinate 336,109,052 of NC_134688.1, read as the reverse complement.
GACACATCTTTAGTCCATTCAGTTATGGTAGATGCTAGAGTGCATGGGCTACATAGAGGTTCTGACGTCACACAGTCACATGTCTCTGTGCTCACGTGACCGCTTTTTGTACTTCATCCTGCTTCTGCCACAGCGCGCAGAGAGCAGGTAGGCGGCAGGGGAGACGCTGTGAACAGGTGGTCTGTGCTGGAGGGGGGTATGAGTTGGAGGGGGTTCTGCTCTGGGGTCTGATTGGGAGAGTTTAGTCTGGGGTCTGTGTTGGAGGGGTGTCTGTGTTGGAGGGGGGTCTGCTCTGGGGTCTGTTTTAGAGGAGATCTGCTCTGGGGTCGGTTGGAGAGAGGGTCTGGACTGGGGTCTGTTGGAGAGGGGGTTTGCTCTGGGGTCTGTGGAGAGAGGGCTCTGCGATGGGATCTGTTGGAGAGGGGGGTTTGCTCTAGGGTCTGTTGGAGAGAAGAGTTTGATCTGGGGTCTGTTGTAGAGACGGGTCTGCCCTGGGTCTGTTGGAGAGGGGGGTCTGCTCTGGGGTTAAAGCCCCAGGTGGGACTAAAATATTATACAGAGTGATTAAACAAAGATGGTGCAAAAGTTAAGACCTGTAGTTAAAATAACATCAGTGGTAAATGGCCAGGGACTGAAAATCAACGCAAAGCGGGCTTAGTTGCCCATAGCAACCAATCACAGCACAGCTTTAATTTTCAAAAGACATAGTGTGACATAAGATGGTGAAGCAAGAAAAAGATTTTTGCGTGTTGGAATTTACAAGAACGGGGTCTGTTGTGACAGTACCGCAAAGCTTTCAGAATATATTTGGCAAATGTGTTCTGTAGAGAAACTGTTTTTCGCATTGGGTGAAGCAATTCAAAACCTTGGGGTGTTTATTATCGAAGAAACCACTGCACTCAGTATAGAAGGGTGCTCAGGTAGGGTTCAACTCGGTAGTATTTTGGAAGAAAACCTGGCACTTCAAAAATTCTTTGTTTTTGAAAAATAATTTTATTTTCAATCCACAGACTAAGGCCCTGTGCTTTTGCGGCCGTAATTCCCCCGAAAATCCACGGGAGATTTGCGGCCTTTTTCATTCCTATGGGGCCATGCACACGACCGTGGTTTCAACGGGCCATGCATTGCCCAGGAGCCCGGACCGCAAAATTACGGCCGTGTTCTGCGGTCCAGGCTCATAGGAAATAATGCACGCAGCCATGTGCATGGGCCGCGATTTACGGGCGGCTCACGGGTGACACTCCCGCTGCCGGTCGACCCTGTCGTGTGCACCCGGTCGTGTGCATGAGGTCTTAGACAATTTGACGTTTTGATCAAAATAACAAGACCTTTTTAAAACAGTCTGTAAAATTCAAAAAGATTGTGATTGGTTGTTAATAGAAAAAATGTAGTTTTGAATTTTACAGACTGTTGAAAAAGGTCTTGTTATTTTGACCGAAACGTCACATTGTCTAAGTCTGTGGGTTGCAAATAAAATTATTTTTCAAAAACAAAGAATTTTTAGAGTGCCAGGTTTTCTTCCGAAATACTCTGGGTGTTTATATCATGGGAAAAGTCTGGGCCGCCCAAAGACTTCAAAAGAGACAGCGAACAGGACTAGAGCTGTGTTCGTTCGCAGCCCTAGAAAGTCGACCATGCTGACTAGTATGGAACTATAGTTGCCACAACCACCTGTAAACATCTGCGTTGTAAGCCATACAGATTACATTATCTTCAGGAGCTGAAACCAGACAACAAACCGAAACTGTGACTTTTGCATTGACTTGCAGGGTGAATTGGCAGAGGACAAATTCGCTGACAGGCTGTGTTCAGCATTAGAATTTGGGGCTCAGAAAAACCATGTGCAATGAGCAGGCGGAAAGTCTACGGTCCCTTCTTTTTTGCCGAGCATACCGTCACTGGCCACTCCTACCTGGACATGTTAAAGCTTATGCCACAGATAGAGGAAAATATGACAAAAATATTGTATCAGCAGAATGGTGCACCTCCACATTTCCATTTGAATGTTCGCCGATACCTCAATGAAACTCTACCGGAACGATGGATTGGCAGCGCCGGAAACAATTCGCCAATGTTGCGCTGGCCTCCATGATTGCCAGATCCAACACCTTGTAACTTTTTTCTGTGGGGCTACATCAAGGACTCAATGTATCCGCCGCCCCCAGCCACAGGATCTCAACGACCTGAGACAACACATCACTGAAACAGAGGAGTCCATATCCGAGGATATGCTGGCACAGGTCTGGACTACCGCCTAGACATCTGTTGTGTCACCAATTGAAATCACTTTGAACATTTGTAGTGTATAAATAAAACTTGCATAGATAGTGTGTGTAAAGGATTTGCCAGACACAGCTTCTGTGTCAACGCCCGTGGGCAATCAGTCTGCACCTGCTCCTATGTCTGTGAGACGGACTCCATCTTCCACCACTCAGGATGGCAGGCTTAGGAGTGGGAGAGCCTATCACAGCCTGGCCAGATGGAGCTAGTTCCCGCCCACTGTCTATTTATACCTGCCTTTCCTGTTCCTCCTTTGCCTGTGATTCTTCTATGCTTGTTTCCTGGCTTGCTGCTGCTGCTGCTTGTACTACTCATCCTCTGCTTGTTATTGACCTTGGCTTTCTGACCACTCTCCTGCTCAGCATTTTGTACCTCGCTCTCTCCTGGTTTGACTCGGCTCTTTCACTACTCTGGTTGCTCACGGTGTCTCCGTGGGCAGCTGCCCCGTTTCCCTAGCTTCTGTGTACCCTTGTCTGTTTTGTCTGTCTTGCACTTACTGAGCGTAGGGACCATCGCCCAGTTGTACCTCGTCGCTTAGGACGGGTCGTTGCAAGTAGGCAGGGACTGAGTGGCGGGTAGATTAGGGCTCACCTGTCTGTCTCCCTACCCTGTCATTACAGTGTGTCTCTCAGTTATGAATGCCGAGGCTATAATTTTGCACCACCTTTTTTTAATCACCCTGTAGTTATTACGTCCAAAAAATAAGAATCTTAACTGGCATTGCCGCATATGTAACAACCTCTGCTATAAAATTATTTCTGTTTTTTATTCATCTAGCCCAATAAAAACCTGTATGTACCCCAAATTGGTACAAATTAAAATGTTAACTCATCCTGCATGAAACAAAAGTGTGCAAAAGTAGTAAACCATAAAACGTTAGAGGTTTGATATGACCATGTTCATACTGACCTGCAGAATAGTTATTTTCAATACATTAGGTACCTCAAAATGATAAGAAATATACCAATCAGTACCTCCACATACATTCTAGTTACTTACCTTCAGTAGAAAAAAAACCCCTGAAATGTATGGACTTGGAAACCTGACCTCAAGTAGCTGTAACCATCAAAACTTTTAAGGGGACCATGCATTCTAGTAAATAATGGGCTTAAATGTATAGGCTAGAATTGTATCGTTTGCATGTAGATACTCAAAGGAGACCATACGGTCTGCAGGAATACCAAAAAATAGTCCAATACACTCTAGGCACTTCAGTAGTGAATAGGCTACAAAGTATTGTATGCTGGGAGAAACTCACAGGAGCCAAGACATTCTAGGCACTTTAGCACAGGATAGAATGTATACGGCTGCATGGAGACCCTCAACAGAGCACATACATTCTAGGCACTTTAGCACAGGATAGAATGTATACGGCTGCAAGGAGACCCTCAACAGAGCACATACATTCCAGGCACTTTAGTACTGAACAGACTTGAATCAGAGGCGTAGCTAGGTTCTCCTGCACTCAGGGCAAAGATTCAGTTTGGTGCCCCCCACGACTTTTTTCACGACATCTTCTTCCGCCTCGTGTAATTTTTTTTTTTTAAATTTACAAGCAATATCATTATATAAGGTAGTTAACATAACAATAACTTAAAAGAAAATAATTTAAAGAGGTCAGTGACTGACTAAAACAGATTCTATAACTGAGGCTAATGAGACTATATAGTGACGTAATTAACAGCCTCCTCTTGTAGATAGTGCCAGAAAGCCCCCCCTTTAGATAGTGCCACAAATCCCCCTTTGTAGATACTGCCACACAGCCCCCTGTAGATAATGCCACACTCCCCTTTAGTAATGCCACACACCCGCCCTTGTAGATAGTGCCAAACACCCCTTGTAGATAGTGCCACACCCCCCCCTAGTAGATAAAGCCACAAAGCCCCCCTTGTAGAGAGTGCCACACACCCCCACTTGTGGATAGCGACTCACAGCTCCCCTTGATCCCTATGAGACAGGATCGTTGCATAGGCTGCGTGATCTATTGATGTAATCGCGCTGGTCTGTGGAGGGATCCTGTCCCAGTGCCTTAGTGAATGGCAGAGCGGGAAGCTAGCTCCTTGCTCCCCCATAGTATTCAAGTGTATCTGCGTCCTAAGGACGCAGATACAATTGAATGTGGCAGACGCCCAGCAGGGGCCCCGGATGCCTTGTGAAGGTGACACGGGCCTCGTAGCATCCGGGATGGCTGCTATAGCGGTAGTTACGCAACTGGCGACAGCTGTACCAGCGGCACCTGGTGAGTAGCGGTGCCCCCCTCCTTACCTCCTAGTTGCGCCTGGGACATATGCCCCATCTGCCCCTCCCCTAGCTATGACCCTGGCTAGAATATATGGGCTGCAGGGAGAAACCAAAGGAACATGTACATTCTAGGCTCAACCATTTAGTTAACCTATTTGTGCATTACTATGGACTAATCTGTGGGCTATACCATTATTTTTTTTTCTAGACAACTGCACTGATATAAGAAAGGTATGTGAGCAGAATTTTAAATACATGTATATTAGAAATCTGTATTATTTCATATTTTATAAATAAAGTAGTAAAAAAAGTAGTAAAAAAGCACCGTCTGGGATTTTTCTGCAGTCTCCAGGAACTTTGCACTGCGCATGCGCCAAAATGTACATGCACAGTGCAAGGGAATAGTAGGCTGCAGTAAGGCATATTTTCAGATTCTGCGGAATCTTAAAATATGCAGGCCGGCCGTTGCCAAGTGAGGTCGGTGCCGGTAGTGGACCAATCCAGTCACCTGACCTGAGCTCAGGTGACTCAGGTCAGGTGACTAGACTGGTCCAGTCCTGTGCCGTCACCGACCCCAGTCAAACGTGATCCTCCGCTACTTCGCCGCATGACCACGGTGAGTGGTGTCATGCAGAGCGGAGAGTGGTAGCAGTAGGTTACCGCTCTCCGCTCTGTTTGCACTAAGTACAAGAAAAGGGGGAGGCTGTGCGGCTCTACTTACAATGGAAGGGAGGGCGATCAGTAGAAGGGGGGCTGTGTGGGTATCTACAAGGGTGGGCTGTGTGTGGCGCTATCTACAAAGGGGGCTGTGTGTGGCGCTATCTACAACATGGGGGCTGTGTGTGGCACTATCTACAAGGGGGCTGTGTAGCTATCTACAAGGGGGCTGTGTGTGGCGCTATCTACAAGGGGGGCTGTGTGTGTGGCTATCTACAAGGGGGGCTGTGTGGCGCTATCTAAAAGGCGGGGGCTGTGTGGCTATCTACAAGGGGGGCTGTGTGTGGCTATCTACAAGGGGGGCAGTGTGTGGCGCTATCTACAAGGGGGAGCTGTGTGGAGCTATCTACAAGATGGAGCTGTGTGGAGCTATCTACAAGAGGGGGCTGTGTGTGGCTATCTACAAGGGGGGCTGTGTGTGGCGCTATCTACAGGGGGGAGCTGTGTGGCGCTATCTACAAGGGGGACTGTGTGGCACTATCTACATGGGGGGCTGTGTGTGGTGTTATCTACAGGGGGCTCGGTTTACTGAGGGGGCACTTTTATTGTGTCAGCACTGAGGGATCATTATTACCATCTGAATCACTGGATGACGTTTGTTTAGAGGTTGGGGTATAGGTGTGGAGGATGCTGGAAAAGCGAGAAACCAACATGTCTGTGTGTCACATTCTGCAGAGATGAGTCGTGGCTGGAATAAGTCGTCACAGTGGTCTAGGCCAGATGGAGAAAAAAGGGGAAAGTGAATGACTAATTAGAAAAAACATCACCTAAGTTAGCGGGGAAAGCTACAAGCGGAGCTGCGATTGGTAAGTCACTCCTAGAACAGTGCACAGGCCATGATTTTGTAATGTATATGTAACATTTTTGGTCTGTCTGTGAATTTTAGCTCAGTTGCTCAGAAATTTCTGAAGTGCAGGTTGGCGAGAGAGAGAGAGAGAGAGAGAGAGAGAGAGAGAGAGAGAGAGAGTCAAAATATCTTCATCCATTTCAGCATGCAATTGAAATGTAGAGATAAAATGACTCACTATCAATAAGACGGCACAATAATGGTACCATCAGGTACAGAAAATGCTACTGCATTAGTCTTTTACAGGGACACATGTTCCACATTACTTTTAATACACATTTTTGCTTCGCTCAAAATCAACCAACATAATAAGTATAACAACATGATCACTACTTTTATGTAACCCATTGTTGATTAATCCACAGGAGACTCCAAAGCATCCTTCATATATAGCACTTAGTTTCTTATTCTTCTGAATAAGTCCCTCATTATTTTTTTTAAATAAAGTATAATACAGTTTTTACTTACGAAAAAAGAAAAACAAAGCTCTTTTACTATTTGTTCAGAAAGAATCCCCAGAGAGAGAACATTTCAGTAAGTCTGGGGTTCTAAGCTGAAGCAAGCAATGATTATGGTGTTTAGTTTAATAGTTGTTATTCTAAATCCCACCACACTGGATCCTCTTGAAAAAATGAGCATGGTACAATATAAATCACTTCTGTGAATTATGCAGCAATGTGAAGATTTTAACTCTTTATCAGCCAGTAAAATGGCCCTTCTAGTGTCTAGAAGGTGTTAATAGATGGCTTGGAGAGTTTTTATACAAAGCAGGATGGGAAATGAGTGCCTAGGTCAAATAATGATTTCCTTTTAGGACATCTAATTCCATAGAGCGTGAGAGGATGGGTGAGGGAGGAGGATGCTGACATTATTTTCTACTGGTTATTGGAGCTGAACATTACCAAAACAAATTTCTGAGCCATTGCTTCTGAAAACGATTAAAGCTCTTTGCTGACATTGGTAGTTTATATCCTGCTCACTGTCATTTTCTTTCTGTCTGTGTTGGAACATTGCTATGGAATTTTCTAGCAATCTATAGCTAGAGTATATACACCGCGTTCCAAATTATTATGCAAATGTTATTTTTCGCTGATTTTCCTAAATAGTCGATGCAAATGACAGTCAGTATAATCTTCAAGCCATCAACCGTTGGAGTATACTGCAAATTTTATTTAACAAATCTCCTAATGATAAGTTTTATTTTTAGAAGTAAAAAACTTAAAATACACTGTTTCAAATTATTATGCACAACAGAGGTCAAAACATTTTAAAGGTTGTAAAGAGAACTAAAATGGCAATGTGTTGAATTTGCAGCAACAGGAGGTCATATTTACAGAAATCAAAAGCTCTTTCAATCAAAAAAAACTTAACAGGCCAAGTTACATGTTAACATAGGACCCCTTCTTTGATATCACCTTCACAATTCTTGCATCCATTGAATTTGTGAGTATTTGGACAGTTTCTGCTTGAATATCTTTGCAGGATGTCAGAATAGCCTCCCAGAGCTTCTGTTTTGATGTGAACTGCCTCCCACCCTCATAGATATTTTGCTTGAGGATGCTCCAAAGGTTCTCAATAGGGTTGAGGTCAGGGGAACATGGGGGCTACACCATGAGTTTCTCTCCTTTTATGCCCATAGCAGCCGATGACACAGAGGTATTCTTTGCAGCATGAGATGGTGCATTGTCATGCATGAAGATAATTTTGCTACGGAAGGCACGGTTCTTCTTTTTGTACCACAGAAGAAAGTGGTCAGTCATAATCTCTACGTACTTTGCAGAGGTCATTTTCACACCGTCAGGGACCCTAAAGGGGCCTACCAGCTCTCTCCCCATGATTCCAGCCCAAAACATGACTCCGCCACCTCCTTGCTGACGTTGCAGCCTTGTTGGGACATCGTGGCCATTCACCAACCATACACTACTCCATCCATCTGGACCACCCAGGGTTGCACGGCACTCATCAGTAAACAACACAGTTTGAAAATTAGTCTTCATGTATTTCTGAGCCCACTGCAACCGTTTCTGCTTGTGAGCATTGTTTAGGGGTGGCCGAATAATAGCTTTATGCGCACTTGCAAACCTCTGGAGGATCCTACACCTTGAGGTTCGCGGGACTCCAGAGGCACCAGCGGCTTCAAATACCTGTTTGCTGCTTTGCAATGGCATTTTAGCAGCTGCTCTCCTAAACCTATTAATTTGTCTGGCAGAAACCTTCCTCATTATGCCTTTATCTGAACGAACCCGTCTGTGCTCTGAATCAGCCCCAAATCTTTTCACAGTACGATGATCACGCTTAAGTTTTCTTGAAATATCCAATCTATCTATCTATCATCTCTACACTGAATGGCAACTTTATTACTCATCTAATTAGACAATGGAGTCTCACTGGACACATAAATAGTCAAGGTGGGAAGCAGAAAGTCTCAACCACATACTAAATTTATTGGAGATAAGGACTCCAAAATTAATATATAGACACTAGAGAAAAAAGGAGTCCATAACTATGAAGTATCAGAAAATATCTTTATTAAATAACAAAAAATGAGAATCTAAAACACATCTCTAACTGGATCAGCATTTACATGTACAAACAGTAGTTATGTGTACACACAGTGTATAGCATGGGAAGTCACGGTGTCAAAAAGAGACAGAGTAGAAAAGCTCAAAGTGACAGCTTACACCTGATAAAGGTAACAGGTGAATGACAGTAAGTGAGACCCGACAGAGCCTCAATGGTGAGCTTACCCATGTTCAAATAACGTGGTGGCTTGACCCAGGGAGTAAGATAGCGCCCGGACGCACGTTTCGCTTGTAGTTTTATCAAGGAGTGTTGAACCTCCTAAAACCTTCAGAACCACAGCAATTTGTTGTGCCATAGATTCCAATAGATCTTGAAATCATTCTGGAGTAATATTCGCCCATTCAGACAGAATAGCTTTTTGCAGTTGCCGCTAAAGTGTCTTTCTGCCAAGGGTAAAAAGCTGCAATGAAGGATTGTGTTTGGTCGGCCGCAATGCTTAGGTAACTTCTACTGTTTAAGCGTCCAGCCACAGCTATCAGAGGACCCTGATTTACCAAGAAAACAGTCCCAACACCATTACTCCACCTCCACCAGCTTGAACTACTGAGATCTGACAAGAAGGGTTTATTGATTCATGCTCATTGCGCCAAATTCTGACCCTCCCATCAGCATGGTGCCAAAGAAATGTAAATTAATTTGACCAGGTGATGTTTTCCACTGCTCAGTGATCCAATTTTTTGCAATCTTTAGGCTACTTCTTGCTCTTGCGTTTCTGTTTTCCCTCGACAGCAATGACACTTGAACTGATCATCTACTGTTATATCCTATTCGTCTATATCCATTGTGCCTACAGACACATTAGTTGCAATTTGCTTAAATGGTCACCGCCAGTTTGTCAGAGCTATTCTTGACATTCTTTGACCCCTTTAGTTGACGAGTTGTTAATGTCCACAGAATTCCCTTTCGCTGGATGTTTTTCCTTGATCACACCATTCTTAGTTTACTCTCTACACTATTGCACGAGAAAACCCCACAAGGTTGTCAGTTTTCGAAATACTGGCTCTTGCTAGTCTATCACCAATGACAATGCCTCATTCAACGTGACTCATATCGCTTGATTTTCCGATTCTAATGTGGATTCACACTGAAGCTGATCTACGGAAAACTTGCTCACTTGATTTTATGGTGCACACGGAGTCATGTGTCTAATTTTCACACAGAGAAGCTCCAATTGTGAAAGGGAAGGTGTCTCTAATACAGTTGCCATTCAGTGTTTTTCTCTATACATCATTCTCATATCTGTCTATCTAGCTATATATCTGTCTCTCTGTCTATCTATCATGTTTCCATCTTTTCAATCATAGCATGCCGAATGGATGTTTCATGTACACAGTGCAATCCTATGAACGGCGGTTGTCATCCCCAACACAACTTATACCCTCATCTGTCATAAGCCATATGGGCCGTGCAAGGAACAATAGTTGAGCTTGTTTCTGAGCGGCTGTAACTTTTTTACGTATCTGTTTGTGCAGATCTTCTCACACAAGAACTTTCTCGCACACTCCTCATCTGCTCATGAAGCAGGCTTACTGCTGACCACTGTGAGGCTTGTGTTCAGCTCAGTCACCTCGTATGCATCACAGATGAATCATCTATGCAAAGAAAGTCAAGGACAAGGGTCACACTGAAATGTAAGTTTGATTACCTGATTCATTGGTTTATGTCACATACATAGTAACAGTTTGCATTATATGACGTTTTTGTCACATGGTCTTTGATTTTTTTTTAATTGGCTCACTGTACAAAAAAGGTTGCCGACCCCTGGTCTATGGGTTGCCTTTCATTGCTTAATAGTTTAGGGTTCAATCTCTGGGATCCAAACTGATCAGCACAATGAAGGGGCTGTGCCGCTTCTGCGACGCCATGTCTTCTTTAATGTTTACACAAGCATAGTAGCTCATCCACACAGGCATACTGTGCCTGGTACTGCAGCTCAGTCCGATTTTTCCCCATTTGATAGAACGCTTGAATAAGGCTGGGTTCACACTGCCATCAGTGGCTCTATTCAGAACCTCTGTTGGAAGTTCCATTATAATTGACGGGAAGAATGCAACGCTATTGTTCCCGTCAAAATGACAGACACCTTGACGAAACCCCAATGTACCCCATCATAAATAATGAGGTCCATTGGGTGCCGCCACTATCTGTTGTGTGACGGATCCGGCACTGCCATCATGGTTTCTTTTATAATGGAAACCATGACGTTGGTGTGAACAGAGCCTAAGAGATGCTGTTTCTGTCTAAACAATGAAGTGGATGTGGCACTTGCAGACCTCTTCATTGTGCTCTTGACGGGACTCATGAAAGTAGGAGTTCCCCTGAGTGGTTGCAAAGAATGTCTCTTACTACCCAACACATCCATACATTACATGAAGAGGCCCACAGATTAGAAACTAATAGGATCCGCACCAGCGGGATATCCTGTAATCATCTTATTATCGGTGCTGATTGTGCACATAGAAGATCTACTATTTTTTTTAAAAGGTTTATGATCCTACTTGGTGACATGTCATTCATAGTGAAGGCATGTTGGGTAACCATGAAGGCCAATTTCTGCTCGCAATAGTGACATCACTATGGACTATCATTTTCTCCTGCAACTTTGCTATTGTGTATTGTTAATAAAATAATAGTAGATTTTAGTCTGTTGCTGAATCTTGTAGAATTAGGAGTGCAATTCTGGACCATAATACCGGTTGTAAATCTATATGTAAATTGGTGGTAAAAATCATGTTCAAATGTGAACATATGCTTTAAATTTCAGCTGTGTATTATGTACAAACTTTATAAATAAAATCAGTGATATTATTCTTTTATAAAATGTAACATTCTGCAAATTTGCTATTTTTATCTTTTACAAATACTGTGTATCAAAATGCGGCAAAACCCCACTGTAGTTTGTATTGTACACTGATATAAAGTGTTAACACACTCCTCTTGGCTGAAACAGGAAAATAATTCCTGATTTTTTTCATTATATTACATTTACCAATTCAATTATTTGGGGCCAGCACCCTGGTTGTATTGATCCTTGTATGTTGTTCTTGATGTATAGATGACATCTGAAGACCCCATTAGGCTCCTTGCTTATTTATTCATGGAATAGTGAATGCATTACATCTGTAATGGGTGATCTGACAGTGCAGCATATATGGGCTGGTGTTCACTGTAGTGCTATAGGATTTTTACTGGAATACTGAGGTCAATAAAGGAAATTAATAAAAAATATGGAAACTGATTAATATTGGCACGGTGTTTATGATCCAGGTGGAATTTTTTCTTATCTCTGCTCTGAGGGTAGCGTTTTTTAGGACTCCTTCCCACCATTTTCCCATGCCTGTGTCATTTTTATGCCATTTTCTGGTAGAAACTTTAAAAGCACCAAAAACAAAACAACTAAGTGTGGAGGGGTCCTTACTGTGTCTTCGTGGCAAATAGGCAATTGCTGTTTTGGGCCTGTAAAGCCCTTCTCGTAGAGGAGTCAAAGACCACTTGACCACCTCTAACATATTCCAACAACTGCTTTACTGACCGTACCTTGATTTGACATTTACACTTTAGGTTATCCAGTACATAACAGGCAATTAAAATGCCAGATGCTTGTCATATTTGAAGAAATACCTTCTTTCTTCTCAATGCCTTAATGTGACTCACACCAACTATCTACAATTCCTGCAATTTATACAAGTACCCATTATGCCCTTATTGAGCCAAGGGCAATGGATACTGTATGCTTGCTTGCATCTTAGCATTATATTGTTTGTTACAATGGTATATGAACAGCAATGCTTTCAACAGTGAAATCTTAAAGCAATTTTTTTTTTATTATTGCCACCGTTTGTAAAGTACACCTGGAAAAATTTTGGGCATGTCATCCTTTTACCAGTGTCCAAAGAAATTATGGGCAGCACAGTAGAACAAAACCTCCAGGGTAACAGGGTGCAGGCCTCCAGGGATCCGACTTGTAAATCCCCAAATGTAGACAAAAAAATAGAAGAGGCAGCACTGGCAAAGGCTGCATTGAGCAGCTGAAACGTTGCATCCTACAGCACTGATGGGTAAAAAATGTTTATCCTTTTTCATACGACCTTTGGAGTGCAGCCACTTCTTCTATTTTTTTTTCATCCTTTTACCAGGCGCTTTGCTTCAGAAATATCCCAGCCACAATGCAGCTACGTGACCGCACTGTGACCGGTCGATTCATACTGTGTCTGCTGTGTGGACCACAAGTCTCTTTCTCTATGCATTCCTATGAGACTCACATTGGGCATCTCATAGTAATGCATAGAGAAAGAGACTTCCGGTCCACACAGCAGACACAGTATGAATCGTCCGGACAAGTGCGGTCATTGCGGCTGGTATATTTGTGAAATAAAACGCCCGGTAAGAGGAGGACATGCCAAACCCTTTACCAGGTGTACTGTACAAACAATGGCAATAATAATAAAAAAAAATCACTTGAGTGTCCCTTTAAAAGACCTCCTACCAGTTTATATGGAGCAAAACTAATATCTACCTCAAAACATAAAAATTGTTTCTTATCAGAACAGGACTTCCTATAGACCACATGTATACTATGGGAGAACATGACATTTTGTAAAACATATATTCCTCCATGTCCCCTTTTAATGGTGTAACGTTGTTTTTGACATGTCAAAGATTTATCATTGGATGATTGGTGACAGAATAATGTTATTTATTGACTCCTTATATTATTTATTTGGGGAGATACAGGTTTATAACCTTTTAATAAGAGTATTTTTAAGATCACTATTAAAGCTACACTGCTGGGTGAAATGCAAAAATGTACAGAGCCCTACAGAGGTGTCCTCCCTTAACTTATTTCTAAACCCGACATATACAGAGATGTTTCCACTTGTTAAACCAACATGTAAAAAACTGTATACCTCTGACGGATGCCTCCAACTGAAGCCATCCGTCATCCATCCGTCACTCATAGACTCAAATGTAAAAAAAAAGTATTTGTTTAACGTACACATTTTTTTTACTGGATGGTTGTGTTGGATGCCTTTGACGGATGCCATCCATCGGCCACCTGTCACCCATAGACTCCCATGTTAAAAAACATATACATTTAATATATACATTTTTTAACTGGGTCACGTGAGATTGTATTGAAATGACATCAGAATAAATTGTATAACTTAACACAATTCATAAAAGGTTAAGGGTAGACAGATCTTTATATACTAACAATGTGCCCTTACTAACAGGGAGCTTTCTCAGCCACTCGGAAGCTGTGAGAGGGCTGACTTTACACCCTCAGGACTATTTTAATCAGCTTCTGTTTTCAGTGAATATAAGGGAAGGTGAAATGCCAACATACAGACCCCCTTGGTGCTACTGAATAGAATACAAGCAGCCACTGAATTTCCATATAGTGCATGCTACACTTCATTATCTGATTGGCACTTCAGGGGGCCATTTAGTTATTGTAATTGCACCCCGTAGTGCAGCTGTACTGAAAGGAAACTTGTTGGGGACAATTTCCCTGCTTCGTTGGATTAAAAGTTGACGCTATTGATTCCACACAGCTCTATATAGAATGTACATATATATATATATATATATATATATATATATATATATATATATATATATATATATATACATATATATATATGTATATATATATATATATATAGAGATTTATTTATTAGTATATATATATATATATATATATATATATATATAATGTATATATATATATATATATATATATATATATATAAACAAACATATAATAGGAGCAGCACTGTGCAAAAAAACAAAAACAGCTGGTGCTAAGCTTCAAATAACAGGGCGTTGTGTTCTCCCAGTAAGGTATATGGAAAAAATCGAGCAAAGAAGCAGCACTCAATAGCAAAAAATGAAATTTATTCATATATATATATATATATATATATATTTATTTATTAGTATATATATATATATATATATATATATATATATAAAGTATATATATATATATATATATATATATATATATATATATACAGTATATATGGATCTTATGTGATATATTGATCTTATGTATTGAAATGTAAATACAAATTGCATATGTGTGGGACAAATAGAATATGTCTATGAGTTTATGATTATAGAGGAATTTGTTGGCATATAGCATGCTCTATTCTGTGCACAGATCTGTTGTCATTGTAATAGGTGGGTTTTCCAACCAGGTACGTAAATGTATAAAAATATAAACCTAATTCTTCTGGATGTAATGCAATTATTCCATAGTCTTGGAATATCAGGTCTGTGTCACGGTCACCTGGCATTTGTAGACTTCATCTACTGACGTTCTCAGGCAGGCAAGTAGCTGAATGATGGGATTTTACCTCCAAACCAGCAGAAAATTACAGACTGTTCATTCCTTTGCAGGTGAAGCAAGACTCCGAATCTGACACAGTACTTTCCAGTCTCCAGAGTTTCCTTTTCTTACATTGTATCAGCTCCAGCTCACTGCTCTCCCTGCAACGCTTTGAGACCTTTGATTAAACAGCATTGATTTGGTTGGGAGAGACTTTTCCTGTACTGCATGTGGCATTTCACAAAAAAGGCCTCCACATTTAGAGCGCATTAAGATGTCAGTAATAGCTTTTTCTGGAATATAAACTTATTGATCTTGTACATTGTAACTTTCTGCAGATTTGGAGTCTCATTTTAAAGCATTGATTACTTGTGATCCCATGAAACCACAATACTTTTTTCCCCTGTTGACAAGTGTAATACAGATGTACTTTTTATCCGTAAGGTCTCTATGGGGTTTTTATTAAAGCCACAGTTACTTAACTATAAACTATTATTAGTGTAAAACAGAAAGAAAGTCAATAGGTCGGCACTACTCACAGGCTTCGCTTTATCTTAGGAGCGGGTATTATTAGTATCATGATCCTATTAATTACTAGAGCAATGACAACATTGTTTTAACCTGTATATAAAAATCGGTATGATTAAATTATACTGATACACACAGGGCCGCCATCAGGGCAGTACTAGTTGTCCTGCTGTATAGGTCCCGGATGCAAATCTAATAAGAAGGGGCCTGCTTGTCGCCCATTGAGCTGGTGGCAGACGGGTCCAGTGGCGTAGCTATAGGGATCGAAGTGGTCGCAATTGCGACCGGTCTCTGAAGCCAGGGGGGGCCCGCGGTCCTCCAACCACATCTATAAAAAGTTACTACAGTAACTGGGGCCTATGTAATAAAATACACGTGCCCCTGTTACTATAGTAGTGACACCCTCCTAGTTCCTGAGTGCAGTGGAGGTCCTGGCGTATCTTCGCTGCAAGATGTCACTACGCTGTGCGCCGTGCATAACGTCACAACGCTGTGCATCACACACGATGTCGCAACACTGGATGACATCAGGGCCTCCGCTGCTCCCAGAGCCGAATAAGAAGGTAAGTAAAACACTACTGTCTGCTGGGGCACTGTATTTAAGCCTACCATGTGGTAGGCAAAGATACAGGGCCCAGCAGAAAAGGATCACACACACGGTGTGATCCTGTCTACTGGGCCCTGTATCTAAGCCTACCTTATGGTAGGCTTAGATACAGGGTTCAACAGACAGTATAACACATGAGCCCTGTATCTAAGCCTACCATGTGGTAGGCTTAGATACAGGGTCCAGCAGACAGAATCACACATGGTGTGCATCGGCGCATGTGCTTTAAAGAAAGTCTTAGATTATTTGGTCCCTTGTGCGCGCTCAAATTGGGAAATCTGCGCATGCACCTGAACATAGTCCAAATTTTTTGTATTTTTTTAAACTACTCCATAACTAAGTATTTTGTGCAGGCACCGTCTGGTGTCTGGGCGCTCTGTGCATGCCCCAGTTGTTTCTTGGGCATGAGCGGTGGGGACCTTCCAGTCGCTGAGCGGAGCCTTGACAATGTGTTCTATGGTTTCTTAGGACCCAGCTGATCCCCAGCTATCTCCAGCAAAGGCAGGTTTAACACATGTACCTTAATTAAGAGAGGCATGTATATTTTATACTTGTGCTTTACTTTTCATACTCTATTCTGGTATTTTGTGAATTCTTTCACTCATGTCCTTTTCTATGTGATTGCCTGAAGCTGTATCTACAGCACTATTGTGATGCAGTGGTCTTTCATTGCATTTATTTTAGTTATTCTTGGCACAGCTCAGCTTAGGGTTCTTTCTATATGATAACGCCATATTTTGGAGTAGGTTTTCCTTTATCGACCTGTATTGTTATTGTCACTAGATTTGTACACTATTGTACTATTGAGACAGGTATTGTGGCCGTAGTTCTACCCTGTTTATTTGACATGGGCTTATGTCTGTATGGTTATTAATTGTTTTTCGCTTGTGTGCTATTTTTGGATCAATAAAACGTTTTTGATTGTTTGTAAAATTTGCATTGGGTGTGCACTTGTTTGATTGTGCTTCTTTCTTTCGTTGCATTCTCATCATAATATTGCACTTTCTGCAGCACCCCTGTTATACACTAATATGTGGTGCCCCTACTTTGCTTGCTCTTGTATACATGGTGTTATCTTGTCTGCTGGGCCCTGTATCTAAGCCTATCACATAGTAGGCGTAGATAAATGGCCCATGTGTGATCCTGTCTGATGGGCCCTGTATCTGAGCCTACAAATAGTAGTAAAGGAATGTAGAAAAAATCCTCAGCACATCCACATTTGAAAAAATGTGAAAAGAGCTTTATTTGAACACAGTATTAAAATTCCAGAGGACACAGGCAGCGTGTGTTACCACTAATGCGTTTCGAACAAAGTGTTCTTACTCAGAGCATAACATAACAGATTCATAATGTGAGTTTTGAAATCAACATCAGCCAATCCTGATACATCTAGGTCAAAGCAGAGCTAACACCATTTTAGGAAACAGATTAATTATTCAGTAGGATTGCAGTATATATGTCCACATGTAAAAACGTATACAAAATAGTTTAAACAGGAAATTCAAATATACTACAAAATTTTATGGAAAAAATAATATGGACTTTGTTGGTCATGCTTCACATGAATGCGTTATGTCTGAAAATAAATTTTCAAATTTAAATTTTTTGGAACAAAAATCACTATTACATTTAATGTATTTGTATAAAGAAAGTATTGATCCTATTTCTCAAAATACACAAATAGCTGACTGCAAGATATCTAATCCTAGGTTTTATCCTACTCAATCAAGATTTGACATTTTAGATGACTTTCAATTTTGCATAGAAAGGGATCTAAAATCCCTACATGATAAAATTTCTACCCCTCTGTTATCCAATATCAATTCTGATTTAACTAGTCAAGAAAATAACCTTACAAAAAATAAATTTTTTGCTCTTGACAATTTAAATAAAAATAAAAATATTGTCATACGTAAAGCTGATAAGGTGGGTGCAGTAGTGATTTTGGATTCGTGCTTTTACAAAAAACAAGTAAACTATTTATTATCCAAGACTAAAACATATTATAAACTATTGTCTGATCCAACTGCAGTATGCACATCATCAGTAAATAAATTACTAAAAGAGGGCTTGAGCTTAGGAGTTCTAAATGAAAAAAATCTCTAAATATCTTATTCCTGATTTTCCAATTATGCCCAATTTTTACGGTTTTCCTAAAGTGCACAAGGAAGTCTTTCCCTGTCCCCTATGTCCAATAATATCGGGCATAGGATCTCTCAACGAAAAATTGAGTGCATGGATAGACAATTTGCTACAACCTCTGGTCCAACGAAGCCCAGGCTATCTGAAAGACAGCAAAGAAGTCCTTAAATCTTTTCAGGACTTTAAATGGTCCAATACCTCATCTTGGTCAACGTGCGATGTCGTAGGGCTATATTCATGTATTCCCCACAATCTGGCACATCACGCTGTTGAATTTCATTTAAATAAATACAGTACTTATACCCCAGAATTGCAGGAGTTTATTATAATGTCGATAGAATATCTTCTGAGCCACAATTTCTTTAGTTTTGACAATGAGTTTTATATACAAATTGAGGATGCCCCAATGGGTTCTAAATTTTCCCCTTCACTGGCCAATCTTTATTCAATATTCAATCTAAAATTCATTTTTTTTTAAATAAACCCGTTTAGCAATGCCATTATGTGGTATGGACGCTATATGGATGACCTGCTCATGGTCTGGGGCGGAGATATGGCATCTATACCACAATTTGTAAACCTTGAATTTAAAATTCACCTTCAATACATCCAATTCTCAAACTCCCTTTCTGGATTTATTTCTAAACGGGGACAAAGCAAGTAAATGTGTTTCTTCTTCCCTATATCGCAAACCCTTGGCAGGTAATACTATTTTACATGCATCTAGTTGTCATCCCTTTCACACTGTCAAAGCGATACCGCAAGGTGAATTAATTGGAACTAGAAGAGCCTGTTCAGACTTGTCTCCACACAATTGAGCAAGAGACTCTCACATAGAGGCTACAAAACGTGGATGTGGAAAAAAGGCTGGAATTTTGTTAAAAATAAAACACAACAATCCTTCTTAGAAAACAGGAGAAAAATGAATCCTTCATCAATATCTCCTATCGTTTTTTGTACTGCACATAGTTCTAACTATACTCAGATTATTAACATCATCTAAAATCATAAGTCAAGGCTGCAAATATGTGGCCAAAAAAGGTAGACGTCTAGGTGATATTATCTCACCAAGTCTTTTTACATCTAATATCACACACAAGATATGGCATATATCTCAAAAAGGTGTTTTTTTTTTTAAAGTGCGGTGGCAATAGATTCAATGTTTGCAAACATAGCATCAAAACCAAGGAATTTAATCTACCAAATAGAAGAATACATCAAATAAATCATTTTATAAACTGTGACACACATCATGTAGTTTATATGATTATATGAGTTTCATGCAACCTTAAATATTTAGGTTGTACAACTAGGAAACTCAAAACACGTATAGCAGAATACACATCAGATATATTAAAAAGCTCTGTAAAAACATCTGGGGCTGCCAAACACTTTATTGATAGACATAATAGTTTCTTAGAATACTTTATATTTCATGGCATAGAACTAGTGAAAAAAACAGCTAGGGGAGGTGACTGGAAAAGACATCTTTGCAATAGAGAAGCCTTTTTGGATTCTCCAAATGGATACTCGCCATCCTAAAGGATTAAATTGGGGGGGGGGGGGGGAGAGATATTTTATACCTATATTAAATCAAATCATTCTGTCTCCTAATAAGACTTACTTTAATTCTCCTAGCCCCTATATCTCTCTATCTGTAGAGAGCTGTCTAGACAATATAGGTTGGTGTTAATGTGTGTTCATTATATACGATCTCTAAAAAATTTGTCTTATATAGATCTGTTTATTGTGGTCCCTATTTTGAGCCTCTATATATAACACATATATTATCACCGGTTAAACAGTGTATCCACCCAGTGTTTGCACAATACAGTTATATTGTGTAGGTATGTGCGTTCAGCCCTCCTGTACGCACATCGCACTTTCCAACTTTCAGCCAATTTTAGTTCTTGCTATATTTTTATTTAAATTTAGTTGGCAAACTTTTTTGGTTTGGTATAATTTTAAATAAGTCTATAAATAAAAAATTATTGCATCTACTGGCATAAATCATATATTATCAGTTGCATATTATCACCTGATAGATTTAACAATATGTGGATTGACTTCGTGTGCTCTTCCTTAATTTCTTTCTATGTTTGATATATATTTTGATTATTTTCCAGTTTATATTGTGTTATTTTTTCCATAAAATTTTGTAGTATCTTTTATTTTCCTGTTTAAACTATTTTGTATAAGTTTTTACATGTGGACATATATACTGCAATACTGCAGAATAATTAACCTGTTTCCTAAAATGGTGTTAGGTCTGCTTTGACCTAGATGTATCAGGATTGGCTGATATTGATTTTAAAACACATGTATCGAATCTATTACGTTATGCTATGAGTAAGAACACTTTGTTCGAAACGCGTTAGCGGTAACACACCATAACTGTGTCCTCTGGACTTTTAATACTATGTTCAAATAAGCTCTTTTTACCTTTTTTCAAATGTGGATGTGCTGAGGATTTTTTCTACATTCCTTTTTTTAATCAAACTAGCGTTTTTCACGGCCATTTTTGGAGCTGTTCTTCTATTGAGTCAATGAAAAACGGCTCCAAAAATGGCTCAAGAAATTACATGTATGTAATGGCGGGGTAGGGAGACAGACAGGTGAGCCCTAATCTACCCGCCACTCAGTCCCTGCCTACTTGCAACGGCCCGTCCTAAGCGACGGCGTACAACTGGGCGACGGTCCCTACGCTCACTAAGTGCACGACAGACAAACAGACAAGGGTACACAGAAGCTAAGGGAAATGGGGCTGTTGCCCACGGCAACCCCGTGAGCAACAAGAATAGTGAACGAGCCGAGTCAAACCAGGAGTGGATGAGGTACAAAACGCAGAGCAGGAGAATAGTGAACGAGCCGAGTCAACCCAGGAGTAGACGAGGTACAAAACGCAGAGCAGGAGAATAGTCAGTCAAGCCAGGGTCAATATGAAGCAGAAGACAAGTAGTAAGCAGCAGCAGTAGAGCCAGAAAACAGACTGAAAGAATCACAGGCAAAGGAGGAGCAGGAAGTGAAGGTATAAATAGACAGAGGGCGGGAGCTAGCTCCGTCTGGCCAGGCTGTGATAGGCTCTCCCACTCCTCAGCCTCCCCGACTGATTGGTGGAAGAAGGGGTCACTCGACCAGACTTAGGAGCATTATCAGAGTGAGTAACCACGGGCGTCGACACAGAAGCTGTGTCAGGCAGATCCTTTACAATGTACTTCTTTTTACGAGGCGTTTTTTTACGCGGCCGTTTTTAAAAACGTCCGAGTGAAAAAAGGCCCGTGGGAACGGATTGATGTTTTTCCCATTGAAATTAATGGGCAGATGTTTGTAGGCGTTCAACCCCGAATTTTCAGCCGGTATGTGCACACGTTTACTAAAAAACGTCTGAAAATACAGAGCTGTTTTCAAGGGAAAAAGGCTCCTGATTTTCAGCCGTTTTTTTAGCAACACGTTTTTCGCTGCATTTTTTACGGCCGTTTTTGGAGCTGTTTTTCTAGAGAGTCAATGAAAAATGGCTCCAAAAGCGTCTCAAGCAGTGACAGGCACTTGTTTTTCACGGCCATTTTTTTACGCGGCTGTTTTTCAAAACAGTCGCGTAAAAAAACGGCCCATCGGAACAGAACGCCGTTTTTCCCATTGAAATAAATGGGCAGATGTTTGCAGGTTTTCTGCTTCCGATTCTTTGGCCCTTTTTTGGTCGTTTATGGCCCGAAAAAAGGCAGAAAATAAGCCGTGTGAATATACCCTAATACTGCCCAATCAGCACTGACAGTGTCAGACTGTGTAAGGACACACAAGCGGTACAGTGGAGTAACACAATGCAGTGTTTTAAGAAACGGTACTCCAGCTTTGTAATTTAACTGGAAATATAAGTATTTATTTCATTTTTTAGTTGCTTATGTAGCATCAACATACAGATGTATCCATCTTTATCTTGACTTTTAGCGCATTAAATACACAGTGTAAAGAAACTTTAACTTTCAATGGCTTTTGTTGTGTGATATCACGCTGCAACAAGTTATCAGTCAAGATAAACTTGGCTACATCTGTATTCCAAAAAACTGTACAGATGTTGTCAACACTTACATCAGTTTCTGACCCCAAAAGTACTCACTATCTAATTTACCTATCAGATACAAACACACAAAATAACAGCCAGTTTCATAGGAAACCAAATACCTATGTAGCAGTAAGTTTTAGGAGTGTTGGTGGAAATTCATGCAAATACGGGAAAAACATAAGAAATCCATTCAGATATGAACACAGGTCTCAGCGCTGCAAGGCAACACTGCTAACCACTGAGCTACTACAACATATCATTAGAGCGAACTGGTCCATTAAAGTCGCTAGCATCATTGTTCGTGGCTTTTATTTAGCGGAAAAATAATTGTCCAAACCAGATATCACTATGAGCACCAATGGCTCATGGAAAAAATGAGAATAATTTAGATTGTACATAGGTTACATAGATCTACGAACTAATTTATTTTATAGCTACAATAAAGCTCTTATAAATCCTGATCTGAATTTTCAAGGTCATTATAGTCTTGAGCAATACTAAGAATAGAGCATATTAACAAAATGAACACACAAAATGATATTCATATTTCTTTTTAATATCTAAAATGTAACATCTAGGGGATTTTCTACTGATATACATTCATGACATGCCATAAAGGTATGATCTGTGGGATCCAAGTATTGAAACCACCCACGGAGCAAAGCGGTCCTGGAGACAGCATTCAATGGACAACACCTGTCATGAAAACATTTGCATTTGGAACCCCAATAAATTACAGAATATTTTATGTTAATTTATTCTACTATTCTTTGCATAACAGCAAACATATTTATTTTTATATGGTTAAAGCCACTTCATAAATATTCTATATACCCCAACGACCAATCAAATTGGATCACAAGTATGGGAAAACAGGCAGGCATCATTTTATTACTTTGCCTTACTTATATAAGTTCCAATGATTTGAAACTTAAAATACTTTCCTGAACTGTGTTAGATGCATAAAAGAAAATTCCATCAGATGTGGCAGTAAAGAAACAATACACATTTTATTACATAGCAGTATAAATAAAGTCAGAGTGGTTTGAATGGCACTTCAGTGCATCTTAAGGAAATTCGGCAGCCTCAATAGAGCAGATGTTCTTTACCTGCACTTAATTATAAAGCTTTAATACGTTCATCTTAGTTTATCACCATCAATCCCCAGCCGGTGGCCAAATTAAAAGGGTGCTGAAGCTAAGCCTTCGAACCACTCATAGCCTAAGCACTCCCTCTCCTTGGACTGCAGATAAATGAGCTACTTTAAAGATTTTATTAGGATTTTTATTACAGCATGATGCCGTCCAGAACTAATGTTCTTTTGTTTTCCTGGGACAATAGTTCATTTTAGTCTGATTAAGTGCTCAAGGATGCCGAGAGACTGGCAGAGTACCCATGGGACAAATGCTTCTTGTTTAGATACAGTTAGTGCTCAGTAGGGCAGGCTTAATGGAATGTATGTTGCCCTTCACTGCATGCTCACAGTCACTTGGTCCGCTCCATAATAAACACATAGTGATCCAGTTGCCAAACCAAAACAATCATTACCAAGCAACGGTTCACTGTCTCTGCTATGTGTTAACTGCTGATAGAGATATATTGTATATAGAAAACATGACTAGACCATAGAGACCCCTGATCACAGGGAAGAAATATGATACATAACTCCTGCCCCTCAATCATTTTCAATTTCAATCCGTTTCTCATTCAAATCTTGTTTGAATATGATTACATAACAAATTTGTTGTTTCATTTCGGTTTCGACAGGATATAGCAGATATTTACATAAAAAGATGTCAGTACATTTCACTGTTACACTTTATCTTTACGGCTCATGCACACTACCATATTGCGAGTTGTAAGGATCAGTAATACATCATCCATAGATTTCTAAGGGGCCTTACTGTAATTCCGTATACCTCTGATAACATAGAGGCGTGTTCTTCCGTACCTTTCCTCTAGGTTCGACATACAGTATTCCGAGATGAATGGCACTAGATGACCAGCTTTTAAAAAAAAAAAAGATGATTTTGCGATTTTACTATATCGGGTGTTGTTTTATGCTATATGTGTCTATATGTGACCGACCAGTGGTTGTGATGTACATTGTAGCCTTTCGAGGCTTTTGTCGGCATGCCATCCCGCAGCGACGCGTCCCTGTTCCCACGGCTGGTATATATGCAGCTGGCTTTGATGTTTCATCATATGTTACTGCTTTTCATCTCAGTTTTACATTATTCTATTTTATTCTAAACAAGTTAATGCTGTGTTTCTCCAATAGATACTGAACATTTAGTTCTGCACATTTCTCTTTACATTTTTTGGCCTATGCCCTGAATATCCTTTTTTCCCCATAAACGTATGAATGTGCGGCTGTCCTATAGACTATGGAATATAAAATAGAAAACTATTTTGACTCTTCACAGCTGCAAAAGCATGATTTGTCCCTAGCTGGATAAACAGTCAGTGAAGTGTTGTTTCTTTTGAGATTGTAGCTCTTCAACTTTTTCTTAAGAGCTCTCTTTATCATAAAAGAAAAAAAAAAGACTACAAGTGTTATTACTGTGTGCAACCCATGAGGCCTCGGAAGACAGTACCGGAGTGAATTGTGAAATTAGCAGCTGTCATGGCAACACTTACTTGAGAACACCAAGATCTTGATCAGTAAAGGCAAACATAAAGTGTCAATTTGGAAACACAAGGTTCTTCACGTAGAGCTCTTATGAGGGTGTCTGTTCATCCTATCGGCGGCACACGAGGCCAGTGGTTACGTGGGGGATGGGTCATCTCAAAGAATCAAATCAAATATTAATCGTAACAGTTTTGATAAGAAAACTATAGAGGGCAAAACTGATGCAGTTGTGTTTTAAACCATGGACACTTTTTTAAGAGGCCACAAACAATAAATAATTGACAGAACAACAGTAGACATTTTCTACCTATAAAACATCAGCTTGAGCATAAAAAGTCGTAAACGGCCAAAAAGTAAAAAAAATTGCTTTCGCTGTTGGCTGGCGTAGGTTTTCATCACTGCCGCATGGACAGCTGAAGATTTAATAAATTTTTTAAGAGGCGTGCATCTCTTATTAAATATGTCATATCTTACTCCAGTCCCCCCCCCCTATGTTTATGCAGAGGATTTGGATCTCTGTATCAGAAAAATATTTTAACTAAGATATTAGCACAGCATGTTGGACCTAAACAGGACATGTTATTAAAATGTGGACATTGACTGTATGGTATGCATTCACTTGTATAGTAGGGAATCTCATTTTACATTTATCTTATGTATTTGTGGTGTCAGAATCACTCTCTTTATGAACAAGAATGATTCTGTTTATAGAGAAGGGCAGCTCCTTAGGCAGAATACAGGATTCCATAAAATGAAGGTCACATCGTGGACTCATATAGAAAGAGATTTCATTAATTTACATAAAGGAATAGGGAACAGAAAGGGTTATGTTCCCCAAAGGTGAATCTGCACTTGCAAGACTATTTAAACTGTCGATGTATCTCTTTGTATTATTGGATATCTAATGAGAAATACACAATATGATATAAGTTTCCTTACAGACTATTAGATGCACCCATGAAGAGACAGGGACATTTTAAAGGGGAAATTCAGTCAAAATGTTCTTTTAAAATGTCATCGATCCACAAATAAAGAACCCATTGGTGAAATCTTCAATCTTGAACCAGCACTGATTTCCAGAATGAAAGGGCTCTATTCAGCTGAGAAACTCTTTGGCATTGCTCATAGATTTCTATTACAGAGAATCTGACAAAACATTGTAAGCAAAGGGCCATTCAATACTAGAGTGTTTACAATATTGTGTCCGATTCTCAGTAACAGAAATCTCTGAGCTAGGAGAAAAGTGTTTAACCCCCTTCTTACCCTGCGTCATAATAGTACATCGTGACTCATGGGTTGTTCCTGCGAACCACTGTAGTATTATGGCGCAGTGATGGTGCGGATACAGGAGCTGTGCCTGCACCATCGCCAGCGGGTGCCAGCTGTAACTCAAAGCTGACATCTAACTCTAACAATCGGAATCAAAGGTAACCCCTTAGATGCTGCGGTCAATAGCAATCCTGGCATTCAAAAAGAGTTAACAGAGGGAAAAGGATCGTTAAGGGTTTGACAATGGCTTTTTATGGCAGCCAGGGGCATTACAAAGGCACCAAGGCATATGGATATGTGTGACCCAGAGGTCTGCCAAGTGCCCCCCAGGTCTGCCAGGTCTATGTGCCCCAAGGCACAGCCTAATGGGTTGCCTGTTAGTAAAACACTCACAGGCATTAATACAATGCAATAAAGATGTATTGCAGAGTATTATAAAAACAATTAAAAGATTGCATATTCTGGTCCTCTAGTGTGAAAAAAAAAGAAATAAATAATTAAATAAAATTTTTTTTTTTTTAAAAAAGTTTTCACTTTTTTTTTTTACAAACAAAAATACACTTTCAAAGCAAAACTAGAAAACATAAAAAAAATACCTATCTGGCATCACTGTATTTGTAATGACCTGTATAATAAAGTAAAAATGTTTTTTATGTGGTGAATGAAGAAAAATAAAACAATGGCGGAATTGCAATTTGTTTTCCATAAACCTTCCCTAAAACATTTATAAAAGTAAGCCAATGAGTTATATGTACCCTAAACATGGTAGAATTGAAAAACATAACTTGTCCTGGCAAAAAAAACAAGCCTTTATGGGGCTACATAGATGGAAAAATAAAAAAGTTTTGGCGTTTGGAATGTGGTGGTAAAAAAAAAAAGAAGCTGCTTCCTCAAGCCAAAATAGGCCACATTCCTAAGGGGTTAATTGCTCTATTGTTCTGGAATTCAATTGTGAAATCATAGCCATCATGATCTTCTAACATCTATCTATGACATATACATGGACAACAATAAGATGTATATGAAGGTTAACCCAGTGAGTACCAAAAATTGCACTATACAGTCCCCTAAACCAAATTTTGAAGAACTGTAATCT
The DNA here is from genome assembly GCF_050947455.1 of Rhinoderma darwinii. Classification (NCBI taxonomy): domain Eukaryota; kingdom Metazoa; phylum Chordata; class Amphibia; order Anura; family Rhinodermatidae; genus Rhinoderma; species Rhinoderma darwinii. Next base: position 336,081,716 of record NC_134688.1, on the reverse strand, counting down.
AAGCGCCTTTGTAGAGTAAATGAATGACTGAGTGATACAGTAGGAATGGAGGATTTTCCATAGTTGGCTCTCGTCCAATCAGCAATGTTGAGAGCAGCTCCGACAGCTCAGTCTACTGCGTGCTCTGTAGAAATAAGAAAGAGCTAAAGAAGAGAGATAAATTACTAGAGAGGTCAAGTTTGTGGGCTCATTTCTCAGTACTTCATTTCTGAAAATGTATTGGTATAAGTTATTACAAGTTTATTTATTTGATTTTAGACTACATGTTGTGATACATTTTCAGATAAGTGATAGAAATCATATTCTGTACCTTGTTTTCATCTTTTTAAACTGATGAGAAAAACATCTTATTACTGTAGTTCCCAAAATCGGTCGTACAGTTTATCCTAATCACTAGTTTTTATACTGTACATCACTTATCACTAGTTTTTGTAAATAGTCCTATAAATTATGAATGGAGCTACAGCGCAAATGTTTGACCACTGCTCCATTCAAACTACTCCTCACCACGGTGGTGAGGGTGTGGAGGTTAGGAGAACTCAAGATCTAGTGATCGATGGGGATCTTAGCCATTGCCGGCTCTATGTTTACATGGGTCCTTGGGCGATAGAGTCATAGTGAGCCGGGCATTAGAGTTATAGTGAGCCGGGCATTAGAGATATAGTGAGCCAGGCATTACAGTTATAGTGAGCCGGGCATTAGAGTCAGAGTGAACAACCTTATGTCTCAACTTCTTTCATCCCCCCAGTATACTATACCACAATAATGTCGCCAGTGACAATTTAGAAATAGTTTTTGCTGCATTTTGTATGTGTGTGTGTGTGTGTGTGTGTGTGTGTATATCTGTGTGTGTGTGTGTGTGTGTGTTACTAATTGTTTGGTGATGTTTATTTGATAACGTGTTTTTAACCCCTTCCCGACATCCGCCGTATATATACGGCGCTGTCGGGCAGGGCTTCCCGCAAAGCGCAGTACCATTACGTCCCGGTGATAGTGCGGGCTCAGGAGCTGAGCCCGCACCATCACCGCCGGGTGCAAGCTGTATGTCATAGCTGGCACCCTGAGGTAACTGCCAGGACCGGAGCTAGCATCCGATCCGACCGATTAACCCCTCAGATGCTGCGTTCAATAGAGATCGCAGCATGTGAGGAGTTTTTAGCCACCGGCACCCCAGCAATGTGATTTCTGGGTTGCCAGGGGCTGCAATGGCAACTGGAGGCCTAATACTTGCTTCCCGGTCAGCCAGCAACGGAAGCCTCCTATGCCGGCGGGGACTAAAAGACTTCCGGTACCATCGGCAAGATGGCGCCGGCTCAGCTTCCGGCTCAGAAGCTGAGCCGGCGTAATCAGCAGTGGGTGTCCGCTGTATGTTACAGTGGACACCCGGCTGTATCGGCAGGAACCGGAGCTAGCTCCGATTCCTGCCAGTAACCCCTTTGATGCAGCGATTCAATGCGATCGCTGCTTCTTAGTGGTTTGTAGCGAACCGGCAGCCTGCCATGCGATGGCAAGGATGCCGACTGCTACTATGGCAACAGGAGGCCTAACAATGGCCTCCTGTCTGCCATTACGGAAGCCGATTAGGCCCCGACCAGAGCTGGAGCCTGATCGGCTTGCTGTCAGTGAACAACTGACAGTTCTAATACATTGCACTACATAGGTAGTGCAATGTATTAGAACATCAATCAAACGGTTGCACCTTCAAGTCCCCTAGTGGGACTAAAAAAAGTGTAAGAAAAGTAAAAATAAAAGTTGTAAAAAATAAAGCTTCAAGTAATAACATAAAACACAATCGCCCTTTTTCCCTTATCAAGTCATTTATTATTATAAGAAAAAAATAAAACCATACATATTTGATATCACCGCGTCCATAACGACCTAATTATAAAATTATTATGTTATTTGTCCCGTGCAGTGAACGCAGTGAAAAAAAACCCTAAAAAATAATGCCAGAATTACTGTTTTTTTGGTCACTTTGTCTTCCAAAAATGTAAATAAAAAGTGATCAAAAAGTCGCATTTATCAAAAAATGTTACCTATAAAATTATAGCTTGCAAAAAACATGCCCTCATACAGCTCCGTCGACAAAAAAATGTAAAAGTTATGGTTTTTACAACTTGGCGACAGAAAAAGTACATTCTTTGTACAAAAGCAATTTTATTGTGCAAAAAGTTGGAAAACATAAAAAAGTGCTATAAATTTGGCATCGCTGTAATCGTACTGAGCCCTACAGTGTGCCCAAACAGCAGTTTACTTCCACATATATGGCATCACCATACCAGGGAGAACCATTTTAACAATTTTTGGGGTGTGTGTCTCCAGTGGTATAAGCTTGGCACGTCATATTTCCCACTGAAATTACATATCTAGGGAAAAAAAATATATTTTTACTTTGCATCTGCAGCGCAACCATTTATGGAAAAGACCTATGGGGTGAAAATGCTCACTACACCCCTTAATAGATGCCTTGAGAGGTTTAGTTTAAAAAATGGGGTCACTTCTCAGCGGTTTCTTTTATTATTTCACATCAGAACCTCTATACTGTGTAAATTGCCAAATTAGGCCTCAATTTTGCATGGTACTCTTTCACTCCTGAGCCCTGTCGAATGTCCAGGCAAAAGATTAGGGCCACATGTAGGGTGATTCTAAAACCGGGAAACACAGCATAATAATTAGAGAGCTGTCTTGTTATTGTGGCACAATAGGCATATCTATGGAAAAAAATCCCATTTTCACTCTGCAACACCGAGTGCACACTAATTTCTGCAAAACACCTGCGTGGTTAACATGTTCGCTACACCCCTAGGTGAATACCTTGAGGGGTGTAGTTTCCAAAATTGTGGGTCACTTGTGGGGGGTTTTCACTGTTTTGGTCCCACAGGGGCTTTGCAAATACAAAATAGTGACCGGAAACCAATCCAGCAAAATCTGTACTCCAAAAGCCAAATGGCGCTCCTTCCCTTCTGAGCCCTACTGGGTGCCCAAACAGCAGTTTATGACCACATATGGGGTATAGCCGTACTCAGGAGAAATTGCTTTACAAACATTGTGGTTTTTTTTTCCTTTATTTGTTGAGAAAATGAAACATTTTGAGCTAAAGCTACGTCTTATTGAAGAAAAAGTGTTTTTTTCCCACTTCCTAAGGCCCCATGCACATGACCGTAAAACTCCCGTAATTACGGCCCGTAATTGCGGGCCCATAGACTTCTATTGGTCACGGGTACCTCCCCGTATGCTTACGGGAAGGTGCCCGTGCCGTTGAAAAAGATAGAACATGTTCTATTTCAGGCCGTAATTACGGCACGGGCAGCCCATAGAAGTCTATGGGGCTCCCGTAATTACGGGTGACTACGTGTGTGCACCCGTAATTACGGGAGCGTTGCTAGGCGACGTCAGTAAATAGTCACTGTCCAGGGTGCTGAAAGAGTTAAACGATCGTCAGTAACTGTTTCAGCACCCTGGACAGTGGCTACCGATCAGAATATAGATAAAGCTGTAAAAAAAAAAGACATTCATACTTACCCAGAACTCCCTGCTTCTTCCTCCAGTCCGGCTTCCTGGGATGACATTACAGCCCATGTGACCGCTGCAGCCAATCACAGGCCAATCACTGGCTGCAGCGGTCACATGGACTGCTGCGTCATCCTTCCCTAGCCTAATAAAACCAGCCTGCGGCCACTCCAGTGTCCGACCATCACAACAGATAGTCAGGTCCTTCATCGTACACGGCTCTTCCCGGCACCCCTGGGGGTTAGTGTTAGCCTCTGCACCGGCTAACACTAAGCCCCGCCTTAGTAATGGATGCTGACAATCAGTGAGAGGCCATTACTAAGGCGGTAGTAATAAAGATTTTAAAAAAATACAGTCATAGAAAAAATAGGTTTTTTGAAAATAAAAAACCCCCACACAACCCTCATTAACCATTTTATTGATCATAAAATACAGCCGTCATCGATGTAGTACTCGAAACCAACATAGTCCAATGACCAAACCTGTAAAAAAACACAAACACAAAAAAAAACATTAGTAAGGGCCTCAGCATTGTGAGAAACTAGACATGGACCGCACAATCCACAGTATATACGTTGATCTGAGCCGCTAGGCATAATTTAGAAACATGAACATGAGGTTCTTTGTAAACATTTTGATCAAACTGTATAAGCCCACTTGCCACTTCACGGCGACCTCTTTAAAGTGGGTCCCTACTCTAGCGGTTGCAGCACCGCATGGCAGCTACTGCCACTGCAGCACCGCTCCTGCAGAGGGAGCAACCCAGGGGCCCAAAAGCACCCATGCCTTCAGACCGTGCCAAGCCTCCTTGCTTGTGCTCTCAGTCAAAATGTTTACAAAGAACCTCATGTTCATGTTTCTAAATTATGCCTAGCGCTCAGATCAACGTATATACTGTGGATTGTGCGGTCCATGTCTAGTTTCTCACAATGCTGATTAGTAAGGGCCTGTTCACATCACTGCTGCCCTCCTGTTGAGGGGTTCCGTCTGAGGTTTCCATCGTGTAACCCCTCAACGGAAAGGCAAACTGAAACCTCAGCTTCCGTTTCCCTCACCATTGATCTCCATGGTGATGGAAACAATAGCGCAGTCGACTGCGCTATTGGTTGTATCAAGAACAACGGAAACCTGTCACAACGGTGACAAACGGAAACCTTTAGCAATGTTTCCGTCACCATGGAGATCAATGGTGAGGGAAATGCTAGCTATGGTTTCAGTTTGCCTTTCCGTTGAGGGGTCACACGATGGAAACCTCAGACGGATCCCCTCAATGGAAGGGAAACGGTGATGTGAACACAGCCTAACACATATGGTAGGCTTAGATACAGGGCCCATGTGCATGTGTAATAGTATTTGTTGGACCCTGTATCTAAGCCTACCACAAGGTAGGCTTAGAGACAGGATCCAGCAGACAGTAATCCTATACAGTATAAGATTACTGTCTGCTGGGGCTCTGTATCTAAGCCTACCACATGGTAGGCTTAAAAGGGGTTGTCCAGTCCCTAAACATTGATGGCCTATCCTCAGGATAGGCCATCGATAGCTGATGGGTCGGGGTCTGACAACCGGGACCCTCACCTATCAAATGTTTTGAAGCAGGTGCAGTTCTCGTACAAGCGCTGCTTCCCCTTCATTTCCCTTACTTGCTCACATCCATGTCGGCGATTAACGATGTGAGAAAGTGACCGGAAAGAAGGGGAAGTAGTGCTCGTACGAGCGGCTGTACCCCCTTCAAAACAGCTGATTGGCGGGGGTCCTGGGAGTCGAACCCCGACCCATCAGCTCCAGCAGACAGTGGTATTAATCTTACCCTCCTCTTCGGTCCTGACTCCATCTACGGTCGGGATGATGTGCGCAGCACATACCGTTGTGACGTCATGCACTTCGCACAGCGCTGTGACGTCAGGACCTCCACCTCGCTCCGGAAAGAGGAGGGTAAGTACTGTCAGTTACTATAGTAACAGGGGCCCTTGTAGTTTATTACATAGGCCCCAGTTACTGTAGCAACTTTTCATTGATGTGGTACTGGCGACCGCTGCAACCCTTATAGTTACGCCACTGGGCCAATGGTTGTAATTGCAGCCTGGGGACCTAATGAAGGTTTGCCATCTTTGTTTATTAAGCTCTGCAAGAGGAAGACTTGGAAAATATTAAAAGTAAAAAAAAAAAAGCCTTTTTCCATTTTCCCCTTGAAGTAAAAAAACAATTATATTTATAGATAAATAAACATAATTGGTAATACTGCATCTGTAAAAAGGGCATGTTCAGAACTGTCTGAATTTTTCCGCTGCAAATTCGCTAAATTACGCAACGAATCTGCAGCAACATTTGCATATTTGACAGGTAAAGGGCCTTTTACACCGGCCGACAATATGCGGGTGGACCGAGCGCCGATCAACGAGATATCGTTGATCGGCGCTCACTTGCTCCTGTCACACGGAGCTATGGATGGGGACGTGCGGTCGGTACTCCGATCGCTCGTCCCCATACATTATTATCATGTCGGCAGCGCGTCTCCCTGTTTACACAGGGAGATGTGTTGCCGACAACGATAATATTTAACTTTTTTTAAACTATACGATCAGCAGATGATCGAGCGTTTGCTCGTTCATCTGCTGATCGCTGCCCTGTTTACACAGGGCAATTATATGCAATGAGCGTTTTATGAACGCTCGTCTGCATGATAATCGCCCAGTGTAAAACCCCCTTAAGGCTGGATTCACACGAGCGTGGCGTTTTTGCGCAGGCAAAAAACGCTGCGTTTTGCCTGCGCAAATGGCACTTAACAGCTCCATGTGGCAGCAGCATATGATGCGCGGCTGCGTGATTTTCGCGCAGCCGCCATCATTATGACACTCCATTTAGATGTTTGTAAACAGAAAAGCACGTGGTGTTTTTCTGTTTTCATTCATACTTTTGACAGCTCTTGCGCGAATCATGCAGTTCGCACGGAAGTGCTTCCGTGTGGCATGGGTGGTTTTCACGCACCCATTGACTTCAATGGGCGCGTGATGCGCAAAAAATGCCCAAAGAACGGACATGTCGTGACTTTTTTTCAGCGGACTCACGCTGAGTAAAAATCACGCACATGTCTGCACGGCCCCATAGACTAATATAGGTCCGTGCGATGCGCGTGAAAATCACGCTCATTGAACGGACGTATTTCCCATTCGTCTGAATAAGGCCTAATTCAGACAATGTGGGAATCACAGCAGACATGTAGCAGATTTCAGCCTTTGCAATGCAATCTGCAGTGAAAACCTGCTGCTTCTCCACTGGCGGCCATGCATGCTGCGGAGTGAAAATTCTGCACCGCAGCCTAATTTCCGTACTGATATTTTTCACATCTGAACTAAGTTACCTAAAATGGTATAGAAAACAATGGAAAAAAGTATGCTGCAGATTTCAACTGAGGACTGTCCGCGGAATTCAGCAGCAATTCCGCCACATCTGAACATGCCCTAGGACTCTAATATTATTTAACCTGCAAGAATTTCAGTTTTTTTGGGTACTTTACCCTCCCCAAAAAATTGAATAAAAAGTGATCATAAAGCTTTCACACTACTCCATTGAATGAAAAATAAAAAAGCTATGCGTTTCAGGATATGGCGTAAAATATTTTTTTGCAGTTAAAAAAAATAAAATATATGTGTTTGTTGTCATTGTATTTTACCTCTTGGTGAATGCCTTAAAAACAAAACCTAAAAAACTATGGAGGAATTGTCATTTTATTTATATTCCACCCCACAAAAGAATTTGTATAAGTTTCCCAGTATGGTATATTAAATGGGGCAATTGCAAACTAAGGCTGATCCGACACAAAAAAGCCCATATACGGCTATATCGTTGGAAAAATTAAAAAGTTATGGCTCTTGGAAAGCAGGGAGGAAAGAACAAAAATGAAAACATGAAAAATAGCTGTGGCGTAAAGGGTCCCTTAAGGACACGGCCAATTTTAGCCTTGAGGACCGAACTATTTTTTTTATATTTCCCTCTTTGCATCCCAGTGCTTATAACTTTTTAATTTTTTGTCCGACATATCTGTATGAGATTTTGTTTTTTGCGGGACGAGTTGTACTTTATGTAGGTACCATTTTTTTGTTACATTTACATTATCGTTTAATTTTTATACATTTTTATTTTGTCAAAATCATAGAAAAAAAAGCAGTTCTACTGCAGCTTTCTTTATTTGTTTTTACACCATGCACGATCATCATAAATAACATCACACATTTATTGTACAGGTTGTTACGGATGTGGCGAAATATGCATATATTATTTCATGTATTGGGAAAATTTATATTGAAAGTATATTTATTGTAAAAAATTTGTATTTCTGTGAATTTTTTTGCAATTCTTTTTATTTAAAGCAACTTTTTTTTTTATTATCTTAACATTTTTTTTAATCATATAGAGTGTTTTTTCATTTGGATTTTTATTTTTGAACATTAATGTACTGGCATATATCTATATGCTAGTATATTAGCCTGTGTACTGATTGTACACAGGCAGTTTTGGGACATAGGTAATATGGTCAGACAGCCCTGGGGTCCTTCAATGTACCCTGGGCTATCTGCCCATACCAGGGATAGCCATAGATCGCGTCACAGGGATTTTCTGTGACGCAATCGAAGGGCAGTCCCCCTCCTCTTACTTTGAACGCCGCAATCAGGTTTCTCTTCTCTCCGCCGATAGAGTGGGGCTGCGGCTGTGTATTAGTCGTTACAACTGTTGCCCCGCTCATTGTGGCGCGCAGACACCCGCGCTCAGGACATGTGTTCTCATCCTGTGTCAGCAACCAGTTAATGACGCAGCCTAGTTTTGGCCTATTTCAGAGCCCATTTTTCAAATCTGACATGTGTCACTTTATGCGGTAGTAACTTCAGAATGCTTTTACTTATCCAAGCGATTCTGGGATTGTTTTCTCGAGACACATTGGGGTTTATTTTAGTGGTAAAATTTGGTCAATACATTCAGTGTTTATTTGTGACAAATAGCAAAATTTAGAGAAAATTTTGAAAAATTGGCATTTTCTTGAATGTAAATGTATCTGCTTGTAAGGCAGATGGTTATACCACACAAAGTAGTTACTAATTAACATTTCCCATATGTCTACTTCAGATTGGCATTATGTTTTGAACATTCTTTTATTTTTCTAGTACGTTACAAAGCTTAGAACATAAACAGCAATTTCTCATATTTTCAAGAAAAAAACTTTTTTTTAAGGTACCAGTTCAGATTTGAAGTGGCTTTGAGGGGCCTATGTATTAGAAACCTACATAAACACCCCATGTTAAAAAAAATTAGACCCCTCAAAGTATTCAAAACTACATTTAGAAAGTTTCTTAGCCCTTTAGGCGTTTCACAGGAATTAAAGCAAAGTGGAGATTAGATTTTCAAATTAAATTTTTCTTGCAGAAATTAAATTTTATTCCATTTTTTTCTGTAAAACAGAAGGTTTTACCAGAGAAACACTACTAAATATGTATTGTCCAGATTCTGCAGTTTTTAGAGATGTCCCACATGTAGCTCTACACCGCGTTATTTTTCGCTGATTTTCCTAAATAGTTGATGCAAATGACAGTCAGTATAATCTTTAAGCCATCAACCGTTGGCGTATAATGTGAATTTTATTGAACAAATTTCCTAATGATAACAGGGTTTTTTTTAGAAGTAAAAAACACAAAATGCACTGTTTCAAATTATTATGCACAACAGAGATCAAAACATTTTAAAGGTTGTAAAGAGAACTAAAAAGGTAATTTGTTGAATTTGCAGCATCAGGAGGTCATATTTACAGAAATCAAAAGCTCTTTCAATTAAAAAAAAACCGTAACAGGCCAAGTTCCATGTTAACATAGGACTCCTTCTTTGATATCACCTTCACAATTCTTGCATCCATTGAATTTGTGAGTATTTGGACAGTTTCTGCTTGAATATCTTTGCAGGATGTCAGAATAGCCTCCCAGAGCTTCTGTTTTGATGTGTATACTGCCTCCCACCCTCATAGATATTTTACTTGAGGATGCTCCAAAGGTTCTCAATAGGGTCTAGGTCAGTGGAACATGGGGGCCACACCATGAGTTTCTCTCCTTTTATGCCCATAGCAGCCAATGACACAGAGGTATTCTTTGCAGCATGAGATGGTGAATTGTCATGCATGAAGATAATTTTGCTACGGAAGGCACGGGTCTTCTTTTTGTACCACGGAAGAAAGTGGTCAGTCATAAACTCTACGCACTTTGCAGAGGTCATTTTCACACCGTCAGGGACCCTAAAGGGGCCTACCAGCTCTCTCCCCATGATTCCAGCCCAAAACATGACTCCGCCACCTCCTTGCTGACGTTGCAGCCTTGTTGGGACATGGTGGCCATTCACCAACCATCCACTACTCCATCCATCTGGACTACCCAGGGTTGCACGGCACTCATCAGTAAACAACACGGTTTGAAAATGAGTCTTCATGTATTTGTGAGCCCACTGCAACCGTTTCTGCTTGTGAGCATTGTTTAGGGGAGGCCGAATAATAGCTTTATGCACACTTGCAAACCTCTGGAGGATCCTACACCTTGAGGTTCGGGGGACTCCAGAGGCACCAGCGGCTTCAAATACCTGTTTGCTGCTTTGCAATGGCATTTTAGCAGCTGCTCTCCTAATCCTATTAATTTGTCTGGCAGAAACCTTCCTCACTATGCCTTTATCTGAGCGAATCCATCTGTGCTCTGAATCAGCCACAAATCTTTTCACAGTACGATGATCACGCCTACGTTTTCTTGAAATATCCAATGTTTTCATACCTTGTCCAAGGTATTGCACTATTTCACACTTTTCGGGCAGCAGAGAGATCCTTTTTCTTTCCCATATTGCTTGAAACCTGTGGCCTGCTTAATAATGTGGAACATCCTTCTTAAAGAGGCTCTGTCACCAGATTTTGCAACCCCTATCTCCTATTGCAGCAGATCGGCGCTGCAATGTAGATAAGAGTAAAATTTTTTTTTAAATCAAAAACGAGCATTTTTGGCCAAGTTATGACCATTTTTATATTTATGCAAATGAGGCTTTCTTAAGTACAACTGGGCGTGTTTAAAGTTATGTACAAGTGGGCGTGTATTGTGTATGTACACTACCGTTCAAAAGTTTGGGGTCACCCAGACAATTTTGTGTTTTCCATGAAAACTCACACTTATATTTATCAAATGAGTTGCAAAATAACTAGAAAATATAGTCAGGACATTGACAAGGTTAGAAATAATGATTTTTATTTGAAATAATAATTTTCTCCTTCAAACTTTGCTTTGGTCTTGGAATGCTCCATTTGCAGCAATTCCAGCATTGCAGACCTTTGGCATTCTAGCTGTTAATTTGCTGAGGTAATAGGGAGAAATTTCACCCCATGCTTCCAGAAGCCCCTCCCACAAGTTGGATTGGCTTGATGGGCACTTGTTGCGTACCATACGGTCAAGCTGCTCCCACAACAGCTCTATGGGGTTGAGATCTGGTGACTGCGCTGGCCACTCCATTACAGATAGAATACCAGCTGCCGGCTTCTTCCCTAAATAGTTCTTGCATCATTTGGAGGTGTGCTTTGGGTCATTGTCCTGTTGTAGGATGAAATTGGCTCCAATCAAGCGCTGTCCACAGGGTATGACATGGCGTTGCAAAATGGAGTGATAGCCTTCCTTATTCAAAATCCCTTTTACCTTGTACAAATCTCCCACTTTACCAGCACCAAAGCAACCCCAGACCATCACATTACCTCCACCATGCTTGACAGATGGCGTCAGGCACTCTTCCAGCATCTTTTCAGTTGTTCTGTGTCTCACAAATGTTCTTCTGTGTGATCCAAACACCTCAAACTTCGATTCGTCTGTCCATAACACTTTTTTCCAATCTTCCTCTGTCCAATGTCTGTGTGCTTTTGCCCATATTAATCTTTTCCTTTTATTAGCCAGTCTCAGATATGGCTTTTTCTTTGCCACTCTGCCCTGAAGGCTAGCCTCCCGGAGTCGCCTCTTCACTGTAGACATTGACACTGGCGTTTTGCGGGTACTATTTAATGAAGCTGCCAGTTGAGGACCTGTGAGGCGTATATTTCTCAAACTAGAGGCTCTAATGAACTTGTCTTGTTGCTCAGTTGTGCAGCGGGGCCTCCCACTTCTCTTTCTACTCTGGTTAGAGCCTCTTTGTGCTGTCCTCTGAAGGGAGTAGTACACACCGTTGTAGGAAATCTTCAGTTTCTTGGCAATTTCTCGCATGGAATAGCCTTCATTTCTAAGAACAAGAATAGACTGTCGAGTTTCACATGAAAGCTCTCTTTTTCTAGCCATTTTGAGAGTTTAATCGAACCCACAAATGTAATGCTCCAGATTCTCAACTAGCTCAGAGAAAGGTCAGTTTTATAGCTCCTCTAAACAGCAAAACTGTTTACAGCGGTGCTAACATAATTGCACAAGGGTTTTCAAGTGTTTTCTAATCATCCATTAGCCTTCTAACACAGTTAGCAAACACAATGTACCATTAGAACACTGGAGTGATGGTTGCTGGAAATGGGCCTCTATACACCTATGTAGATATTGCATTAAAAACCAGACGTTGGCAGCTAGAATAGTCATTTAGCACATTAACAATGTATAGAGTGTATTTCTGATTAATTTTATGTTATCTTCATTGAAAAAAACTGTGCTTTTCTTGCAAAAATAAGGAAATTTCTAAGTGACCCTAAACTTTTGAATGGTAGTGTACATCTGGGCGTTTTTACTTCTTTTACTAGCTGGGCGTTGTGAATAGAAGTGTATGATGCTGACGAATCAGCATCATCCACTTCTCTTCGTTAACACCCAGCTTCTGGCAGTGCACAGACACACAGCGTGTTCTCGAGAGATCACGCTGTGACGTCACTTCCTGCCCCAGGTCCTGCATTGTGTCGGACAAGCGAGGACACATCGGAACCAGACGACAGAGGCTACATCGACTTACCTGCAAACGCCGATGCTGCTGCAGAATCAACTGTAGCCTCTGTCGCCTGGTGCCGATGTGTCTTCGATCGTCGATGCAGGACCTGGGGCAGGAAGTGACGTCACAGCGTGATCTCTCGAGAACACGCTGTGTGTCTGTGCACTGCCAGAAGCTGGGTGTTAACGAAGAGAAGTGGATGATGCTGATTCGTCAGCATCATACACTTCTATTCACAACGCCCAGCTAGTAAAACAAGTAAAAACGCCCAGATGTACACACACAATACACGCCCACTTGTACATAACTTTAAACACGCCCAGTTGTACTTAAGAAAGCCTCATTTGCATAAATATAAAAATGGTCATAACTTGGCCAAAAATGCTTGTTTTTGAAAAAAAAACAACTTTACTCTTATCTACATTGCAGCGCCGATCTGCTGCAATAGGAGATAGGGGTTGCAAAATCTGGTGACAGAGCCTCTTTAAGTAGTTTTCCTTTGATTGGGCACACCTGGCAAACTAATTATCACAGGTGTCTGAGATTGATTACAATGATCCAAAGAGCCCTAAGACACAATACCATCCATGAGTTTAATTGAAAAACGAATAATTAAATGTTTATGACACTTAAATCCAATGTGCATAATAATTTGGAACACGGTATAGCGTGCTCGTGGACTAAAACACAAGCCCCAGAGACAAAGAAGCACCTAGTGCATTTTGGGGCCTCTTTTTTTGTTAGAATATATTTAAGGCAACATGCTAGGTTTGAAGAGGTGTTGTGGTGCCAAAACAGTAGAAATCCCCCAAAGTGACCGCATTTTTGGAACTAAACCCCTCAAGGAATTCATTTATGGTTGTTGTGACTATTTTGACCCCAATTCAAATATGTGCTGTGAAATAAAATAAATTAACTTTTTTCCTATGAGATGTCATTTTTACTCAGAATTTTCATAAGGAAGAAAATAACACTTTTATGTTGCCCAATTTCTCATGAGTGCGGCAATATCTCATTTGTGATTATAAACTGTCGTTTGGGCCCATGGAAGAGCTCAGTAGGGAAGGTCCATCATTTGGCCTACTGGAGCTTTTCTGCTGCTAAGTCAAGTATGCAGAACCCCTGAGCAGGGCTGGCCTTAGGGGTGTGCAACCTGTGCCATTGCACAGGGCGCATCACTGTAATGGATTTGCCTGACACAGCTTCTTTGTCGACGCCTGTGGTTAATCAGCCTGCGTCTGTGCCTAGATCAGTTAGAGTGACTCGATCTGCTACCACTCAGTCTGGGAGGCTGAGGAGTGGGAGAACCTATCACAGCCTGGCCAGACAGAGCTAGCTCCCGCCCTCTGTCTATTTATACCCTCATTTCCTGCTCCTCCTTTGCCTGTGAGTCTGTCTGTTTCCTGGCTCTGCTGCTCTTGCTTGTACTATTGTCCTCTGCTTCATATTGACCCTGGCTTTACTGACTACTCTCCTGCTCTGCGTTTGGTACCTCGTACACTCCTGGTTTGACTCGGCTTGTTCACTACTCTTGTTGCTCATGGTGTTACCGTGGGCAACTGCCCCATTTCCCTTAGCTTCTGTGTACCCTTGTCTGTTGGTCTGTCATGCACTTATTGAGCGTAGGGACTGTTGCCCAGTTGTACGCCATCGCCTAGGACGGGCCGTGCAAGTAGGCAGGGACTGAGTGGCGGGTAGATTGGGGCTCACCTGTCTGTCTCCCTACCCCATCATTACAATCACACCAGCAGGTGGAAGGGGGTGCTGCAATGGCTCCCTTCCCCTGCTTGTGTTTCAGAAGCGCACGGGCCCGGTGTCTCAGCAGCTGCCTTTCCGCTCGGGCGCTTCTTCTCTCAGTGGCATCGCTACCGCTGCTAGCGGCGACATCGTGCATGAGTTCGCCCATGCCGCCCATTGGGACGCCCCCCCCAGGCCCCCCCATGCCACTAGCAGCTGCTGCAGCTGCTACAGCAGTAGCGACGCCACATTCAATAGTAAATGCGTCCGTAGGACGCAAATACTATTGAACACTACAGCAGAGCAGGGAGATATCTCCCTACTCTGCTATCTACCAGCGCCACTGTAGCTCCCTGAAGGAGCAGAATCCTCATGTGTCAGGGGATTCCGCTCCTGGTCAGAGCGCTTGATGTCTCTGTCTATAAATGTACAGTGACATCAGGGGCAACCGCTGAAGCGGAATCCTCGTCCGCAATGTTGCCGACGCTGTGATCGGGGATTCCACTACAGGAGAAGCCCTTCACGTCACTTTGTATAAATGGACAGAGACGTCAGGGGCACCTCCTGGAGTGAAATGCCTAGTCACAGCGCCAGAAACGCTGTGGACGGGGATTCCGCTTCAGGAGTTGTCCCTGATGTCACTGTCCATATATGAACAGAGACATCAAGCGCTCCATCCAGTAGCGAAATTCCTGGTCACGGGTCTCCTTCAGGGAGCTACGGAGGCGCTATCTACAGGAATGGGGGGCACTACCTGCAAGGGGACTGTGTGGCACTACCTACAAGGTGGCTATGTGGCACTACCTACAAGGGGGCTATGTAGCACTACCTACAAGGGGACTGTGTGTCACTACCTACAAAGGGGCTTTGTGGCACTACCTACAAGGGGCTGTGTGGCACTATCTACAGAGGGCTGTGTGGCACTATCACTCATCTGTGAGTGGTAGCCTGATGGTAATTTTAGTGAGAGTGGCAGCCTGATGTTTATATTACTGTGAGTGGCGGGCTGATGGTCATTTTACTGTGAGTGGGGGGCTGATGATAATTTTATTGTGAGGGGGCAGATGGTAATTTTACAGTGAGTGAGGGGCTGATCGTCATTTTACTGTGAGTGGGAGCTGATGGTCATTTTACTGTGAGTGGAGGACTGATGGTCATTTTACTGTGAGTGGGGGCTGATTTTTTTTTCCAGGGGTGCCTTTTTGTTTGGGGAGCCCTGTCTGCAAGGGGGAGGTGGGGGGCTGTATGGCACTGCCTACATGGGAGAGGTGGGCGGCTGTATGGTACGATCTATAATGGGGAGGTGGTGGATTATGGCGCTGTCTACAAGGAGGAGGTAGGGGATTATGGCACTGTCTACAAGGGGGAGATGAGGGGCTGTATGGCACTGTCTAAATGAGGGAGGGGGGGCTATATGGCACTGTCTACATGTGGGAGGTGGAGGATTATGGCACTGTCTACAGGGAGGAAGTGTGGGATTATAGCACTGTCTGCAGGGAGGCGATATGGCACAATCTACAGGACGGCGCTATACACAATGGGGGGCTGTGTGTGGCAGCCAGGGAAGGGGGGCATTATACTGTGGGTAGGCCACTAAGCAGACATTATACTGTGTAGGGGCACTACAGGGGGCATAATACTGTGTGGGCACAATTAGAGGACAAAATACTGTGTCCTTGAAAGTATTATAATATATTATATTATTAAATATTATTATAATGTATGGGGGCACTAAAGGGGAATTATACTGTGTGGGGGCACTATATAGGGCATTATACTATGGGGGCATTACACTGTTTTATGGGGAATTTTTTATTATGGGGTGGGGCACCGAAAGATAATTTTGCACGGGGCACAATCTATCCTAAGGCCGTTCCTGCCCCTGAGGTACCAGTACAGTTGAAACCCCTGAGAAGTGACCCCATTTAAAAAAAAAACATTCCTTAAGGCATTCATCTAGAGGTGTAGTGAGCATTTTGACCCAATAGTTATTGTGTAAAAGATATTGCGCAGCAGATGGTGCAGAGTGAGATTTTGTAATTTTCTATACATATATGCCATTTCAGTGTCCGATATATTGTGCCCACCATGTGCCGCCGGAGACATACACCCCATAAATTGTAATGAGGATTCTCCCGGGTACAGCAATACCCTACATGTGGCTGTTATCTGCTGCCAGGGCACACGGCAGGGCTCAGAATTGAAAGATGAGGGGGACAAGGTGTGCGGAGTGCATCACGGTTAATTCATTATAAAGGGATGTATGGTAAATTTTAAAACAATCTTCATACAGAGCCCTGTTTTTTCGTGACACGTGTCACATTGGTATATTGTGTCCTTCCTTATCCCCCTCTTATAGCAGACTCTGCACCTCTTTTGACTCTTTCCCTTCCCACAAGTTTGGGGAACTTCTCCTGGAAAGTGTTGACCTGGTACTATCATGTGGCCTTGCTTCCAGAAGTACTTCCATTCATGGTCCCTAAAAATTAGGTTCTTGATAACCATCTCTTGAAATTCCAGGAAAGTTCCCCACTGGCCTGCACATCGATGTAGCATGTACGTATTGTACAATGCCATCTGTATGATGTGCACGGCCAGCTTCTTATACCACACCCCTCCCATGTACCTATTGTAGTCCAGGATGCAGTCTGGTTTGGGGGTCTCTGTACCTCGTACTGGTACATGGGTACTGGTGTGGCCATGTATTGTTGTCAATACAAGGACATCTCTCTTGTCCTTGACACACAATTTGTTGCTGCTGGATTGTGCCCTGCTTTCACCCCTTCTGAGTGTTTTCCCAAGCAGTGTCTTAGGGAGGCCTCTCAGATTTTTTTCTAGCAGTGCCACATGCCACAGTACTTCTGGAAGCGAGGCACTTAAAGATTGGGACGCTGGTATAAGAATTATCCAGGTAGAGGTGGTAACCCGGGTCCAGCGATGGGTGCTCCAAATCCCACACAATTTTGGCGTTAACTCCCAGTAAGGGGGGGGGGGGAATTCTGGGGGCTGAATACAGGTGTCCTTCCCTTCATATATCCTAAATTATGTATACCCTGATCAACTATCGCACAGATAATACATCTTCACGCCCTACCTTGCCCTCTTACTCGGCAGGTACTGGCGGAATTGAAGCCAGGGACTCATCAATTGAGTACCAGGGACTCATCAACAGCAATACACTTCTCGGGGGTGTATGCTTGAGCAAACCGGGCACTGATATGGTCTAATAAGGGTCTCAGTTTATACAAACGGTCAAAACTGGGGTATCTCGTGGTCTGCACAGCTTATTATCAGCATAATGTAAGAAGCAAAGTATTGCCTCATAACGCATCCTGGATATGGTCATGCGGTACCTCGGGCTGTGGTATAAGATGTCTGTGCTCCAGTAGGTCCTAAAGGATGACTTTTTCAGAAGACCCATGTTCAAGAGCAGTCTCCGGAACTTGCCCAACTCTGCTGTACCTACAGGAGTCCACCTGTGGGATTGGGCATAAAATGATGTGGGGTTCTTAGTAATATACTGTTGGGCATATAAATTTGTCTGGGACACCATAAAGTCTATAAACTCATCAATGAAAAAGAACTTGAAAAAGTCCATCTCACTGAGCCCTGCCGTGTTAAATTTGATCCCTGGGCTGCCCTTGTACTCCGGGATTTGGGGATCATAATTGTCTGATGTGGGAGTCCAAACGGTCGCTTCGCTCTGGGGTTTCAATTGTTGCGGGATCACTACTCTCGGGGGTTTCAACTGTGGTGGTGGTCCTGGGGCGTCTCCTAGGGGGTCCCTCCTCTTCATCACTGGATGAGGAGGTCGACAAATAAAACAGAGTCTCACCATCCGACGAGTCTGTGTCAGAGGCAAGAAATGATTATGCCTCTTTGGCAGTAAATTTCCATTGGGAAACGTTTGCTGTTCTCAGACCTGTATAAAATGTATATAACCTAAAAGAAATACATGCTCACAAAACACAAAAGATAATGAAAATAGAAAAATACTTTATTGAAATACATGATAAAGAACAACAGACAATGTATTTGGTATACAGCAAAAAAATAATAATAATTCCCTAACTGGGAGCAATAGACTGCTACCTAAACTAGCACAAAATTGTGTATTTTTTTGTTTTTAGAAAACAAGTGGACTTCCCTGACACTAAAGCTAACTAGGGAGAGGGTTCCTAACACTAAACCTAACAACATTTTATGTGAACTTCCCTAACACTAAACCTAACTACGGCAACAATTTCCTGACACTAAACCTAACTAGATTATTCCGAGCTTCCCTGACACTAAACCTAACTAGATTATTCCGAGCTTCCCTGACGCTAAACATAACTAGATTATTCCTGAGCTTCCCTGATGCTAAACCTAACTACGGTGATGGATCTCTAATGCTAAACCTAACTACGGTGACGGATTCCTGATACAAAATTCCCTGACGCTATACCTAACTACGCTTTTTGATGGATCCCTGACACTAACCCTAATACTAAACTAACTACTTGAATTGTCTAAACAAACAATTTCTCTTTTGTTTGTTTTTAAATTTTTTATATATTTTTTGGTTTTATATAGTTTATAAAGGATAGGAGATCACTGACCAAAAACGTGTGGGGGTACACAAGGAGGAAGAGAACAGGAGTGGGAAATGGATTGGGGAAGTGGGAAGCAGAAAAAAGTTATTTGTATTTTATCTTTTTCACTTTCTCTCTCTCTGCTCACAACCTCATCAGGGAAGCTCAGGAATAATCTAGTTATGTTTAGCGTCAGGGAAGCTCGGAATAATCTAGTTAGGTTTAGTGTCAGGGAAGCTCTGAACACCTTTCTAACTCCAACAGAGACGTTCAAGGCGGTCGCAGCAGGAACTGATGTCAGGCAGAGGAAGTGAGGACAATGATCGCCGCTATTGGTCAGTCAGTCAGTCAGTCACCGCCATCTCGATTGGTCCCGGCACATTGAGCTGTGATAGCCTGCTGTCGTAAAGCAGAAGCTATCACCGCTCATGAACGCACCAGGCGCGAATGGCGCTGTGTTTCATGCAGGACGTACTATTAGGTGATGGAACATGGTGAACGATGCGCTTATCATGACCTAATCGTACGTCCAGGATCAGGAAGGGGTTAACAACAAAATTGTTTGCAATTTGGTGCTTTACTTAAATGAACAAACCATTCTTCGGGAAATAAATTAATTCGTAAGTATTTCCATATATAACCTAATTATTGAGAATTATATAATAAATTACCCCATGGCTGAATTTTACATTTAGTTGATACAAAGGAGCAGACATCAAAATGTAAGTTGCCTGTATTTTCTTCACACATGAAGTTTTGATGCAGTTTTTTGCTCTGTTTTTTAAGCCAAAGCCAGAAATGGATTCAAAAGGAAAGAAAGGTATAAAGAAAAGATGCATTCTTTTGTGTCCACTCCTGCGTTAGGCTAAAAGGACTGAGCTAAAAACTGTATTAAAAATGTGTGTGTGATCCTGGACTTAAAGAGCGTTTCCCAACCACAGGAAGGGATGACATATCGCTAAAGTATGGCTAATGATGAGAATACCCCTTTAAGAGTTCAAAATGTGTTTATCTATACTGTCGCAAAGACATAGACTGGTGTTATGGAAAAACTGAAATTAAAGGGGCTGTGTCATGAAGACAACCCTTTTACAAAAAGAAACCGACAGCTCCGGCTTCTCTCATCCTTGGTGATCAGCTGTTATCAGCCACATATTTAGCACATGAATGGTCATCCTTGTAAAGCAAGGATGTGCCAGGCCTGCCAAAGGGGAAACCGGTCTAAGAGAGCAGCTCATTATTCTGCAACATAAAGGAGGTTCCTAAGCAGGGGACCGCCATCTATAACATCTACCTGCCCCTTTAATTTCAATGAATTCTGGGACATGATAAAAGACTTAAAAGGAATCTGTCACCAGATTTTAGGGTACTAAATAACTAGCATCTCGTTATACTGCAGAGGAATAGCGTCCTAAACATGCCCCTTTCAAAACTGTCCGTTTTATCATTTGATCTAAAAAGTAGTCATAAAACAGCATGCGCTCAGTGGAGGATCCGCATAGTTCCGTTATGGACAGCCACCTGGGATCCAAGGCTCCCGGGGGGCCCATGGTCGCCCAAAGACCATATTGCAATTTCGTCAAGTTTTTGCCGCGACAAAACTGAAGGCCCCTAAATTGACATTGCTGGCAAGGGAACCCTTGGTTCCCTTCCCCGCAATTCGGACTTATGCAGGTTGCGCGATTACGTGATCGCGTCTGCTTGTGTCGTTTCACTGAATGCAGGCCTGCATCTTCGGAGAAGAGGATGGTTCTGGAATGGGGACAGGTAATTGTGGCACTAACTACAGGGGGTTGGCGCATCCACAGGGGGTACTGTGTGGCGATTTCTACAGGGGGGCTGTGTGTTGCTTTCTACAGGGGCTGTGTGGCGCTATCTACAGGGGGTGGGAGGCACCATCTACAGGGGGGGTAGTGCTATCTACAGGGGGTGGGTGGCGCTATCTACAGGGGGAGTCTGTTTGGCCCTATCTACAGGGGGATGTGTGGTGCTATCTATAGGGGAGTTGTGTGGCCCTATTTACAGGGGGGGGGGCTGTATGGCACTATCTGCAGGGGGACTACGTGCCATACTATCTACAGGGGGTCTGTGTGGCGCTATCTACAGTGGGGCTGTGTGGTGCTTTCTATAGGGGAGCTGTGTGTCATGCTATCTACAGGGGGGGGGGGTGAGTGTGATGCTATCTACAGGGGCTGGGTGTGGCGCTATCTACATTGGGGCTTTGTGGTGCTATATATATATAGAGGGCTGTGTGTGATGCTATCTACACAGGGCTGTG
This sequence comes from Rhinoderma darwinii, assembly GCF_050947455.1. Classification (NCBI taxonomy): domain Eukaryota; kingdom Metazoa; phylum Chordata; class Amphibia; order Anura; family Rhinodermatidae; genus Rhinoderma; species Rhinoderma darwinii. Next base: position 336,060,665 of record NC_134688.1, on the reverse strand, counting down.
TGTGGCGCTATCTACAGGGGGTGTGTGTGATGCTATCTACAGAGGCTGTGTGTGGAGCTATCTACAGGGGGCACTGTGTATGTGGTGCTTTACTTTACAGTGTTTGACACAATTATATTCAGGAGCACCGTGTTTAGTACTATTTTATTCAGGGACGCAGTGTATGGTGCTACTATATTTAGGGGCACAGTGTGTGGTACCATGAGAATTTCATCTTCGCTTATAGGTTGGAAATTATGTAAAAGTGAGGAGCCGAAGACATCTGAGTGGAAAATTCTGCAGAAATGGGTCATGGCCGGGAGAAGTCGTCATGAGGTCTGGACCGGATGGAAAAGAAAAGAGGAAAAAACCTACTAGAATCTGAGAAGTCACCAGTGAGTCACTGGAAAAAGACTTTGTGCAGTCCAGAACTGATAGACAAATAGGTGTCATCTTTCTGCTTATCAGGGGGATGTGTCCCTGCACAGTGTAATACTGTCTGCGATGATTGGAGACTGTCAGTATGTAGCGACACAGCCCTTTGACAAGGGGAATCGTAACACCCATTTGTTAATGCTTGCACAAAAAGGTAATGTTAACAATAGTTACGGAGTGGCAGGGAGGTGGGGGAGAAGGGGGGCCCAAGTTTTGGTAACAGCCCATGGCCTATGGTCTACTTAATCCGCCACTGCATGCGCTGTATCTAAATTACCGGAGAAGAATCTTGAGACTAGTCCATCGGCTTCCTGCACATGAGTGGGAACCCAGCCTAAAGGTAAGTTCAAACAGGACAGATACTCTGAGTAAAAACAATCAACGTATCCACCCTGTACGCCGCAGGGAAATACGGCCAAAAACCGCACCAAATTGTGGTGCAGTTTTTCGTCTGGAATGTAAGCTGTGGAAAACTCTACAGAAAAAAAATAAATTGATACTTACCATGGCGACGCGTCCCTTCGACCTCCTGACGCCATGACGTTCTGCAGCCCTGGGATGACGTTTCATCCGATCTGACCGCTGCAGCCTGTGATTGGCTGCAGTTGTCACATGGGATGAAACAACATCCCAGGAGGCCGGCCTGGACGAAGAAACACAGAATTCTGGGTAAGTATAAGCTTTTTTTTCCTGAGTTGCGTTTTTTGCAGAGGAATCACTGCTTTTCCGCTGCAAAAAAAAAGCTAAATCTGCTATTTGTTGCGGGTTTTACCTCCCCATTGAATTCAAAACCCGCAACAAATAAGCAGCGTTTACACAAATACGATTGACATGCTGCAGGCTAAAAGACCGCAGGTCAATTTCTACGTGTTTTTTTCCGCTCAGCATTTACACAGTGTGTGGAAGAGATTTGTTCGAATCTCATCCACTTTGCTGCTACTATATTGTGCTGCAGATTTTCCGCAACAAAATCCGTTGCTGAAAATCCGCACTATTTACGCTACGTGTGAACTGACCCTAAAAGTTTCAGCTGTTTGATAAAAGTCTTCTGAGAAACATTGGTGAATCTTCTCCTCTGTGTCTGGAGTATTGAGAAAATACAAGGTGTTGTAAATGGAAGCTTGAATCCGGCCGATGGGTGCAATAATTTGGGAGGTTTCCTTTAATAATATTATATCAGAGAATTACTATTCATGCAATTCCCTAATCTAATCAATAACACAGCTTTAATCCAGATCAATGTAAAGATCTTACAAGGCGTTCACTTCTTGTAAGTATAACATTTTCTAATAATGATACCTATAAAATTCCACCTGTAGGTTTGAGACTTTGATATCCATAAGGGTGCAGTCACACGTGGCGTATTTGCCTTGTATTTACATAGCGTAAGAATATGCTGCGAAAACTTTGCAATCCTATTGGAAAAATATTCCACAACGCAAGCAATTGAGGAGTCTGTCAGAGTTGTGGAATAGTTTTCCTATAGAATTACATTGTAAAGTTTTCTGCAGCGTGTGACTGCACCCTTAGGCCTCATGCCCACTTCAGTTATTTTCTTCAGGGTGCTATCCATTATTTTAATGGTTCCGTGCGTCCGTTTCATCAAAAGTAGAGCATGTCCTACTTCTGTCCGTTGTTCAGTGTTCGTCTCGCTCATTGAAGCCTATGGGTTCATCAAAACAACGGACGGCACACGGAAGGCATCCATGTGCCGTCCGTTTTTCACGGAACCGTTGAAAAGCAACGGCAGGGCGTGCCAAAGTTCCCTGCATTCAGCACACAAGATGGATTTTAACGGACCTTTTAAAGCGAAAGACAATCGGAAGCCCAACATCCGTTTAAAACGGAACAACGGACGGATGTGGTGTCACAACGGAAACCACATGGATGTCACAACGGACACAGGGATCCATTTTATACGGACGTGAAAGCGATGAAGTATGTGTGCATGAGGCCTTAGTCAGATCTGTGGTGTGTTTTGGTAAAATTGCAAATACAAAATATATCTTGTTTTTAGCTGTTTCTCCTGTTTCAACTGCATAATATATTCAGCATTGCCAATGTAAATTTTGAACACCGTCAACAAATGTTACACCACAAATCTGCCATTTTGATATGGGAATAGAATTTAACAAATCAATAAATTACTCCAGATTTAACAGTCATAAAAACACTTATCTTCCTAAAAAGACTTAGAAAAAAGACAGTTGCAAATTATCATATTTAATTCTAGTCGGATCTGACATATATTTTAAATGTCAGCTTTGTTGGGAAATGTATCATTTCCCATGTGTCATCTGGTTATAATATTCATCCGTGACAAGCCTGTAGCAGGGCCAGAATAATGTAATGTATACACGTAGTTAACTTGCAAATGTACCTAGTTATACGTTCAGTTTTCTGGATCCAGTCCTACACAGTCCTCTGGACCATGGCTAAGAAAATAGCACATAAAATACTTCTTGATAAATAGATATGAATTTGTTATGCATTTTTCTAATAGGAAACATTGTTTTTATTGAAGAAACATATGTGTGCAATTCAGGGCACATTTTTTGATTTGCACACGTTTTAACCATTTTGATACTTGTAAAGGTTTATTTTACTTACATTTCTATTATCTTCATTATTCAGATGATGATACTAATTTGGCCATGTAACTATTCTCTAAATATGTAATGTTTTACATGTTATCCCACTATTTATTGAATATAAAGAATATATTTATTTTTATAATATAATGTAATACATGAATAATACTAATAATGGAAACCTTCACCTTGTACTTCTAATGTTGTATCATATACTGATTGTTGCTGCATATTTGCACTGTTGCATCCTGTTACCAGATTTTCATTGGTTAGCACTGTTACCTTGTAGTACTGAAGTTCTGAATTCTAATCCAACCTTATCTGCATGGAGTTTATATATTCCCCCTACACTTATATGGGCTTCTTCAGAGTTCTCAGTTTAACCCCACACTTCCAAAAATGAATGATTGAGTCCCACTGTCGACTGATGTAAGTGGATACACATCTATGTACTGCACTGCAGAATATGTGGACACTATAGAAAATATATACAAATAGTAATAAAATAATTTAAATGCAATTTCTTTAAAAAATCATAAATGTGAACCTGCACTTTGTAGTAATTTATAACGTAACAAATAATAGTGATTTTAACAATTGATTCACTGGGATTTGTTAACCGTAAACCCTTAATGACCGTCAATACGCATTCTTTACAGCAACCGTAAGGGGTCTTATTCTGCAGTGCCGTGTTTTTATATCGCTGTAAAATATGCCCTGCATGGGTGTTTGGTGCCGTCGTAGAGCAGGTGCTTGGCTGTCTAATGGCAGCCGAGCTCCAGCTCTATCATCCGGTTTTGGGGGTACCTCCAATCCCCCGGCTGTTTAACCTTCTGTCAACAGTCTGTCAAGAGTGACCGCGGCATGATCAAGGTAGTCTTCTAACTTTGATCTGGTCACTTGGTTTCTTGGTGACATGAATGGGGACTGGGGGACCTCAGTGCCGTCAGCCCTGAGGACCTGGAAAAGACCTAATGGCTATTTTTTAATAAGATTTATTGATGATAAAGCCATATAAATAATGTTTTTTTTTTCCAGCCTGAGTCCTCGGCTTTATTTCCCAAACTACTTTCTTCATTCTTGTATGTCTGCTCACTAAGTGTTGCCCAAACAACAGCCTGTGTCTGTTATATAATAGTATAATGTACTATCATACAGGAGTATGCTAATATATTATATGTTTAATATAAACATGTAAATATATGTTTCTTTACTTACCTTAAATAGGACTGTTCGTCTCTCCTGACATGTATGTTTTAGTGAATACTTGTATTCCACATTTAATAACAATTCTGATGTATCTTTTCTTAGGACTTGACACTGTACCGTTCCCCCTAGATATTTATTAATAAATTGACAACTGGATGTTACCAGTTGGGGGTGTGTCTCTACACAATCTGACACTGTCCAATCAGTGCTAAAGACAGTCCCAGACTGTGTAGGGACACACCCCTTTGACTCTGTTATCATAAAGTTGTAGGAGGACTAACAGAGGAACGGCACAATGTAGAGGTCTAAGAAAAGTTGCTCCAGAAACATTATTGGGGAATACTAAAACAGACAAGTCTGGAGAGCTGCCAGGGAATGTTTAATAATTCTGAAGGAATTTTGAGGCAGATTTTTTTCTGCCTGCAAAAAACTCAGTGTGAACATACCCTAAATGTCACCTGCTCAGAAAAATAAATAGGAAATCTGCAGTAGCCCCTTTGATTTTGTTCTACACAGTGCTGATAGTTCACAAGTGAGGCATGCCCCTAAAGACTACCGCCTCACACACTCACTCCCTAGTCCTGCATATTATCCTGACGACAGCAGTGTCCTCACGGCATTGCGTTCTCCTGGCAATGGTATTGCATCTTTGCAGAGGAATGCTATTGCAGGGAGACAATTTATGGAGGTAGGTTTGCTCATTATCGAACTGGTGCCCATGCATTTTTTAATTTTGTGAAATAAGCAGGCCCCATGTACACAAATTATAAACATGGTGCCCATTCATTTCACTTATGTGAACATACTTGAGCTCCAGTAAGCTACAGTGGCAAACAACCAGCGGGAGCAGCAGGCTCCCTTTTTTTTTTTTATATGTTTAGACTAAGCTTATGATGGCAGTACCATCTGTACTGCCCTTATAGTAGCCCTGCTTATAGCTACAACTATGTATTTATCTATTATTTATTTATTACCAGGCTCTGTGGTTCAAGTTACATTTGGCCTGATAATGGGGCCCAACCACAATAAATTGTCCACTGTATTGTCGTACTCAGCCATTTAGCTAATTCTGAAACCCCGCTGGCCTTTCACTGGACATTCAGAAAGAGCCCCAACTTGTGATGGTTCTTACTAAACCTTTATGACTCAAACCACAGACCACCCAGATTTACTGTTTTGGCAGTGACATCATCGCGCTTGTCTGCTCCGAGCTACTCACAGCACAGAGTGGAGGAGCAGAGGGATCTCCTCCACTCAACGTGGGAATGGGGCTTGGTAAGTATTTATTTTTTATTAGACACTATGTCGAATTATACTGTATTGTGGCAGCTAAGGGGCATTATTCTATATGGTCGCAGATCAGGGGGCATTATACTGTATGAGCAACTATGGGGGCATTATACTATATGGGTGCAGCTATGGGGCATTATACTTTATGGTGGCAGCTAAGGGGGGCATTCTTCTGTATGGGGCAGCTATGGGGGGCATTATGCTGTATGGGGCAGCTGTGTAGGCATTATACTGTATGCGGCAGCTGTTGGGACATTATACTGTATGGGGAAGCTGTCGGGCCATTATGCTGTATGGGGACAGATATGGGGCATTATACTATATGGGGACATCTATGGGGGCATTAGACTGTATGGGGACAGCTATGGGGGCATTATACGGTGTGTGGTAAGTTATTTGGCATTATACTGTGTGGGCGGCACTATGGGGTATTATACTGTGTTGGGTGGCAGCTATAGGAGCATTATACTGTGTGTGGGGTTCTATGGGGAAATTATACTGTGGGAGGCACTAAGGGTGCATGATACTGTGTGGGCAAGGATTTGGAGGTGAAGGTATTTGCTGAAGTGTGTAGACTGACAGAAGGTAAAACCGCAAATATATATACTGACTAGATATGCTTTTGGTATTGCACATGATTATGGCCTAATCTGGAAGAGCAGAGATTTTGCTGGATCCACGGGTAAACCCATAATGTTGAGAGAGTGAAAGAACTGTTTGAGGCTCTGACACTGCCAAAGCAGGTAGGTATACTCAAAGTGCAAGCTCCTACTAAAGTCCAAGCTACCCCCGAAGCGAGGGGAAATAGACTTGCAGACGAGGCTGAGAAAGCTGCGGCTCTCACGTCCCTCAGAGAGGAGGACATATTCTTGACCAGCATAGCATCTGGTCCCATAGACATGACAATATTAAGTAGACTGCAAAGTCAAGCCACAAAAGAAAAAGGACAGTGGCAGACAAAAGGTGCCAGTGACAGGGAGGATGGAATATGGAAGGTGGGTAACAGGATGTGCCTACCCAGAGTCCTCTTCCCGGTGGTAATTGAACTAATTCAAAGACCAACGCATGTGTCAAGAGAAGTTATGTGTGCAATGGTGACAAAATGGTGGGTACCCCCAGGTTTCAGCAAGTGCTGCTGCCAGATTTGTCCAGAGGTGCATGATATGTGCCTGCCATAACATAGGCAAAACTGTGCGGGTTGCAAAAATGCATATGGTAAAGGCAGACTACCCATATCAGCGATTGCAGATTGACTCAGTTACCAAAGGTGGGACAGTATGAACATGTACCGGTCTGTGTAGATCTGTTCTCCGGGTGGCCTGACATGTGGCCAGTAACGTGGGCCACAGCAAAAGTAACGGCTAAAAGATTGCTCTCACTTGTGGTATGTAGATATGGGGTCCCTGAGACAATAGAAAGTGATAGAGGAACCCACTTTACTGGAGAGGTACTCTGAGAAATTTTGCAGGCCCTTGGCATACAGCAGCTTTTCACACCCCTTATCTCCAGAGCAGTGGGAAGGTAGAAAGGTTGAATTTGACTTTGAAGTTAAAAATCCAGAAGGTCATGGCTGAAACCCATAAACCCTGAACTGAGTGCCTGCCTATTCTGGCCACTCTGACCTGACAAGTTATGTGGGAGCTCTGAAAAAAAACAGCTCACGCAGATGTATAAAAATGTTTATGATTCCATTTCAGATCCCAAGTGAAAGGAGTACATTGTTTACAGCCAGGGGACTAGGCGTGTTTAAAGAGACACAGTAAAGCACTAGAGCCGCACTGTGGCGGTCCATACCGAGTCCAACTCACAACTTCCACATCTGTTAAATTGGAAGGAAAGACAACTTGGATACACGCCAGTCACTGCTGAAAGGTCCTCAATCACGATGCTGAACAATGGGTCTCGTCAAGCTCCAGCTGACCTTCATCTTTTCTGTCATCTCTACTTTACCTTTTGTCTAAATGATGCAGTAGAAGAAGAGTTTAAGAATAAGTTTATCAAACATCAAGTGATATCAGTATTGACTAAATTGCTGGACTGTTGTATATGTATCCATTACCCTCTTTCTTCAAAAACGATGCCAGATCTGAAGATAGATGAAGTTATTGCCTTGGCCTTGCAGTCCCATCTCTTTTCCCTAGCGCTTAACCCTAACTCTGCTGGAGTTGTTTCTCTTGTAATAGCAGCGTGGGCATTGGTTCCCTGGCTGTTTAACCGTGTAAGATATTCAAAGAAGGAAGCGCTGTGGAAAATAGATCTCAGGCCATGGGTACTGCAGTCCATAATTAGATATTACCCCAATGACTGTGTGATGTGTAAACATACGTCAGGTTAATAAAAATGACATGATGTTCGATGCTGTAAACTTTACCAACTGAGGGAAAGAAAGCATGGAATCTGTATCTTGTGTGGGGATAAAAGCAACTGGCAGCTCCCAGTGCTCTGAGACAGCTAGAAAATGGATGATGTTGGGCCTAGAAGGTGCAATACGAGGTAATTTAACTAATAAAAGGGGGTGGCAACGATGAATGCCACCGGACGGGACATGATCTTGTTCACCTGGATTGCGGGAGTGTTTAATCACTCCAGGGATGTGCTTCAACCCAACCTATACTTCATATATGTGGGTTTGAAGCATATAATACCCTAGCTTAGGCTACATTTAGCTACTTAGATAGAGATATATTATGTTTAAACTTGCAATATGTATGATTACAAGAATATCAGCAGTCAAGAATACAGCACAGGATATTAAAGTGAATGTGGTCCAGACCACCCACACCCAAAGAACCGAGGAGTAAGAAAACATTCAGAGCCACCTGTTTACGTGACACTGAATGCTTCCATACCTGATAAAGTTATCTGTCAAGCCGTAGCACAACACCAAGATAGATGGTATTGCCCGAATTGTGAAACCTAAATATTCAGGTGTGTACAGTATGTAACGCTGTACACTCACCTATTGCTAGGCACTTATACGGAGTACCCATCCGAAGGTGAATGGCATGGGATGCCCTGGTTCACAATAGCTGACCAGAAGGTAGCCTTGGAAGAGTATTCTAATACATGGCTAAAAGTAAATGTATGTTCAAAAGAAGGGAATTGTCAAAAATATTGTAATATCTTTATATGTGTGAACCTAAATTGCTTCACATGGACAACAGCCTACAGGGGCATGGCTATTCTATTCTAAGCCTTCTGGTGTATGACTTTGCATTCAGCTGTTTCAAAGGCTGACGTGACAAAACTTGATGACATTGTATTTCTTATGGCTAAAGATGTATACTAAAGAGGAGATTGGGATTCCGTATGATACCATATATAGAATGTTTATGTTTGCAAGTTACGGTTACCGCCTACACTTATTTTCCTATGAATAAATATGGATCCGCCCCCTAGGGCAGAGACTCTGTGAACACTGACGCTGCGTGTCATGGTCTCTCTCCGGCCGGCCGGCCTCTCTCAGATCCACCATTGAGAGAGCATTCTCTAATTTGTAACTCATAGACAAATGCAGATAATGTCCAAAGTTAACGGAGAAAGTAAATTCTGCAGCGACAGAGGCATATCTTAACAAGGAAAAAATTAGCTTGTCCCTCTTTGCGATGCTTGAAAGTTGGGAGGTATTCATAGACTGAAATTAATGAAAGTGCAGAGCAAATGAAAAACTATTTCAGTGATTTGCCAAATTCTATTGCATACGAAAGAATGGAGTTGAAAATAACAATTACAAAAATTTAGCTCACCCTTTTTCTGAGCACAACTCTCAGAAATGATGAGGGAGGCCAATTTATTTGAAATGACATTCACTCAATACCATTTGCAAAATGATTTTTTAATACAATTAAAAATGATTTTCTGTAGAATGGAAATAAGAAAAAAAACCTCTGATGAACTTTTCTATTGGAATGAAACATTGATCGATTGATCAAATGATGTGTGAAAAACTTCTAACTGTTTCAGTGCTGGAAACAAATCTATGACCTGGGTTTCTACATATCCAAGCAACTCATCTTCCTGTGTTCTTCTGACACTATGGGGCAGATTTATTAAGAGAGGTGTTACATACAAAAGTTGGAGTAAAAGGCATCTAAATTATTAACCCCTTAAGGACACACCCTAGTTTTGGCCTTAATGCTCAGAGCCCATTTTTCAAATCTGATATATTTCACTTTATGTGGTAATAACTTTGAAATGCTTATACCTATCCAAGCAATTCTGAGATTGTTTTCTCGTGACATATTGGTCTTTATGTTAGTGGTAAAATGTGGAAATTTCAAAAGCCTCTTTTTTTTAGGTACCAGTTCAGTTCTGAAGTGACTTTGAGGGGCTTATATTAGAAACCCCCATAAAACACCCCATTTTAGAAACTAGACCCCTCAAAGTATTCAAAACGGCATTTAGAAAAGTTTATTAACCCTTTAGGTGTTTCCCAGGAATTTAAAGCATAGTAGAGGTGAAATTTACAAATTTCATTTTTTTGTCAGAGAATCCTTGTGATTCCATTTTTTTTTTTGTAAAACAGAAGATTTTACCAGAGAAGCACAACTAAATACTTATTGGCCAGATTCTGCAGTTTTGAGAAATATCCCACATGTGGCCCTAGAGTGGTAATGGACTGAAGCACAGGCCTCCGAAACAAAGGAGCACCTAGTGGATTTTATTACACACCATGTCCGGTTTGAAGAGGTCTTGTGGTGCCAAAACAGTGGAAACCCTCCAAAACTGACCTTATTTGGCAAACTACACCCCTCAAGGAACTTACCGAGTGGTATAGTGGGCATTTAGATCCCACAGGTTTTTTGCTGCATCTTGTGAAATTAGGTTGTGCAACTGAAAATCACAGTTTTCCGATAAAAGGTAAGAATTTTTAATTTTGACAAGGAATAAAGGAGGAAAAGCACCCCAACATTCGTAAAGCAATTTCTCCAGATTACGGCAATACCCCATATGTGGTCATAAACTGCTATAATAAGAATTAGAAGAAAAGTGGTATGGATAACCATAAAAAGTGCATGTGTACTAATGCCAGAAGCCTCAATAATAAGATTGAAGAATAATAGTTGATAATGATGGAGGAGAATTGGGACATAGTGGGGATAAGTGAGAGTTGGCTGGATGATAGCTATGACTGGGCTGTTAATTTGCAGGGTTACAGTCTGTTTAGAAATTGTCATACTAATAAGAAAGGGGGAGGGGTGGGCTTATATGTAAAATCCTGCCTAAAGGCCATCCTGCGTGATGATGTCTATCAGGGAAATGATTATGTGGAGTCCCTATGGGCGGAAATAAGGGGAGGGAAAAAGAATAATAAAATACTGATAGGAGTTTGCTATAAGTCTCCAAGTATAATGGAAGAAGCAGAAGATCAACTAATAAAGCAAATATATTAGGCAGCAAACCATAGTGAAGTCATTATTATAAGGGACTTTAACTACCCTGATATAAACTGTGAGGCAGAAACCTGCAGGTCCAACAATGGAAACAGGCTTTTCACAATAATCAAAGACAATTACCTTTCACAACTGGTTCAAGACCCAACAAGATGGGTGGGTGGTGGCACTTCTAGACCTAATTTTAACCAATGGGCCGTACAGCATATTACATGTACAGGATGGGGGTCACTTAGGTAATAGTGGCCACAACATAATAAGTTCTCGTGTATTCTTTAATCAGAAGTTTGGTAGAGTATCTACAAAAACACTAAACTTTAGAAAGGTCAATTTTCATGGGCTAAAGAATGACCTTAAGGACATAATGTCCTCAAAAATAAAAATACACAAACTAAATGGGACATTTTTAAAAGCCCCTTAAATAGGTCCTGTGAGAAATATATACCTTATGGGAATAAACAAGCTAGAAACAGTATGAAACTGATGTGGTTAAATAAAACAGCAAAGGGGGGCAATAAATGATAAAAAGAAAGTGTTCAAACTACTAAAGCAGGATGGTAGTGACGAGGCATTAAATAATTATAAAGAAAAAAATAAGTTGTGTAAAAGACAAATAAAGGCAGCAAAGATTGAATCTGAGAGTAAGTAGAAATAACCCCAAAATATTTTTCAAATACATAAATAATAAGAAACTGAGAACTGAAAGTGTTGACCCTCCCAAAAATAATCTGGGTATAATGGTGGAAGAGGATGAGGAAAAGTCCAATCTATTAAAGGCCTTTCTCTCTACTGTATTTAAACAGGAAAATCCAATGTCAGACGACATGATTAGAGATAAAGTAAATTTACCATTAAATGTCACCTGCTTAACCCAGCAAGAAGTTCAGCGCCGCCTCAAAAACACTAAAATAGACAAATCACCTGGTATATACACCCCCGCGTTCTGCGGGAATTAAGTACCGTGATAGACAGACCTTTATTTCTGATGTTTAAGGATTCTATTATATCTGGGTCTGTTTCACAGGACTGGCACATAGCAAATGTTGTGCCAACATTCAAAAAAGGGTCAAAAAGTGAGCCTGGAAACTATAGGCCTCTAAGTTTAACCTCCACCATGGGTAAAATATTTGAGGGTTTTCTAAGAGATGCTATTCTCGAGTATCTCAATGCAAATAAACTGTTAACGCAGCATCAGCATGGGTTTATGAGGGATCGGTCCTGTCAAACCAATCTGATTAGGTTCTATGAGGAGGTAAGTTCTACACTGGACCTGGGTAAGGCTGTGGTTGTGATGTATCTAAAGTTTTCAAATGTTTTGATACTGTGCCGCATAAAAGGTTGGTATATAAAATGAAAATGCTGGGACTGGGGAAAAATGTGTAATTGGGTTAACAACTGGCTCAGTGATAGAAACAGAGGGTGGTTATTAATGGTACATCCTCAGAGTGGGTCACAGTTACCAGTAGGGTTCCACAGGGATCAGTATTGGGCACCTCTTCTTTTTAATATGTTTATTAATGAACTTGTAGAGGGTTTACAGAGTATAATTTCAGTATTTGCAGATGATACTAAGCTATGTAAAGTAATCAACACAGAGGAGGATAATGTTATACTACAAAGGGATTTGGGGAGCTTGAGGTTTGGGCAGAGAAATGGCAAATTAAGTTTAATCCCTTCCCGTTCCTGGACGTACTATTAGGTCATGATGAGCACATCGTTCGCGCTCCGTGACCTAATAGTACGTCTTGTCACAGCTCCTTCAGCAGGGACCGATCGCGGTGGTCCCCGCTGATTAACCCCTTAAAAGACGCGTTCAATAGCAGTTGTGGCTTCTTAGGGGTTAAAATACCATTGACGTCCCGCTACATGAACGTGGGTGCCGATTGTTGCTATGGCAACCTGAGGCCTAGCAATGGCCTTCGGCTATGCCATCTTCGGATGCCTAGTGGGTCCCGACGAAGGCAGGACCCCGTAGCTATATGACATATGTAGTGCAATGTATTAGAATTGCGATCAGGGCCTCCTGTCCTCAAGTCCCGTTGTGGGACAAAAAAAAAAGTTGTATAAAAGTAAAAAAAATTAAAGTTTAAAAGTAATAAAAGTAAAAATCACCCTTTTTCCCTTATCAATCCTTTATTATTAAAATAAATAAATAAACTATACATAATTGGTATCGGCTTGAACTACATAAGTTCAAGCGCAGTGAATGGCGTAAATGAAAATAATAATAAAACATACCAGAATCATAATTTTTTGGTCACTTCACCTCATAAAAAAATTGAATAAAAAGAGATCAAAAAGTCGCATGTACACAAAAATGAAACTCATCAAAGCTACAGTTCGTTATCCATAAAACAACCTCACAAAGGGCTTTCTTGATGGAAAAATAAAAAGGTTATTGCTCTTAGAATATGGCAACACAAAGTGCAAATGCCATAAGACATAAAAATCTATAAACATATGGTATCGCCGTAATCGTATCGCCCCGCAGAATAAAGTGAATATGTCATTTATAGCGCACGGTGAACGCTGTAAAAAAAAGGGATAAAAATCAATAGTAGAATTGCTGTTTTTTAGTCACCACACCTCTAAAAAAACTGATCAAAAAGTCACATGCACTCCATGAAAACTAAAATGAATTCCTCAAGGGGTCTAGTTTCCAAAATGGGGTAACTTTTAAGGGGTTTCCCCTGTACTGGTACCTCAGAAGCTCTGCAAATGCGACATGGCGCTCAGAAACCAATCCCGCAAAATCTACATGCCAAATAGCGCTCCTGCCTTTCTGAGCCCTGACATTTGTCCAACCAGCAGTTTAGGACCATATATGGGGTATTTCCGTAATCTGGAGAAATTGCTTTTCAAATGTTGGTGTGCTTTTTCTCCTTTATTTCTGGTAAGAATTAAAAATGTGCACAGTTTTATCAGAAAAAATTGATTTTCAACTTCACAGCCTAATTCCACGAAATGCAGCAAAAAACCTGTGAAGTCTAAATGCTCACTATACCCCTCGATAAATTGCTTGAGGGGTGTAGTTTTCAAAATGGGGTCACTTTGGGGGGTTTCTACTGTTTTGGCACCACAAATCCTCTTCAAACCTGACATGGTGCCTAAAATATCATCTTAAAAAATAATCTCCAAAATCCTCTAGGTGCTTCTTTGCTTCTGGCGCTTGTGTTTTAGTCCACGAGTGCACTAGAGCCACATGTAGGATGTTTCTAAAAACTGCAGAATCTGGGCAAAAATATTGAGTTGCGTCTCTCTGGTAAAACCTTGTCATTTTACAGAAAACAATGAAATATAAAGGATTTTCTGCATAAAAAATGAAATTTGTAAACTTCACCTCTACTTTGCTTTAAATTCATGTGAAACGCCTAAAGGGTTAAGAAACTGTCTAAATGCTGTTTTGAATACTTTGAGAAGTCTAGTTTTTAAAATGGGGTGTTTTATGGGCGTTTCTAATATATAGGCCCCTCAAAGTCACTTCAGAACTGAACTGGTACCTAAAACAAAAGGCTTTTGAAATAAATATGATAAATTGCTGCTTATGTTCTAAGTCTTGTAATGTCCTAGAAAAATAAAAGAATGTTCAAAAAATGAAGCCAAAATATAGCAGACATATGGGAAATGTGAACTAGTAACTATTTTGTATGGAATTACTTTGTGTCTTACAAGCAGTTACATCTAAAATCCGAAAAATTCTATTTTTTCCACATTTTCACAAATACATTCTTATTTTTCCACAATAAACACTGAATATATCGGCCACATTTTACCACTAACATAAAGTCCAATGTGTCACGAGAAAACAATTTCAGAATCGCTTGGATAGGTATAAGCATTTCAGACAGGTATTACCACATAAAGTGACACGTCAGATTTGAAAAATGGGCTCTGAGCCTTAAGGCCAAAAGTAGGCTTCGTCATTATGGGGTTAATGTGGATTATGCACTTGGGCCTATATAATTTTACAATTATGCATTAAATGGTAAAACACAGGGTAAAACTGCTACTGAAAAATATTTGGAGATATTGTTGGACAATACATTTACCTTTAGCAACCAGTACAAGGCAGCTGCTGCCAAGGCAAATAAAATCATGGGATGCATCAAAATAGGCATAGATGCTCATGACAAGAACATAGTTTTGCCCCTCTACAAATCACTAGTGAGACCACACATGGAATATTGTGTACAATTTTGGCCTCCTGTGTATAAGAAGGACATGGTTGAACTAGAACGGGTGCAAAGGTAAACAAGGGAATGGGTGGATTACAGTACCGAGAAAGGTTATCAAACTTGGGGCTATTAAGTATAGAAAAAAAGACGACAGGGGTCGATCTAATTACAACGTACAAACATAATTGGACAGTACAGAGATGTTTCTAATGATCTTTTTGCACCTAGGCCTGTAACAAGGACACAGGGGCATCCTCTACATCTATAGGAAAAAAGGTTTCACTGAAATCACAGATGGGGATTCTTTACTGTGAGAGCAGTGAGACTATGGGACTCTCTGCCACAGGATGTTGTGGTGGTTGATTCTTTGAACAAGTTCAAGAAATGTCTTGATGCCTTTCTTGAAAAATATAATATTACAGGTTATGAGTACTGCATTCTGGATATGGGACGTTGATCCAGAGATTTATTATGACTGCCATATTTAGAGTCGTGGAGGAATTTTTCCGCTATTGAGGCAATTGGCATTAACCTCATGGGAGTTTTTGCCTTCCTCTGGATTAACACGGTAGGATTATAGGTTATGTAACTATGACTATGTAACTACTTTGCTCAGTTCCCGCCATGCTTCACAGATTTTTTTCCCAGACACACTGATTGAAATTCAGGTGAAAGAGTTCATTCTTAGTTTCATCAGACCAGGGAATCTTGTTTTTCGTGGTTTGAGCCTTTTGCCAAACTCCAAGCTCGATGTTCGGCCATCAGGCAAAAGAATGATACAGGATACATATGAGCTCAACTTGGAGTGTCTTAACAAAGGGTTAGAATTCCTATGTAAATATGCTATTTCAGTTTCTTATTTTTTTAAAATTTGCAAGAATATCACTTTAGCAGTATGGGGGTATTGGAGTGCAGTTTAATGAATATTATCCATTTTAGTATAAGGTCGAAACATAAGAAAATGAGTAAAAAGTGAAGGGCTCCGAATACTAAAAACACTATACAGTATGTAATTTTATAAAAATTCTATGGTTGTATGTGTATATCAGCTATAAGGGAATTATATTTCTGAGCATATATAATGTAATGTAGCAGATATGGTATATAAAACAGTGAAGAATTTATGAGAATATGTTCATCCATTTGCATATATTTTATTAGTTTGTTGCTAGCATATGTGTTATCTGTATAATAAGTGGCTAGAGCCAGGTTGTTGGCTGTGTTCCATACTGAATGAAAGATAGCTGTAGGATTCATGTGTTTCATCATCTAAATGATATAGCACATTATAACATAAGGAATTTGTGGGAAGCTTTCAATATAACTTCACAAGAGACTTTGAAAGTTCAGTTGGTAGTGATTTGCAGCAGGCAATAAGTAATTCTGTTTTTATCTACAGTAAGTGGTATTTATATGAAGAATACATGTGTGTATGTATGTCTGTGTGTATGTATGTATGTATGTATGTATGTATGTATGTATGTATGTATGTTTGTATGCACTGTATGTCTATATGATTGATAGATGAACCAAAAGAACACTCCTCAGAAGAGTTATTGTGGGTAATTTACCAACCTTTCTATGCCAGTTTTCTGGCAAAGAAAAGTCGCAAAAGGGCAATTTTGCGCCTGCCTTGACACTTTATTGCAGAAGGGTGTCGCCTTGGGAAAGGAACGTGATCACCATGGCCCAAAAAAATTATTATAATTTATGTCAGAAAACTGGTGTAAATTATATTGAAAATCTACGCCAGCACCTAGCTGGTGTAGATTTCACTCTAAAGGGTGTAAAAAGCTATAGGCTCATGCTGGGCCCCTATCTTCCCATCCGCTGACCAGACTACCCCCATTAGATAAATATTTATTTTTTTTAATTATAAAAAAAAAATATTATTTTACAGAACTGCTCCTCTTCTCCCCTCTAACTCCCTCATACTCCAGCGCGAATCATACAAATACCTGACTCCGGGCAGCATCAGGACGTTGTATGCGACGCAGCACTGACGATGTTTAGTGCTGTGTCGTATATAAGGGCGTGACGTTCAGAATTAGGTCCTAGTATGAGCGGCACTAAAATGAAGAGGGAGCTAGAGAAGGGAGAAGAGGCGCGATGAGGTGAGTATGTGTGTGTTTTGTTTTTATGGCCAATGTGGGGGTGCGTGACTGTGCACCATTGTGGCGCACATCCTGGCAGAATGATGATACATTTTTCGGGATAAATAACAATAAGAAGGGTATTGTCTATTTTTTTTATATCTTTTATTTTTCTATTAGACCTGTCATTCTTGAAAACGTAACATATTCACTCACCATTATTTAAAATGTTTTTTGCTTGTCCTGGTTTTTGTTTAAATAATGATACAATTCCAAGCAATCCAAAACAAAATGTAAAAAGCACACAAAACAATTAAAGACAAATCTGTCATTTTTTATTCTATACTTTCTCATACTGCAATCAAAACTGTTAGGAACATGTAATAAAATGCCTTTACTTGTCCCAGGACATCTTTCCCAGTGCTCTATCTGCATTAAAGGCTAAATAAACGTTCAACAAATTATAGTGACATGTCAGAACCAATCGCTAAATCGAAGCGGCAGAAATGCTCGTGTGGGCGCGGAGCTGCTTAATTTCTGTTCGGCTTTTTCCGGAAAACAATGTAGCAGTCTACAGGCTCAGTAGAAACTCTATGAGCCCGTACACCGCTACATCGGCTTTACGGAAAAAGTCAAACAGAAACTAAGTGGCAATGCGCTCACACGAGTACTTCTGTCGCTTTATTTTAGCGATTGGTAAGGGTCTCCGTGCTCGGAACCCCACCAATCAAAACTTCTGACATGTCACTATGACATGTCAGAAGTTTGTTGAACGTTTAGTTACCCTTTAAGAGTTAAGCCCCAATCCCTTAGCAAAGATGAAAGGAAAAGACCCATAAGTATATCGACATGGTAAACATAACCTTTTTATATCTTGAATAAAAGCGTATTGTATTTATTGCAGAGTAAGGGCCCCATGCAAGTTTTTCTATGAAGCCCCATGTGAACCTTTCATGCCCCTGGTGCTGCCACCTCAACCATCGGTCACTTAAAACAATTCAGGGATTTCTAGAAGACTGTATAAGTTTCATGCAAAAAACATGTTTTACAGCTGCCTCCCATTTTAGTGGCAGAATGTGCATTAATGAATAGTGTGAATCTAATCTACTGCTCCTCAAATTAATATTAATAAATAAATTGATACTAGGAGAAAAGATGAAAAATATCCTAACTTGGTCCTAAACTGAAATTAATAATACATGCATGTTTAAAAATAAAATTCAAGAAAGATACAGGAATATCTTACTCATAATAATGCTCGAGATACTGTATGTGACATATAGGCCAGGTTAAAAGGGTTGTCCTGCCACTTCCAAGTGTTTTTCACTCTATGCTCAACTGATCTGAGAAATTCTCTTCACTACAGCAATTCCAAATTGGCAATTCCAAATACTAAGCTGCAGTGCTTATTCTAATTTACTCCCCATTTTTGGATAAGCCAAGTATAACAGAACATCCAAAGTAACTTGCAATAACGATTAACGATAAAATGTAAAAGCAAGGTTACAAATTATCTCTGTAGTTATTGCCTGATACTTATTTTCTTCAACCTCATTCTGTTGGCTGCTTTTTAGCTCTTTTCAATTAGGGTACAGCTAACGCTCTGACCAGTGTTATGGACAGCGCATGGGATTGGTCAGGGGCGTAGCTAGAGGCTCATGGGCCCCAATGCAAAAATTCTTACTGGGCCCCCCCCCGCAAACTTCTCATGGCCGACGGTCCGCAGCTTTCAGCTGCATCGCTGGGTCTCCTAAGTGACCCAACAATGCAGCACTAGCAGCCGGGGGCGTCACTAAGGCTGGTTTCACACACCCAATTTACGGACGTAATTCGGGCGTTTTAGCATTGAATTACGTCCGAAAATGCGGCTCAAAACCGTTGGCAAACATCTGCCCATTCATTTGAATGGGTCTTACGATGTTCTGTGCCGACGGTCATTTTTTTTTACGCGTCGCTGTCAAAAGGCGGCGCGGAAAAAAGACGCCCGCGTCAAAGAAGTGCCTGTCACTTCTTCAGATGTAAATGGAGCCGTTTTCCATGGACTCCATAGAAAAACAGCTCCAATTACGTCCGTAATGGACGCAGCAAAAGACGCCTGCACATGCCATTACGGCTGAAATTACGGTGCTGTTTTCTCCTGAAAACAGCACCGTAATTTCAGCCGTAACAGACGCTGCCATGTGAACATACCCTCAGGGCTTAAAATGTTAGGGAAATAGCCCCAGTACATGTGTGTCCGCCCCAAAAAAAAGTGTGTATATGAGACAGCATAGCATATCTATCACACATGATAGGATTAGATACGGTGGCTGAGCAGACAGTATCACACATGATAGGATTAGATACAGTGGCTGGGCAGACAGTATCACACATGATATGATTAGATACAGTGGCTGAGCAGACAGTATCACACATGATAGGATTAGATACAGTGGCCCAGCAGACAGTATCACACATGATAGGATTAGATACAGTGGCTCAGCAGACAGTACAACACATGATAGGATTAGATACAGTGGCTCAGCAGACAGTATCACACATGATCGGATTAGATATAGGGCCCAGCAGACAGTATCACACATGATAGGATTAGATACACAGCTCAGCAGACAGTATCACACATGATTGGATTAGATATAGGGCCCAGCAGACAGTATCACACATAATCGGATTAGATACAGGGCCCAGCTCGCTGACATTGCGGCTCCAGCGCTGGACCCAGGATAGGTAAGAATAATAATTTTGCTTCTTTATGTGTTACAGATTATTTTTGTGTGTTTGTGGTTTTTTTACAGGTTCGGTTGTTGGACTTCGGATTCGAGGACTTCAATGACGGCGTTTTTTTGATTCTCAATAAAATGGTTAATTTGGGTTGTGTTTTTTTATTTCAATGAAATATTTTTTCTATGTGCTTGTATCTTTTTAAACTTTATTATCACCACATTAGTAATGGCCGCTGGCTGATTGACAACCTCCATTACTAAGGCGGGGCTTAATGTTAGCCAGTGCAGAGGCTACACTAACCCCCATTATTACCCCGGTACCCACCGCCACCAGGAGCACTGGGAAGAGCCGGGTACGAACCAGTACCCGACCATCTGTAGTGACGGGCAGGCAACGAGGTGGCCGCAGGCTGGTAGTATTAGGCTGGGAAAGGCCAAAAACAGTGGCCCTTCCCACCCTTGTAATGCTGCCTGCTGCTGTGTTGCATCTGGCTGGTTATGAAAATTGGGGGGGACCCCACATCGTTCTTTCCAATTATTTTTTTATTTTTTTTTAAATGACGTGGGGTCCCCCCCATTTTTCATAACCAGCCAGATACCATAAAGCAGCAGCAGCCTAGCATCACCAGGGTGGGAAGGGTCACTGTTTTTGGCCTTTCCCCTCCTGATAATACCAGCCTGCGGCCACCCCAGTGGCCGACCATCACTACAGATGGTCAAGTACTGGATCGTACCCGGCTCTTCCCAGCACCACTGGTGGCGGTGGGTACCTGGGTAATAAAGGGGGTTAGTGTTAGCCTCTGCACCGGCTAACACTAAGCCCCGCCTTAGCAATGGATGCTGTCAATCAGCCGGCGGCCATTAGTAAGGCGGTAGTAATATAGTTTAAAAAAAACACAAAGACATAGAAAAAATATTTTATTGAAATAAAAAAAAACCCACACAACCCTCGTACGAGTGCTGCAGCCCCTTCAAAACAGCTGATTGGCGGGTCCCGGGAGTCGGACCCCGCCAGTCAGGGCAACTAATCTTACCTTCCTCTTCAGCCGCGGCAGAAGTTCTGTCCTCTCGATGTTGTGCGCGTTACATAGCGCTGTGACGTCAGGACCTCCGCTGCGATCCAGAACCAGGAAGGTAAGGTCAGTCTGTTACTATAGTAACAGGGGCCCGCGGCCCGAGTTACTATAGTAACTTTTTATTGATGTGGTGCGGGGGGGCTGTGGGCCCCCCTGGCTTCGGGGCCCGGTCGCAATTGCGACCCCTATAGCTACGCCAGTGTAGATATGAGATAAATAGATAGATAGATAGATAGATAGATCGATAGATAGATAGATAGATATGAGATAGATAGATAGATAGATAGATAGATAGATAGATAGATAGATAGATAGGTAGATAGATGTGTCCCTATCCCTCAGTCCCTATCCCTCATTCCCTTACTTCTTACTTGCTTTGGCAATGCTAATATGTATTTGGTCCTGCCAATAAAGCTTCTTTGAATTGAATTGAATTGAATTGAATTGATAGATAGATATTAGATAGATAGATAGATAGATAGATAGATAGATATGAGATAGATAGATAGATAGATAGATAGATAGATAGATAGATAGATAGATAGATAGATAGATAGATAGATAGATAGATAGATAGACAGACAGACAGACAGACAGACAGACAGATAGATAGATAGATGGATAGATATGAGATAGATAGATAGATAGATAGATAGATAGATAGATAGATAGATAGATAGATAGATAGATAGATAGATAGATAGATAGATAGATAGATAGATAGATACTTTGTCTGTTATGCTAAACTGTCAGCCCTGAGGTGTGACTGCTCAGCATGACAGACATACATACACACAGTGAAGGGGTTAAGAGCTGGATTACTAGTTGCTACTTACATCTGCTGTGGGGTCAGAGAGCAGCTCGTACTGCAGGGGAGCAGCAGACACGCACACCATCTTCTTGCTGTAGCCATTCCTTTCGCTCTGCACAGGTCACGAGGAAGAGGGAAACAGCAAGAAGTGAGCTGATTGGGTGGACAGTACAGTGGGCGGGCCTGGGTCTCGTAAAATGAGTAGATTCATCTATCATTCATTTTCCACCCTCTTTGTTCCCCCTCCACGCAATGACTCTCTGACAGCTGAGCTGCCACCAAGCTACATTACTGGGTCTCTTTTTTACCACAGCAGGGACCCAGCAATGTAGAGTAATCATTGCAGCGCTAGTGTGGTGAGGGGGGCCTGCGGGCCCCCCTAGCTACGGGGCCCGGTCGCAGTTGCGACCGCTGCGACCCCTATAGCTACGCCACTGGGATTGGTCCATCAAGGATCAGGTTGATAGATAATTTGGAGGGGATAGATAGGACGAAATTGTTTTGATGTTAATTAGAAAAGCCCTTCCTATCATTACTACTGTTAGGGTAAGTTCACACGTAGCGTAAATACTGCAGATTTTCCGCAACAGATTTATTTGCGGAAAATCCACAGCATACTAAAGTACCAGCAAAGTGGATGAGATTTTAACAAATCTCATCCACACACTGTGTAAATGCTGAGCGTAAAAAAACGCTCAGAAATTGATCTGTGGTGCGTCTTTTTAGTTTTTTTTTTAGAAATTAAAATATAGAGATCATATGGGTAGAATACACAGAGGGAAAAACAATGTTAAAGTACTGATAGGGGTTTGTTTAGAGGCTATGTAAACATTTGAAAGGCATTTAAATAAAAAGGTGAAGGTTATAAATAGTTTTTATTAAAAAAATCTTTTTACTTTTTGGGATACAGCTGCTCTGTATTCTCTATACAGAGCAGCTGTATAGTTCGCTAAATCGTGCTCCCGTGAACTCCGCGGGACTGACAGGTACAGGTAACACGCAGGATCCAGCAGTAATCTATCACATCTAAGTTCATAACGGATCTGACGGATTCAGGTCATATCGAACGATACAGTGATCAAAAAGACACATGTACCCCAAAACAGCACCAATAAAATCTAAAACCTGTCCCGCAAAAAATAAGCCCTTACACAGCTTTTTTTGACTGAAAAATAAAAAAGTTATCGCTCTCAGAATATGGTGACAAAAAAAAAAGTGATTTTATTGTGTAAACGCTACAAAACATAAAAAAAACTATATAAATATGGTATCGCTGTAATCGTATTGACCTGCAGAATAACGTAAAATTGACATTTATAGCTCATGGTGAATACGGTAAAAAAAAAAACGAATAGAAAACATTGGCAGAATTGCTGGTTCTTGGTCACCTTGCTTGCCAGAAAATGTAATAAAATGTGATAAAAAAAATCCAATGTACCCCAAAATTGTACCAATGAAAACGACAGATTGTCCTGCAAGAAATAAGCCCAAACAAAGCTCCGTTGGCAAAAAAATAAAAAAGTTCTGGCTCAAAGAATATGTTGACACAAAATGTGCAGAGTGTTCCAAAAGCGGTTAAGATTGTGCACCATTTATCAGTGCGACACCGGCCACACATCTGTGAAATAATATTTATTTACCCCATTATTGTACCCTCTTATTATGCCCTGGTGTACTTTGCCCAGTGTACATATCCCCCTACGTTATAAACTGAAATACCAATAAAACCTCAAACAACTACTACCAAGCAAAATCTGCGCTCCAAAAGCCAAATGGCGCTCCCTCCGTTCTGAACCCTACAGCGTGCCCAAACAGCAGTTTACTTCCATATATATGGCATCGCCATACCGGGAGAACCCGCTTAGCAGTTTACGAGGTGTGTGTCTTCGGTGGCACAAACTGGGCACAACCAATTGTGCACTAAAATGGCATATCAGCGCAAAATTGCAATTTTCACTTTGCACCATCTGCTGCGTATTAATTACTAATGAAAAAACACCTGTGGGGACAAAATACTCACTACACCCCTTAAAATGCCTTAAGGGGTGTAGTTTCCAAAATAAGTGTCACGTCTAAGGGGTTTGTTTTACTATTTGACCTCAGAGCCTTGCAGTTTTGGGTCAAAGCTCTGAAAATCACCAAAATAGACCTCAAATGAGCATGTTTCTCTTCACTTCTGAGCCCTGTCATATGTCCAGGCAAATGATAAATGCCTTGAGGGGTGTAGTTTCAAAAATCTGGTCACTTTTTGGAGGCTTCCATTATACTCTGGAACCTTAGGGTTTTGCAAATGCGACATGGCGCCCAAAAACCAATACAGCAAAATCTGCATGCCAAATAACGCTCCTGCCTTTCTGAGCCCTGCCATGTATCCAAACAGCAGCTTATGACTACATGTGGGGTATTGCCGTACTCGGGAGAAATTGCTTTACAAATCTTGTGTGATTTTGCTTCTTCATCCCTTGTGAAAATGAAAAAATGTAACTATTTATTGGAAAAAAAAATGTGATATTCATTTTTACGGCCTAATTCCAATAAATTCTGCAAAAGACCAGTGGGGTCAAAATGCTCACTATACCCCTAGATAGTTTCCTTAAGGGGTGTAGTTTTCCAAAAGGGGTCACTTTTGGGGGGTTCCTACTGTTTTTGCCCCGCAGGAACTTTGCAAATGTGACATTGCACGCGAAAGCTAAATTTCAGCCCCAAACAATGCTCCTTCCCTTTTGAGCCCCACCGTGTGTCCAAACAGCAGTTTATAAACACTTATGGGGTATTGCTGTAATCGGGAGAAAATGCTTTTCAAATGTTGGGGTAATTTTTCTACTTTATGCCTTGTAAAGATTTAAAATGTCCAAGTTTTTTCTGAAAAATCTAGCTTTTTAATTTTGTGGGCTAATTTCACCAAAAATAAGCTCAAAAATTGTGGGGTCAAAATGCTCACTATATTCCTCGATAAATTCCTTCAGGGGTGTAGTTTCCCAAATGGGGTTTCCACTGATTTGGTCCCACAGGGCTTCAATAAATTAGCACACTAGGGCCACATTTGGGATATTTAAAAAAATCTGCAGAATCTGGGCAATAAATATTGACTTGTGTTTCTCTTGTAAAACCTTCTGTGTTACAGAAAAAAGGATTAAATATGAATTTCTGCAAAAACAAATAAAATTTGTAAATTTCACCCCCACTTTTCTTTAATTCTTGTGAAACGCCTAAAGGGTTTAAAAACGTTCTAAATGTTGTTTTGAAGACTTTGAGGGGGAGTTTTTAAAGTGGGGTGATTTGTGGGGGTTTGTATTGTATGGGACCCTCAAACCACTTTACAACTGAACTGGTCCCTGTGAAAATAGCCTTTGGAAATTTTCTTGAAAATGGGAGAAATTTCTGCTACAGTTCTAAGCTTTGTAATGTCCTATAAAAATAAAAGGATATTCAAAAAATGATGGCAATCTAAAGTAGACATATGGGAAATGTTAATTAGCAACTATTTTGTGTGGTATAGCGAACTGTCTTACAAGCAGATACATTTAAATTTAGAAAAATGCAATTTTTATTAAATTTTTCGCTAAATATTGATGTTTTTCCACAATTAAATACTGAATGTATTGACCAAATTTTACCAGTAACATAAAGTCCAATGTGTCACGAGAAAACAGTCTCAGAATCGCTTGGATAGGTAAAAGCATTCTAAAGTTATTACCACATAAATTGACACGTCAGATTTTAAACATAAGGCTCTGTCAGATTTGAAAAATGGGGCTGCGTTCTGAACGTGCCAACTAGTCCACGTTCTTAAGGGGTTAATAATACAAAAAAATGCCTTTCAAAGGTTTACATGTTCTGAGTATAATGGAATGAACAGACAACCATTTACTAGGGTAAATAGATGAGGTGGATAATCAAAATTAAAGAGAATGTATCACCTATATATTTTTTTCCTAATTAAAACCAGATAGTGAAACATGATCTTTTTTTCAATTTGTTTTTTTTTTTTTGATTGTAGATTTTCTTATTCTATTTTGTGTGCATGATTATGGGGGCAGCCATCTTGCATGAGCTGCTATTAAAAGCATTTAGAGCAGGGGCGTAACTAGGAAAAACTGGGTCCCATCGAAAACTCTTGACGGGCCCCCCAGGTGCCACAAGCAGCCCCCCTAATAGATGGGGCCCCCTGTAGAATGTGCCATACAGCCCCCCTGTGGACAGTGCTATACAGCCCCGCCTATAGACAGTTTCACACCCCACTTGTAAATAGCCCCCCAACTCCCCCTTGTAGATAGTGCCATATAGCCCCCACTGTAGTTATTGCCATAAAGCCCCCCTGTATATAGCTCTATACAGCTTCCACTGTATATAGTGCCACAAATCCCCCTCCCTTATATATAGTGCCACACAGCTCCCCCTTAGTAGATAGTGCCGCCCAGCCCCCTTTGTAGATAGTGCCACACACAGACTCCTGTAGATTGCGCCACACACAGCCCCCTGTAGATAGAGCCACAGCGCCCCCCCCCCTTATAAATAGTGCCATGCAGCCCCCCTAGTAGATAGTGCCACACAGCCCCTTGTATATAGTGCCACACAGCTCCCCATGTGTATAGTGCCACACAGCCCCCCTTGTGTATAGTGCCACACAGCCCCCCCTTGTGTATAGTGCCACAAGGCAATGGCGCATCTGAGAAAGTTGTATCAGCCAGGGGGATGTCAATCAAACATGGAAAGGTGGCTTTGGAAGCGGGATTATGTGACTCTTCAGGATAGTGGCTCCGCCCATGACCCTTTAATGAGCAATTAGCACTACCTGACAGGTTTCCATTAAATATACAATTAATTGAAAACAATTCCATCTACCCTGCAATTTTGTTATTATAAATATATTCTATATAATTACAGCTCCAGAACCAAGCTCATACATATATACGGTACCACAACCAAGCTCAGTACATAAATACAGCACTAGAATCAAGCTCTGACACATATACAGCACTAGAACCAACCTTAGTACATAAATACAGCACTAGAACCAAGCTCAGTACATATCTACAGCACCAGAACCAAGCTCTGACATATATACAGCACTAGAACCAAGCTCAGTACATATATACAGCACCAGAACCAAGCTCATACATATATACAGCACCAGAACAAAGCTCAGTACTTAAATACAGCATCAGAACCAAGATCAAATACAGCTAAATTTAGTGCAACGCCTGCCGCATAGGTTTGTACAGCGTAAAACTACAGCTCCCAGCATCGCCCGAACAATGGTAAGGATATGCTGGGAGATGCTGCATCATCTCGCTGCAGATCATACAGTGACTACACTACTGATTAGAGGCAGAATAAACATTTACATTAAGTGACTCACCGGTGATGTCTCAGAATCTAGTTCTTTTTTTCTTTTCTTTTCTTCTCTCTCCAGTCCAGGCCTCACCGGTGACGTCTCAGATTCTAGTTAATTTCTTCTCCCTCCGGTTCAGACGTCTATAATGGATTTATCCCGGCCACGACCCATTTCTGCAGTTTTCCGTTAATATGTCTTCAGCTTCTCACTTTTAAACATTTCTGCACCTATAAACAAAGTTAAAATTCTCAACACCTCTAAATATATTAAAGCGCCATACACTGCACCACTAACTATAATAGCACCATACACTGTGTCTGTAGATAGTACCTCACATATAGCTCCCCCTGTATATAGTATCCCACATATAGTCCACCCCTGTAGACAGTGCCCTACATATAGCCCCCCTGTAGCTAGTGCCCCAGAGGTAACCCACCCCTGTATATAGTGTCCCACATATAGCCCACCCCTATAGATAGTGCCCTACAAATAGATCCCCTATAGATAGTGCTCTACATATAGCCGACCCCTGTATATAGTGTCCCACATATAGCTCTCCCTGTATATAGTGGCACACATCCCCACATATAGACCCCCCTGTATATAGTGGCCCACATCCCCAAATATAGACCCCGCTGTAGATAGTGCCCCACATCCCCACATATAGACCCCCCCATTTGATAGTGCCTCACATCCCCATA
This sequence comes from Rhinoderma darwinii, assembly GCF_050947455.1. Classification (NCBI taxonomy): domain Eukaryota; kingdom Metazoa; phylum Chordata; class Amphibia; order Anura; family Rhinodermatidae; genus Rhinoderma; species Rhinoderma darwinii. The sequence continues at coordinate 336,032,851 of NC_134688.1, read as the reverse complement.
TAGACCCCCCCTCTATATAGTGGCCCACATCCCCACCTATAGAACCCCCTGTAACTAGTGCACCACATCTACATATATAGACCCCCCTGTAGATAATGTCCTACATAGCGATGCCCCCTGTATATAGTGGCCCACATTCCCACATATAGACAACACCCCCTGTAGATAGAGCCCACACTGTAGATAACGCCTCTCACAGTTTTAGTAGAAAAAATAAAATAAATTACATACTCACCCTGATCCCATTCCCGCGCTGTCCGGTGGCAATGCAGATCTGCTCTCTTCTGAGCAGGTCTGCTGGAGCTGAACAACGCAAGCAGTGCATCGTTCAAAGGAGCTGATTGGCAGGACAGAATGACTTGCCCAGTTAATCAGCGTCTTTTAAGCACGGAAGCAGTATGATGATGTCATTGCGCCGCTAGCGTCGTTGAAAGGCGCTGATTGGCGGGGCAAGTAATTTTACCCCGCCAACCAGCGTCATTGTAAGATGCTGAATGGTCGGGCATGGAATGTGCCCGGCTATCCAGCGCTGATGCATGGATTTGTACCTGCGTGCTATAGACGTAGGTACAATTACTACAAGAGGGGATGGCTGTCGCTAGCATTGGGGCCCCCTCCGGTGCTAGCGATGCCACCGGGCATGAGAGGGCCTGTGTCGCCTGTCCCATACATGTTAGAGGCTCGACGGCGCAGGCCCCGTTGTAGCGTCGCTACAGCTGTAGCAGCGATAACGTTACGTTTTCTAGGCGTGCTCTGTGACCGTGGAAGGTCATTGTGTAGGAAGGGATAGGAGTGGAGGCTTGTTAATCACCTATTGTCAGTATTGGATCCTGTGTTATTTTGATAGAGGTGTTAACTTTCATTATAATCCTGCCTGTGATAACAATGAGATGTCTGCTGAGAAGTGGGAGTTTTAAGGCCCTTTTACACGGGCCAATGATTGGGAAAACGAGCGTTCATATGACCGCTCATTCCCGATCATTGCCCTGTCTAAACAGGGCAACATTCAGCCGATGAACGAGCAAACGCAAAATTGTTTATGCAGCTGAAAATATTATCATTGTCAGCAGCACATCTCCCTGTAAAAACAGGGAGATGTGCTGCCAACATGATGGAAATGCATGGGGATGAGCGATCGTATTAACTATCGCTTGTCCCCATACATTACTGATGATAGCTCCTTGTGAAAGGAGCAGGTTAGCGCCGATTAACAAAGTGTCTTGTTGATTGGCGCTTTCTGTTACTGACAAAATTAGCAAGCGTAAAAGGATCCTAAGTCTATTATGAAACTCAGTGGTCGGAATGAAAACTGAAAGAATTTAGGATTTTTTTTTAATATAGATAATGACAAAGAAAATAAAAAAAATCAACAAAAATTCAAGAATCTAAAAAAAAAATTCTTAAAAAATGTTTAACATATAAACTTGATTTAAACAATAGGTAATTTTCTGATGACACATTCCCTTTAAGTAGTGATTATGGGGGATTTTGACTACCCTGATATAAATTGGTAGGCTGAAGTCTGCAGGTCCAATAAAATAGGTTGATGTTATCAATAAGTTCCCAACTTGTGCAGGGCCCAAGGAAGGGCATGTTTAAACCTAATATTAAGCAATAGACCTGGTATGGGTTTAAACATGCAAGTTGGGGGACACCTAGTTAATAGAGGCCAAAACATGATATGCTTCCACTTATCATTTAATAGGATATTTCGTAGAGGAGCTGCAAAAACACTAAACTTCAGGAAAGCTAAACTTAATCAGCTTAGAGACAGATTTAAGATCATAACCTGTCTGTCATAGGCTGAGGACTATGTCTGCCAACTTAAAAGTATAGAAGCTAAATGGGATATTTCTAAAATATTTACTCCACCGTGACTGATTCAAACCTTATAAAAAAAAATAAAAAAACAGTAAAAGAAAGATAATGTAAATAAATGTCGAAAAATAGAAAATATTAAATATTTAAAGAAAAGAGAAATACATTTAAGTGTTTTACTCTACTTTATTTATAAAAAAAACAACAAAAAACATGCATTATAGAAAACGACAAAATAGTTTTCAAATCAAATTTAACCTTCCATATCCACACTAAATGGAAAATAACTTATTCAATATCATATTTACTTTCATTACATTTGTAGAGGAGGTCAACCTTTATGCCACATTCTCAAATTTTATAAAACCTACTTAGGGCTCATTCACAAGACCCTATTGCCTGCAAATTAAATTAAATGGCACTACCTCACGAAGACAAATGCTTAAACTTGATATTTATTCTCAAGTATAGTATTTTTGCCAATCATTTGTAAATAATACACCACAAAATTAATTATCGCAAATACCGGATGTTTCGGAGCCTCTTTAACCTTTCTCAACAGGTATCTGTAATGATAAGTGTGACTATGTGTTAATAGTATTATGCTAAGAAATACTGCATATATAGTTTGACTCATAAGCTGGACATTGGTGAAGGAAAATAAAAAATACAGAAAATTAAAAAAAAAAACCATGTTGTAAATAAATACTGAATTATCAAATACATAGCTAGAGTGCATGGTTCTATGACATGTTGTATATTGCTGAGCCAAAACTTGACTGCATGATAGCCAGTGGCAAAGCTATAGGGGTGTCAGCTGTTGCACCAGGTCCAGTGGCGTAACTACCGCCGTAGCAGCCGTAAGGACGCCAGGTAAGCTGCAGAGGGGTCCCGTAATGTATGTGTGTTGTGTTACATAGTTACATAGTTAGTACGGTTGAAAAAAAAAAACATGTCCACCAAATTCAACCAAGGGATGGGAAAAGGGAAGGGAAAAATTTCTACACTAATATTTTTTTGTTCTAGGAAATTATCTAAGCCTTTTTTAAAGCCATCTACTTTCCCTGCTGTGACCAGCTCCTGCGGTAGACTATTCCATAGATTCACAGCTCTCACAGTAAAGAAGGCTTGTCGCCTCTGCAGGTTGAACCTTTTTTTCTCCAGACAGAGGGAGTGCCCCCTTGTTTTTTGAGGGGGTTTTACATGGAACAGGATTTCACCAAATTTTTTGTATGTGCCATTAATATATTTATATAAATTAATCATGTCCCCCCTTAGTTGTCTTTTTTCAAGGCTAAATAGGTCAAATAGGTCATTCTTTTAATCTTTCCTCATAACTTAGATTCTCCATGCCCCTTATTAGCTTCGTACTGTATTGTAGTGTTGTATTGTACTATCTGTGTTTGCGGTGGAGTGAGAAGAGGAGGGCTTTAAATTACAGGCCCCCCTCTATCTCCACCGCAAACACAAACTGCTCCATACAATACATTACAAACTGGGTCGCAGCCCCCTGGGGGGTCGTGTACAGACCTCCAGGAGGTCGCAAGCCACTCACGATTTCCCGATTCCATCTTTATTTGCGTCCTCAGTACGCAGATAGAGATGAATTTAATGCTGGAGCAAGGAGCTTCCTCCAGCATTCACTGTGCCGTGAGCCATTAGTGGCTCGGCGCAGACCGGCACGATTTAGTGACGTCATCGCACCTGTCTGCGCCGAGTCACTCATAACACAGGGCAATGGATGAGAAGGATCTCCTCCTCCACCCGTCGTGGGAACGGGGATAGGTAAGTCATTTTATTATTTTTCTATTATGCACATGTGGGGGAATTATACTGTATAAGGGGGGGCTGATATGGTGGCAGCTATGAGGGGCATTATACTGTATCGGGTCTGCGATGGGGGCATTATACTTTATGCGGGGCTGATATGGTAGCAGTTAAGGGGGTATTACACTGTGGGGAGACAGCTATGGGGGCATTGTACTGTGTGGGCGCAGCTAAAGTGGGCACTATACTGTGTGGGGGACAGCTATGAGGGGCATTATACAGTATGGGGCTGCTATGGGGGCATTATACTGTATGGGGCATTATACTGTGTGGGGGAAGCTATGAGGAGCATTATACTGTGTGGGACAGCTATGGGGGCATTACACTGTGGGGGGCAGCTAAGGGGGGCATTATACTGTGTGGGGGCAGCTATGAGGTTCATTATGCTGTATGGGGCAGCTATGAGGGGCACTATACTATATGGGGCTGCCATGGGGGCATTATACTGTATGGGGGCATTTATGGGGGGCATTATACTATATGGGGTCTACTATGTTGGCATTATACTGTATGTGGGCATTTTCGGGGGTATTATGCTCATACTCGAAAACCTGTTTCAACTGATCTTCCTTTACTCGTATTGGGAAGACAGGTTAAAGCCAATACTTTTCTATCTCCAATCTGACAAAAATAAACAGTCCTATACCTACACAGAGATTTTTTTTAGGACCCCTTAACCACATCCTAATGGGTCAAGTACTTTAAACATATAGTACACAAGTTAGTATCTCTGGCACCAACTCTATTTAAAAGTTTTGGGATACAGTATAATCAAATAGTAGTCAACTACGGTATTGCTTCTGTCAAAATGACGGAACCCTTGCACAACGGATACAAACGGAAACCATTTCCACCGTATCCGTAACCTTTGAAATCAATGGTGATGCAAACAGAAACCTATGGTTTCCATTTGTTTCAGTCAGGGTTCCGTTCTGACGTACAGCTCCAACGGAACGCCTGAACGGAGCCCTGACGCAGATGTGAACAAAGCCTTACACAGTAAAAACATTTTTTTTTTTCAAAATTATTTGTTTTTGTGTTGTCATATTTTAAGAGCCATAACTTTTTTATTTTTATGCTGGCATAGCTGTATGAGGGCTTTTTTTTGTGGGACGACTTGTAGTTTTTATTGGTACCATTTTGGAATACATACGACTTTTTGATCACTTTTTATAATTTTTTTTGAAGTCAGGATGAACAGAAAACAGCAATTTTGGAATTGTTTTTTATTTGCAGGTTAAATAATGTAATCGTTTTTTAAGTTGGGGTCATTACAGATGCAGCAATACCAAATATGTGTAACTTTTTTACTTTTTTCTTGTTTTTTTCATAATAAAGCATTTTGTAAGGGGAAAAAGTGGACTTTTGAATTTTTTTACTTGGGATTTTTATTTATTTATTATAAACTTTATTAAACTTTTTTTTTATTCCCACTAGGGGACTTTAATATGTGATCAAAAGATTTTGACCTTGCCGCATTTTTTGTGGCGTTTTTCGCCCGTGGCCATTGAGTGCCGCGGGCAAAAAACTGCAGTGAAGAGCGCATTCTCTGCCTCCCACTTCACTTGTTCCCACGAGCGGAAAAAAATGTAAATCAATGGCAGGCGATTTTGGCAGTTTTTTGCTGCAGTTTCTGACGCGGTTTCCACAGCAAGAACCGCTGCAAAAAAACTCAGTGTGAGCAGGGCCCAATACTTCTGTATTACAGTGTATTATTACCTGTCAGTGTAAAACGGGCATCCGTTAGGCCATTACTCTGGCAGGCATTCACTAAAGGCAGACCTGGGGCCTTTGTTAGGCTCCCGGCTGCTACAAAAATCATTGGAACACCCGCGTTCGCATCGTGGGTGTGCCGATGGGGTGAGAGAGGGAGCCACCTCCCTCTAAAACCACTGAGATGCAGTGGTGGCTATTGACCGCCGCATCTGAGGGGATAATACTGATTTCGATCCCACCAGCAAGGAGCTTTTACTGCTTCCGGTGGCGCTGCTTTATTCTGACTCAGCGTCGTAAAAAGACTAATGCATCAGAATAAGGCCGTGAGTGACCGCTGTAAAAACACCTATGGTTGGTCACTAAATGAGACAGGTTCCTCCAGAATAAGGTATACTTACTTTTTCTAATGACTTTATCTATAACATTTCACAAAAGTAATGTAACTGAACTTAGAAAATAGTACACATACTTCTGATCTGGCAAACGTTTATCATTTACATCTTAAAAATCACAGGACTATATTATTCCTTGAGCTTTTCTTTGGTATTAAACGTTCACAGTGCCATCTTAATCCAATGCAAATGATTCCGACAAGGCTCTCTTAATGTAAAGTGAGATGTCCACTTCTAGCTCAGTAATTAAAATTGAAGTGTAGTTACTAAAGGTCAAACTGAAAATAGATTTTTGTTCTACAGACAGCGCAGGAGCTGGCCATTAAAATGAATAAACTCAGCCGATAAAAAGAGTGAAGGAGCTTGCTTTATTTTCAATGATCTGCCACAAAGTATATTAACCATTTAGAGAGAAGGTACATTTTCTTGCAACAGTACTGGAATGAGTACATTGTTCAGTACTTTGCTATTTTGCTCTAGAAATATTATTGTAAAAATACAGCCATTAGTATAGTACCCATGGGCGTAACTAGGAAAGACTGGGCCCCATAGCAAACTCTTGACTAGGGCCACCCTTAGGTGCCACATGCAGCCCCCCTTATATATACTGCCTCCTGTAGATTGTGCCATACAGCACCCTTGTAGACAGTGCTATACAGCCCCGCCTGTAGACATTGTCACACCCCACTTGTATATAGCGCCCCCTCCTCCCCCTTATAAAGAGTGCAATACAGCCCCCTTGTAGATATCGCCATAAAACCCCCCTGTTTATAGCGCCATACAGCTCCCCCTGTATATAGGGCCACACAGCCCCCCTCCCTTGTATAAAGTGCCACACAGCCACCTCTTAGTAGATAGTGCCACACAGCCCCCCCCTTAGTAGTTAGTGCCACACACAGACCCCTGTAGATTGCGCCACACACAGCCTGCTGTAGATAGAGCCACAGCCCTCCCCCTTGTAAACAGTGCCATACAGCCCCCCTAGTAGATAGTGCCACACAGCCCCCCTTAGTAGTGCTACAAAGCCCCTTGCATATACTGCCACACAGCTCCCCCATGTGTATAGTGCCACACAGCTCCCCCTTGTGTTTAGTGTCACACAGCCCACCCTTGTATATAGTGCCACACAGCCCCCCAAGTAGTACAAGGCAATGGACCATCTGAGAAAGTTGTATTAGCCAGGGGATGTCAATAAAACATGGAAAGGTGGGTTTGGAGGCAGGACTATGTGACTCTTCAGGATAGCTGCACCGCCCCATAACCCTTTAATGAGTAATTAGCACATAGTGTGCACCATTTTAAAAGTTAATTTGATAGATTTTGCTGCATCTGAAAAAAACATACATTTGGAAATATTGTCAGGTCATGTATTACCGCATGGTGGCGGTTCAAGGGGTTAAAACTACCAGACAGGTTCCCATTAAGTATACAATGAGTTGAAAACAAATCTATCTGCCCTGCAATTATGTTATTATAAATGCATTCCATATAATTACAGCTCCAGAACCAAGCTCATACATATATAGAGTACCACAAGCAAGCTCAGTACATAAATCCAACTCTAGAACCAAGCTCTGACATATATACAGTACCACAACCAAGCTTAGTACATAAATACAGCACTAGAACCAAGCTCATACATATTTATGGCACGACAGCCAAGCTCATTACATATATACAGCACCAGAACCAACCTCAGTACATAAATACAGCACTAGAACCAAGCTCAGTAAATATATACAATACCAGAACCAAAGTCAGTACATATATACAATACCAGAACCAAGATCAGAACATCTATACATCCCCAGAACCAAGCTCAGTACATCTATACATCCCAAGAATCAAGCTCAGTACATAAATACAGCACCAGAACCAAACTCAGTACATAAATACAGCCCAAGAACCAAGCTCAGTACATATATACAGTACCAGAACCAAGCTCATACATATATACAGCACCAGAATAAAGCTCAGTACATAAATACAGCATCAGAACCAAGCTCAGTACATATATACAGCACCAGAATAAATACAGGTCAATTTAGTGCAAACCTGCCATATAGGTTTGTATGGCGTAAAACTACAGCTCCCAGCATGGCCCGAACAATGGTACAGATAAACTTGGAGATACAGTTTCACCAAAAAATAAAATCATACCACCCATCACCTCGCTGCAGATCATACAATGACTACAGTACTGATTAGTGGCAGCATAAACATTTACATTAAGTGACTCACCGGTGATGTCTCAGATTCTAGTTCTTTTTCTCTTTTCTTTTCCTTCCGGTCCAGGCCTCTATGATGGATTTCTCCCGGCCACAACCCATTTCTGCGGTTTTCCGCTCAGATGTCTTCAGCTTCTCACTTTTAAAAAATGTCTGCACCTATAAACGAAGATAAATCTCAACACCTCTAAATATAATAGCACCATACACTGCACCTCTAACTATAATAGCGCCATACACTGTGTCCCTGATTATAATAGTACCAAACACTGTGTCCCACACACACACCATGCCCCCTGTAGATAGTGCACCCATAATCCCCTGTAGATAGTGACCCTCATAGAGCTCCTGTAGACAGTGCCCCACATATCGCGCTATGTAGATAGTGCCCACGTATGGACTCCAGAGCTGCAAGGCAATAGTGCTAACTACTGAGCCACCGTGCTGCCCTACATTTAGCTTCCCCTATAGATAGTGCATCACATATAGCCCACCCCTGTAGACAGTGAAATACATATAGCCCCCCTGTTTATAGTGCCCCACAGGTAACCCACCCCTGTATATAGTGTCCCACATATAGCCCACCCATGTAGATAGTGCCCTACATATAGCTCCCCCTGTATGTAGTGCTCCACATCCCCACATATAGACCCACCCTGTAGATAGAGCCCCCACTGTAGATAATTTCACTCACAGTTTTAGCAGAAAAAACTTTACCTAGTCACATGATTCCATTCCTACGCCGTCCGATGGCAATGAAGATCTCTCTTCTGAGCAGGTCTGCTGGAACTGAACTATTCAAGCGGCGCATCGTTGATAGGCGCTGATTCGTAGGCCAAAATGACTTGCCCCGTCAATCAGGGCCTTTCAAAAAGGGAAGCGGCGCAATTACGTCATTCTCGCCGCTGGCGTCATTGAAAGGTGCTGATTGGCGGGGCAAAATCAGAGTAATTGTAAGGTGCTGAATGGAAGGGCACGGAGCGTGCCCGGCCATTCAGTGCTAACGCATGTATTTGTACCTGCATGCTATAGACGCAGGTATAATTACTGCAAGCGGGGGTGGCTGTCGCTAGCACCGGGGCCCCCTCCAGTGCTAGCGATGTCACCGGGCATGAGAGGGCCCACACTGCCCGTCCATAAATGTTAGAGGCTCGGCGGCACGGGCCCCATAGTAGCGTCGCTACTGCTGCAGCAGCCATAACGGCTGCTAGCGGCGCCACCGGGCATTAGGGGGGGGGGCGTGTCGATGGGTGGCACGGCCGGGCCCCCTCATGCCGCGGGCCCCGTAGCAGCTGATACGGCTGCTACAGTGGTAGTTACACCACTGATAGTACCATCTCCTTCTAACCCATTGTTTCAACAGTTGCTGTCCTTCAGTGCATTATAACACTGAGAATAGACAACAAGCTCTTGATCTGGATGAACCGAAGATATAATTTTCTACTGATTACATAATGGTAATTGGTTGAAATCTCTGATTTAATTTTATCCAAATTACTCTTATATTCATTGGCAGAGAAGTTTTTTTCTAAACAAAAGAAGTCCAATTTTCCTAATCATTTATGATTATGGTTCAATAATTTCATTAATTAGGTTTCTTTTTGAATCTCTTCTTGCAAAAAGTTTAAAACTGTACCCTATATTAGACATGGGAATTGACATAAAATAGCGTATAAAGTGAGAATCTAGTTTCAAAATGTACATTTACCAGGACTGGAACAAAAGTTAGGACGGCTATAAAAGGAGAAAGAAAAGGTGGAAATAAAGGTGTCGGCTGTGGTGGCTTTTCAATATAAGAACAAAATCATTTTAAGTTAGCAATAGAAGACATTTTTGCTATGTATTAAATGGAGAATGCTTATGTTTCAGCAGTAGCAACCAAGATTTTTTTTTTAGCATGTTCAATACATAAAAATAAACAAGTATTCTCATTGTTATCATAGAGACATAGAAATATGGTACACAGGCTTATCAGTAAAATCAGTCAAAATGCTGTTTTTATATATTTTTACATACCTCTGGCCCCGAAAACACATGGAGTTCGATTAAGTTTGTGCTGCAATTCTTGGCCCAGTTTTTATAGCCAAAGAAAGAAGTAAATCTGAAAGGAAAGAAAAGTACAAAGAAAAGACTGATGCATCGTTTTGCTTTTGTGTCCGCCCCTCACCAGCTCTCATACAATACATATTTAAGCAGTTTCCTTTACATGCTGAGAGCTAATTGACCTGCTATGTGATCTCACATACGCTGCTGACTAGTAGTGTATGTGACTGGTCAAAGTCGACACTGATCAAGTCTACAAGTCCCACCCCAAAGTTAGACAAGACCCTTAGACTTATATATACCTAATTATAATTTCCTGAAATAACCCTTAAAGAGGATCGGAGTCGGAGAGCTACATACTTATTGTTATTTGATTCCAAATTTTGGCAGAAATAAAGAATGTTATATACTCATGTTTACTATGTGGCTCAGTCTAATACTATAGAATGGGAAGACTAGTTGGCACAGCATACTAGGCAATTGTGCTTGTCGAGGCACATAATGTAGGTTTTATCTCCATATCTATTTTTTGCCATGCTTTTATGCTGTGGTGGTCTGAAACCCCTAGTGGGGTATATGGATTGTTATATTGTTATGATTTATAATAAATGCTATATAATTACAATATCTTTTGATGGCATCCTTTATTTTGTGGCTGGGTTCAATATAGGGATCGTTGATGTTTTTGTGCGGGGGTTCCCTACATATAGAGGACTTATATTGCACAGCTCCAAATAGGGTCCTGCTAATATATGTATTCTGGGAAGGTCAATGTGCACATGTGGTGAGGTAGTTTAGATTGAATGTCTACCACATACAGTAGAGCGTCGAAGCAGGGGGACACACTGGGTTGTCCAAAGAAATGCCCATGGCTCTGGTTATGACATCACACTTTTTAAGTAATTACTTGTGAAAAAAGCCACTTTTGATATATCAAGTAGTTTTCATATATTGATCTAATATTATTCTTATTATTCATATGATATTGGGGTCGATCAATAGTGCATGTCTCTTAATAGATATAGTCTGGACGGTTTCTTGCTGTTCCTCCCCTTTTTTTGCTGAGCCAACATGTCCTCCTGGGCGATGCACAGTGTTTATTTTCCAATTTACAGTAATTTTAAAAAATAATAGCATTTATCAAGTTTTTGAGCTCCCTAATATTGCCCATTTGATCTTATGACGCGTCTAGCATCTCCATGCTGACCCCTTTAGCCGGTTTCTATGGGCTAAATGTTAATCTTGACTGCGCGTGCGCTGATAGGCCTGGCAGATGCGCAGATACCTGGACAATCTGACATGTGTCGAGACGCCAGCGCTTGTGCAGTTAGTCCCATATGGGTGCAGTTAGTCCCATATGGGTGCAGTTAGTCCAACATTGGCGCATGCGTGTTGACTCTGAAAGGGACACTGACGCATGCGCAGTAGCTCATTCGGTCACCACTTTGCAATTAACTGGTGTTAACCACCTACTTGACAGTCAAATGCCTCATTTGCATATCGGGGCACTAATGGCACCGATATCTCAGGAATGGTAGGGGCTAGCACCAGAATCTGTAAGTTGTCAGCTGTAGTTTTTTAAGTGCAGAAATGTTGGAAAGCAAAATAATTAGTTTGATGTTTTTACACTATATAAGATATAAATTGATACTCTGGGCAAACTTTTTAAAACTATTCTGGTGTCCAGTGTTTCAGCTACATCTGACGCTTGAAAAATTTGCTTATATATTGATACAGTATATTGACCTACCAGTAAAACGGTCACATTGTGACAATGAATGTTATGCTATTTCAGATGGCTAGAAAAGTTCACTGGGTTTCTCATTCTGTCACGCACAAAGAATATTTTCAGATGATCACGCTAATCATTGTCACGTAGAAAGAGCGTAAAACTGCAATGCTCGGGAACCTAGAGCTTTATCATTAGGTACATTATTCTAAGAAATTGAAATATACCACCGCATTACTGGCAAATACTTCCGTCATGCTCTGAAAATAATAGGGCTGACTATTGATCGAGATAGAGTTCATGGCAAATGGAAGTATTAACTACAGTGAGCATACAGTATATTGATGATAAAATGCACAGACCACACACTGAGAAATATATGTGCCACAAGGTGATATAGATAGAGCTAGTTCTGAAATAGATAAATTATCCATTGCTAGAAATGATGGCCGCGGAATAAAATAACATTAGCTGCTGTATCAGTTTTTATCAGTGTAGCGACATGAACTAGCAAAGCTAATTTAGTTTTCTGTCACTTGTACATTGTTTGCAGATATCAATATTGTGTTGTTCGGAATGCATGTGAAATGTAGAAAGATCCTTAGAGAATATTCTGCTGTGGAAACAAGACAATGTGTCTGTATGTTTTTCTTATGTGTCTTCTGCATTCAAGCGTTTTTGCAGTGATTCACTGGAAGAACAGTTACATTTAATTAATCCCCTATCACACAATTGAGCAGGCCTGCAGTACATTGATTTGAAGACATTCATAGATATAGACAGAGTAACCATTTCCCTCCCAAGGGCGCCAATGTAATTTCCTACACAAACGACCAAGTTATGTCCTCTGTAAAAATCTATTAAATTGTTTCAATCCTCACAAAGATATAATTTGTATGGGTAGAGTAGAACAATAAACACATTATTATAGATGAACTATGCAATCAATTCAAAAAAGGTTCATACTAGAGATTGTTAAATGGTATGGCTGCTAGAGGTCCAAACTTGACATGGATTTCTAACAACTGAAATCCGAAGGGCATTACATGGAAACATTATAGGCTATGTAAACCTTTGAAAGTGATTTTTAAAAAAAATAAAAATGTCAGTCAGTGTGTTTGGTGCAAATTTCAAATTAGTTTTTATTCAAAATAATTTTTACTTTTTGAGATACAGTTGCTCTGTATACAGAACAGATGTATAGTTCGCTGGATCCTGTACCAGTCAGGTCCGCGGGACTCATGGGCTGAGTGTCAGCGGGTCCTATATGTCTCTCACAACTTAGATGTGATAGATTACAGGTGGATCCCGTCAGGTCTGTGGGACTGACGGATTTAGGTCTTAGTGAATGATACAGCTGCTCTGTATAGGGAATACAAAGCAGCTGTATCTCAAAAAGTAGAAAGCATTTTTAATAATAGCTAAATTGAAGGTTGTACAAAACACACTGACACTTTTATTTAAAAAAAACATCACTTTTAAGGGTTAACATAGCCTTTAAGCTACATATAGTGATGTCATGTTCATGCAAATGTTAATGAATGTAATTGCGCCTCCTAATTTTTGGACAATTGAAATTGTCAGATTCATTAATTATTATGCACAAAAATGGAACTAAAGGATTTACCCTTAAATTGACAGATGGTTTATGTTGGCTATGTTTTGCTTCCCATACATGAGCACAATGCTCATCTAATAACTGATAAAATTGTGAACTTTTTTAAATTGTAGAACTTTTTATTTGCTTTGCATGTAACTATGTGAAACGATGCAAAGTCTTTACATAAATTAGCAAAGCTGTATGTAAGTGTAGCTTACATTAAAAAAAATCAAGAAATACAAATCTTAAACTAGTTTCTGAATACATTTAACAATATATTTAAGAAGTAGGAAAAAAACGACAACGCCTGTATTTACGTAAGTGTGCATACATTTAAATAACTGGGGCCATGGGCATATTTATTAGGGTATTGAGCAGAGCAGCTGCTATGGGACCCAATAACTAAGATGATGGATGGGTGTGTGGAAAATTAAATGTGTCCCAATTCTTGGTCTTACTATGGATCCCCATGACTACCACTGCTGTGTGTATTATGCCTTCTCTGCAGCATCACTGCATTATCCTAGTACTGTAAATAGAAATGGGATGCACTCCTGGAGTAAGGTGTGGTGATATCAGGGTTCGCATGGATTCCCCAAATATAGTCTCAAAATACCCCAGCACACACAATAAGGAACAGAAGTTTTCTTGCTAATCAAAATTGTAATTTTATCCATACATTGATTTCATGTAATGTTTCCATATAGATAGGATTTTCAAAATATATGAGCGCCTATACAGACGTTGCGGCCTAACCCAGGCCTTTGTCAACATTGCTGTGAATATGATACAGAAATGAACATCAGTACATGAATAAAAAATAATGCAAAATTATACAAAGGATAACAGACTTATTGGCATCCAATGATTTTCATCATTTGTAGTACAAAATAGAAGCATTTGTGACATTGGGGGCCTCTAGAGGTAGGATATAATCAAGGGCTTAGATAAGAATAAATATACGTAAGCGATCTATGAGTAAGGTAAATATAAATACTGGGCATGCATGAATAGAACGTAGTAACAATATTGGTGGTAACTGGACTTGAAGGCCATATAGGTAATATGCAAAGCAATATACAGGACAATACGTAACCTGGGTTGTACACATGAATATAGATCCATAGAGCCATAAGTAATAAGGTATAAAAGTTTATACTAGTTATAGGTGGAGAGGTGGGGAACCACCCCTCTAGACCATACCTAAAATACCGGTATGAAAAGTGTATTAGAGTAAAGAGGTATAAAGGTATATGGAGTGATTACCTATAAGAAGAAGGTAGTATGGGTTCCAGTGGTCAATTAAGGCATCTGTCAGACACTCAGGAGTGAGTGAGAATGTGGGGCAAAAATCTCCTGCATATATAGGGGAAGATAATAAGCAGATGCAGCTGCTACCTAATACCACGGCCTCTATTTTATCAGAAGTCACTAATCCTGGAGACTTCCTCCGTATTCCACCACAGGAATTACACACAAGGGACTATGAGAAAGAACTCCGCAAGTACACATTGTATGATCTGCATTGTATCACATTAGCTGAATACCATCGGTTGAACCATGCGGATTATGAAGCCACCTTAGACCTACTCTCTTCTCAGAAGATGGAAAATATTGTAAACAGTTCCAACAAGTGGTTTGTATAAGAAGTGGAGTTACTAAACCGGATTGACTTGCTGTGTTATGGTGTGGGGTACTGTGTGGGATACTGTGTGTGTGATATATGAATTGAGTGCTTGCTAATAGAAGTTTGCAAAACTGACACAATTTAAAACCCTTTTTTCCTTCTTAGCTCCTGTCCTGCTGTGCAGCTGACTAGGGTGAGGGGTTATCTGCTCTCAGGTGGTATAAATGAGCCCTCAGGCCTCTGTAGAGCTTGCTCTGTTTTGGATTGCTAAATCAAGTGGTTTTTATAATAAGTGGAGTTACTAAACCAGAGTTTAAAAGAGGAGTTAAAGCCCCTGTAAGTACTCTTCTTTTCTTTTACTTTAACAGTTGTTCACAGTTTTTTTTGTAACTGGGATAATGGATAGCAAGATTGGAGGTTTTCTTCAGTGCACACTTAGCCATATGTATGCATGACTGGAGCAGGAGTTTCAGGGTGAATACCTCTGTGGCCGATGTGAGCATGTTGTTCACCCGGAAGCTTGAATTAGACATGTGGAGGAGCAAAATGCAACACTGAGGGCGATAGACAATCTTGTGCGGAGCATGTTGCTCACTGAGCAAACAGTTAGTGGGGTAGAACTGGAGGGTGAAGACATGGGTCAGCAGGATCAGGTAAGTATCTAGGTTAATGTAGTTGGGGCAGTAGAAAGGGGTCCAAGAAAAGGAAGGCCAATCCTGTTTTGGATATTCCAAGCAAAATCTAAAAAGTTGGGTGATGATGCGAGGGTGTCGGTCTAGCCGAGCTAGTAATCGGCGGGATGGTAATGCAGGTAAGGCAAGATAATTGGTAGTTGTAGGGGATTCTATAATCAGGAAGATGGATAGAATAATTTGTCGCCAAGACCGAATCAACCGAATGGTTTGCTGTCTCCCTGGGTTCGGCATGGGGTGGAACGGGTGGATAAATTACTGGGAGGGGCTGGTGATGATCCAGCTGTTGTGGTCCATGTAGGTACCAACGACAGAATAAATGGTAGCTGGAGGAGCCTTAAGAATAATTTTAAAAAAACTAGGCTACAAGCTGAAGGGAAAGACCTCCAAGGTTGTATTCTCAGGAATACTGCCTGTACCATGCGCATCACAGGAAAGACAGCAGGAGCTCAGGGAGTTAAATGCATGGCTTAAATCTTGGTGTAGAGGAGAAGGTTTTTGGTTCCTAGAGCACTGGGCTGACTTTTCATTGGGGTACAAACTGTGTTCTACAGATCATTTGCACCTAAATGGAAGGGGGCCCGCTGTGCTGGGGTAGAGAATTCTAGCTGGGGTGGCGGGGTATATAAATTAGGGCTGAGGAGGGAGGTCAATGTAGAAAATAAAGGGGTAGTCAGTTAGAGAGGGGTCAGACAATATTGGTAGGGGGAGAAACAGACTGTGGAGAGAGGACTAGTCAACAGTATAAGGAGATTTTTTTGTTACAAAACAGCAATGAAAATAAAAATGGCCAAATAATGTCAAATAATCACATTTCTGAAACTGAAAGTGAAAAAAATTAAAGGCAAGTTAAAGTGTATGTTCACAAATGCCAAAATTCTAGCAAGCAAAATGGGGGAGCTGAAGGCCTTTGTACTGGAAAAAAATATAGATATAGTTGGTGTTGCTGAAACATGGCTAGACTCTTCACATGACTGGGCTGTAAATCTACAGGGTTTTACACTGTTTCGGAAAGACAGGACAAATAGGAAAGGCGGTGTATGGTGGTGTAAGGTGGTGTATATCTGTGTGTGAAAAGTGACATGAAGGTGAGTGTGAACGAGACAATAGTGGGTGAAGACTGTGAGGAGGTTGAAACCTTGTGAGTGGTATTACAAAGGGAGGTAAACACTGAAAAAAAATTACTTTTGGTGTTTTCTATAGACCCCCCCAATATAACTGAAGAGATAGAAGGTCAAATATATAAATAAATGGAGCAGGCTTCACAGGGGGGTATTGTAGTGATAATAGGAGATTTTAATTACTGGGATATTAATTGATGTCATGGTTCGGCTTCAACTGCGAAGGGGAGAAATTTCCAGAACCTGTTGCAGGAAAATTTTATGGGCCAGTTTGTGGAAGACCCGACTAGAGGTGAAGCTCTGTTGGATCTGGTAACTTCTAATAATGCAGATCTTGTTGGGAATGTCAATATTCGCGAAAACCTCGGTAATAGTGATCACAATATAGTTACATTTTACCTATACTGTAAAAACAAACACAGGCTGGGAGGGCAAAAACACTTAATTTTAAGAAGGCCAATTGCCCCACGATGAGGGCTGCAATTCAGGATATAGACTGGGAAGAACTAACGTCAAATAATGGTACATATGATAAATGGGAGATTTTCAAATCTACTTTGGGTAATTATAGTGCAAAATTTATTCCTATAGGTAATAAGTATAAACGACTAAAATTAAACCCCATATGGCTTACACCTTCTGTAAAAAGAGCGATACATGACAAAAAATGGGCATTTGAAAAATACAAATCTGAGGGTACAGCTGTAGCCTTTTTAAGTTATAAAGAGCTTAATAAAAACTCTAAAAAGGTAATGAAGTAGTAAGGATAGTAAAACAAATCCCAAAAAATTATTCAAGTCTATAAATGCAAAAAAGCCAAGGTCTGAACATGTAGGACCCCTAGATAGTGGTAATGGGGAGTTGGTAACAGGGGATCAAGAGAAGGCAGAGGTACTAAATGGGTTCTTTATCTCTGTATATACAACAGAAGAAAAAGCAGCTGATGTAGCCTGTGCCAGTGCTGTTAATATATCAGTTGATATACTGAATTGGATGAATGTATGATATGGTCCAAGCTAAATAAAATAAAATAAATATACACAAGGCCCTGGGACCAGATGGGTTACACCCTAGAGTTCTTAAAGAGCTTATTTCAGTTATTTCTGTCCCCCTCTTCATAGTATTTAGATTCTCTACTGACAGGTATAGTGCCAAGGGACTGGTGCAGGGCAAATGTGGTGCCTATTTTCAAAAAGGGCTCTAGGTCTTCCACGGGTAATTATAGACAAGTAAACTTAACATCCATCGTGGGGAAAATGTTTGAGGGGCTATTTAGGGACTATATGCAGGATACTGTGGCAAAAAAAATAGTATTTCAAGTGACAGCCAGCACGATTTTACTAAGGACAGAAGTTGTCAAACCAACCTGATTTGTTTTTATGAAGAGGTGAGCAGAAGCATAGACAGAGGGGCCGCTGTGGATATAGTGTTTTTGGACTTTGCAAAGGTATTTGACACTGTCCCTCATAGATGTCTAATGGGTAAGTTAAGGACTATAGGTTTAGAAAGTATTTTTTGTAATTGGATTGAGAATTGGCTCAAGGACCATATCCAGAGAGTTGTGGTCAATGATTCCTACTCTGAATGGTCCCCGGTTATATGTGGTGTACCCCAGGGTTCCGTCCTGGGTCCACTAGTATTCAACTTATTTAATAATGATATAGAGGATGGGATTAATAGCACTATTTCTGTTTTTGCAGATGACACCAAGCTATGAGTAATGTTCAGTCTATTGAAGATGTACACTGAGTCACTTGCTGAGAAGGATCTGGGTGTACTTGTAAATCATAAACTAAATAACAGCATGCAATGTCAATCAGCTGCTTCAAAGGTCAGCAAGATATTGTCGTGTATTAAAAGAGGCATGTATTCACGGGACAGGGATATAATATTACCACTTTACAAAGCGTTAGTGAGGCCTCATGTAGAATATGAAGTTCAGTTCTGGGCTCCAGTTCATAGAAAGGATGCCCTGGAGTTTGAAAAAAAAAAATACAAAGAAGAGCAACGAGGCTAATAAGGGGCATGGAGAATCTAAATTATGAGGAAAGATTTAAACCTATTTAGCATTGAAAAAAGACGACTAAGGGGGGACATGATTAACTTATATAAATATATTAATGGCACATACAAAAAATTTGGTGAAATCCTGTTCCATGTAAAACTCCCTCAAAAAACAAGGGGCACTCCCTCCGTCTGGAGAAAAAAAGGTTCAATCTGCAGAGACGACATGCCTTCTTTGCTGTGAGAACTGTGAATCTATGGAATAGTCTACCGCAGGAGCTTGTCACAGTAGCTACAGTAGATGGCTTTAAAAAAGGCTTAGATCGTTTCCTGGAACAAACAAATATTAGCTCCTATGTGTAATTTTTACCTTCCCTTTTCCCATCCCTTGGTTGAACTTGATGGACATGTGTCTTTTTTCAACCGTACTAAGGCCCCATGCACACAAACGTGCTTTTGCGGCAGCAATTCCCCCGACAATTGCGGCCCCATTCATTCCTATGGGGCCATGCACATGACCGTGGTTTCACGGTCCGTGCATGGACCAGAAGCCTGGACCGCAGAAAGAACGGGCATGTCTTATTACGGCCGTGTTCTGCGGTCCAGGCTCATAGGAAATAATGGACGTGGCCATATGCACGGCCCGCGATTTGCGGGCGGCTCGCGGGTGACACTCCACTGCTGGCCAACCCGAAAATTACGGCCGTGCACCTGGCTACGGCTGTGTGCATGAGGCCTGACTAAGTAACTATGTAACAAGTGCTCATGGATCTCATTGTCCTATCCATAGAATATTTACAGGAGTCACTTAAGGAATATGACAACAAGATCAAAGCATTGGAAGAACAACTTCCCTCCTTTCTCACACCAAGTGACTGGGACAACCTGAAGACCCATACCGATAATTCTATTAAAGAATATACCAAAACCGTTGAACAGAGAAAGAGGTAAAAGTTCTAAAGAGACGCCGGTGTTTACCAAAACAACAGGGTATACAAATCGCACGATTCCTCCAACTCCAACAAACCCTGGAGCCCAGCGGCGTAGCTAAAGGCTCATGGGCCCCGATGCAAAAGTTCTTATTGGGCCCCACCCCCCCCCGCAAACTTCTCATGGCGGACGGTCCGCAGCTTTCAGTTGCATTGCTGGGTCTCCTAAGTGACCCAACAATGCAGCACTAGCAGCCGGGGGCGTCACTAAGGCTGGGTTCACACACACTATTTATGGACGTAATTCGGGCATTTTAGCATTGAATTACGTCCGAAAATGCGGCTCAAAAGCGTTGGCAAACATCTGCCCATTCATTTGAATGGGTCTTACGATGTTCTGTGCCGACGGTCATTTTTTTTACGCGCCGCTGTCAAAAGGTGGCGCGTAAAAAAGACGCCCGCTTCAAAGAAGTGCCTGTCACTTCTTCAGACGTAAATGGAGCCGTTTTCCATGGACTCCATGGAAAAACAGCTCCAATTACGTCCGTAATGGAAAGACGCCTGCACATGCCTTTACGGCTGAAATTACGGTGCTGTTTTCTCCTGAAAAAAACTCCGTAATTTCAGACGTAACGGAGGCTGCCGTGTGAACATACCCTCAGGGCTTAAAATGTCAGGGAAAATAGCCCCAATACATATGTGTCCGCCCCAAAAAAATGTGTGTATAGGAGACAGCAAAGCATATCTATAGCACTACGACCCTATAAAACTATGGATAGGATTAGATACATTGGCTCAGCAGACAGTATCACACATGATAGGATTAGATACAGTGGCTGAGCAGAGAGTATCACACATGATAGGATTAGATACAGTGGCCCAGCAGACAGTATCACACATGATAGTATTAGATACAATGATTCAGCAGAAAGTATCACACATGATAGGATTAGAGATAGGGCCCAGCAGACAGTATCACACATGATTGGATTAGATACAGTGGCCCAGCAGACAGTATCACACATGATAGGATTAGATACAATGACTCAGCAGACAGTATCACACATGATAGGATTAGAGATAGGGCCCAGCAGACAGTATCACACATGATTGAATTAGATACAGGGCTCAGCTCGCTGACATTGCGGCTCCAGCGCTGGACCCAGGAAAGGTAAGAATAATTTAGCTTCTTTATGTGTTACGGATTATTTTTGTGTTTTGTGTTTTTTTTACAGGTTCGGTTGTTGGACTTCGGATTCGAGGACTTCAATGACGGCGTTTTTTTTATTCTCAATAAAATGGTTAATGAGGGTTGTGTTTTTTTATTTCAATAAAATATTTTTTCTATGTGCTTGCATCTTTTTAAACTTTATTATCACCGCCTTAGTAATGGCCGCTGACTGATTGACAACCTCCATTACTAAGGCGGGACTTAATGTTAGCAGGTGAAGAGGCCAACACTAACCCCCATTATTACCCCTGTACCCACCGCCACCAGGGGTACTGGGAAGAGCCGGGTACGAACCAATACCCGACCATCTGTAGTGACGGGCAGGCACCGGGGTGGCCGCCGGCTGGTAGTATTAGGCTGGGGAAGGCCAAAAACACTTGCCCTTCCCACCCTGGTAATGCTGCCTGCTGCTGCTGTGTTGTATCTGGCTGGTTATGAAAATTGGGGGGGACCCGACATCGTTCTTTCCAATTATTTTTTATTTAATTTTTTTTTAAATGACGTGGGGTCCCCCCCATTTTTCATAACCAGCCAGATACAATAAAGCAGTAGCAGCCTAGCATTACCAGGGTGGGAAGGGCCACTGTATCTGGTCTTTCCCCTCCTGATAATACCAGCCTGCGGCCACCCCAGTGGCCGACCATCACTACAGATGGTCAGGTACTGGATCATACCCGGTTCTTCCCAGCACCCCTGGTGGCAGTGGGTACCGGGGTAATAAAGGGGGTTAGTGTTAGCCTCTGCACCGGCTAACACTAAGCCCCGCCTTAGCAATGGATACTGTCAATCAGCCGGCGGCCATTACTAAGGCCCCATGCACACAACAGCAAAAAACGCAGCCATTCACTTTCATTGAACACTGACACCTTTCCGTAGCACTACGGAAGGGTGTCAGTGCCATGGAAATGTTCCGGGAATTATGGAACATGTCCGTTCTTTCGCATTTTGCGGGCCGTGCTCCCATACTTTGTATGGGAGCACGGCCCGAAAATGCGGCTGTCAGTCAGCGGCCGGCTGTGCCCGCAATCGCGGGCCGGGATTGCGGGCACGGTCGTGTGCATGGGGCCTAAGGCGGTAGTAATATAGTTGAAAAAAAAACACAAACACATAGAAAAAATATTTTATTGAAATAAAAAAAAAAAAACACACAACCCTCATTAACCATTTTATTGATAATAAAAAAAAAAGCCGTCATCGAAGTAGTCCTGGAATCCGACGTAGTCCAACGACCGAACCTGTAAGAAAACACACAAGAAAAACGATTAGTAACACGTGTTAGGCTTAGATACAGGGCCCATGTGTGATACTGTCTGTGGGACCCTGTATCTAAGCCTACCACAATGTAGGCTTAGATACAGGGTCCAGCAGACAGTAATCTTATACAGTATAAGATTACTGTGTGCTGGGGCCCTGTATCTAAACCTACAGTGTGGTAGGCTTATATACAGGGCCCATCAGACAGGATCACACATGGGCCGTGTATCTAAGCCTACCATGTGATTGGCTTAGATACAGGGCCCAGCAGACAGGATCGCACAATCTGTGATCCTGTCTCATGGGCCCCTTAAGACAGCTACATTGTAGGCTTAGGGGTTGTGCAGTCCCGATACATTGATGGCCTATCCTCAGGATAGGCCATCAATAGCTGATGTGTCGGGGTCCGTCTCCCGGGACCCGCCAATCATCTGTTTTGAAGGGGCCGCAGCACTCGTACGGGAGCTGCTTCCCCTTCATTTCACTACTCGCTCACACTGTGAATCGCCGACACCGATTCACAGTGTGACCAGAATGAAGAGGAGCAGCTCTCGTACAAGTGCTGCGGCCCCTTCAAAACAGCTGATTGGCGAGTCCCGGGAGTCGGACCCCGCCAGTCAGGGCTAATCTTACCTTCCTCTTCAGCCGCGGCGGTAGTTCTGTCGTCTTGATGCTGTGCGTGGCGCATAGCGCTGTGACGTCATGCGCTGCGCACAGCGCTTGACGTCAGGACCTCCGCTGCGATCCGGAACCAGGAAGGTAAGTACAGTCTGTTACTATAGTAACAGGGGCCCGCGGCCCGAGTTATTATAGTAACTTTTTGTTGATGTGGTGCGGGGGGCTGTGGGCCCGGTCGCAATTGCGACCGCTGCGACCCCTATAGCTACGCCAGTGCTGGCGCCACCGGAGACACTATACTACTGTACTACTGGCAACAGATCCAGCTCTGGGAGTGATAAATCGACAGAAAGACAACCTAATTATCATTTTTTGTCCAATAGCTGAGAAAGAGGTGTCCTGCCAGACGAGCGGGGAGAAGGACGGGCTCGCGAGGCAAGCATCCAGATGAAATCCCAGGTAAGGAAAACAGCCTGGTGGTCTATATCTCCTCCCTTATCCTGACTCCTATAGAACTATCGGTACTACAAAGAGGACCGTCCTTTTGCCCCACCGCTCCCTGTAATACATTTAGACTAGAACAAAAACTTAATAGGTTCTACAGGACTCTGAGACGCAAAACTAATTTTGGGCTCTCCGAGTCTTCTTCACATTCCCCTACCTTGAACTCACCCCAGTGACATCTGTCCATCACCAATCTAAGCTGACGAAATAAAAGCAATTTCTATCCACCTAAAACCTGCCATGACACTGAGGCAGTAATAGAACGAATACAGATAGACACCTTAAGCCATGATACACGATTATAGCCTAGGCCCATGGCCGCCATCAGGGCAGTACTGCTGGTACACCTGTCATGGGCCCGGCAACAGTGATGAAAAGAAGGGGCACGTCTGCTACATTAAACATTTAATTGAGGGCCCCAGCGTTAGTTACTTGGAGGAAGGAATGGACCCTTCAATGTAATGGGCCGTTCTTTACTCTGAGGTAACTTACGCTGGGGCCCTGAGAGGAAGATGCTGCCTGAGCAGGAAACAGAAGCTCTGTGTCACGTGTGGAGGGAGCCGCCCACCAGACAGGGAGGACAGAGGAAGAAGAGCTGGAGAGGAGCAGTGCCACGCAGCTCCCCCCCCCCTGCCTGCAACTTGTAACTGCTGAGGAAGATTCCTCTAGGACAGGTAAGAGGGAGCTGTAATGTTGTGTGTGGGGGATTCTTTAAAAATCATTTTTGTGGGGGAGGGGCAACTTAACTTAAATGATATATTTGAGGGAGGGAATTTTGTGTCAAATGCTATATTTGTCGGAGAGTTGGACTTGGCTGTGAATGCTATGTGTGGGGGAGGGGTTTTTGCGTAAAACTTTTTTGTGGTGGAGGGTAGGACTTGGCTGTGAATGCTATGTGTGGGGGAGGGGATTTTGTGTAAAAGTTTTTGTGGGGAGGGTGTGACTTGGCTGTGAATGCTATTTGTGGGAGAAGGGATTCATTATTATTTTTTCTTGGGGGAGGGGGAACTTAACTGTTAGGCTGAGTTCACACAGGGCAGATATGCTGCGTAAAAGCGTGCAGCGTATCCGCCCTGTGCGCCGCAGGGAATTCCAACCGAAAATCCACACCAAACTGTGGTGCAGTTTTTCGCCCGGAATGAAAGCTGCGGAAACTGCAGCAATTAGCGGGCCTGCCAGCAGTCACATGGGATGAAACGTCATCCCAGGAGGCCGCGCTGGAGGGAAGAAGAAACCCAGACTCCTGTGTAACTATAAGATTTTTATGAGTTGCATTTTTTGAATTCAATGGAGAAAGCCCGCAAAAAAATAAGCAGTGATTCTGCAAATACAATTGACATGCTGCAGAATAAAATGACGCACCGCAAGTCAATTTCTGAGTATTTTTACTGCTCACTATTTACGCAGCGTGTGGATGACATTTGTTCTATCTCGTCCACTCTGCTGCTACTGTATTTGCTGCGGATTTTTTGCAACTAATTCCGTTCCGAAAAACTGCAGTATTTATGCTACGTGTGAACTGACCCTAAGGCCTAATTCACACGACCGTGTTCGGTCCGTGATATACGGACCGCATGTCGACCGCATTTCCCGGACCAAACACAGTGCAGGGAGCCGGGCTCCTAGCATCATAGTTATGTACGATGCCAGGTGTCCCTGCCTCCCCTGTCCTGTGATGAAAACATGATTACAGTATAGGACAGTTTTCCAGCAGCGAGACGGGGACTCCTGGCATCGTACATAACTATGATGCTAGGAGCCCGGCTCCCTGCACTGTGTTTGGTCCGGGAAATGCGGCCGACGTGCGGTTCGACATATCAGGGGATTCTGTTTAAAGGCTATGTAAACCTTTGAAAACTTTTTTTTAAAAATAAAAATGTCTGTCAGTGTGTTTAGTGCAACTGGGCAATTACATATTATTACAAATTATTTTTAATATTTGAGATACAGCGGCTTCATATCCTGTATACAGAGCAACTGTATCTAGTTCTGAGACCTGAATCCGTCAGGTCAGCGAGACTGACGGGTTCAGGGATATCGGTCGGATCAAGCTGTTATCGATCACATCTTTGTTTATAACTGAGGGTATGTTCACACCCAGTGGTTTCAGATGTAATTCGGGCGTTTTACGCCTAGAATTTCGCCTGAAAAAACACTCCTAATACGCATACAAACATCTGCCCATTGCTTTCAATGGGAATTACAATGTTCTGTTCCCACGAGCCTTTATTTTACGCGTCGCTGTAAATAATACGGTGCGTAAAATGCCGACCTCATCAAAAGAAGTGCAGGACACTTCTTGGGACGTTTTTGGAGGCGTTTTTCAGCTTCAAAAACGGCCGTAAAAAACTCAGCGAAAAACGCGAGTTGTTAAAAAAAGTCTGAAAATCAGGAGCTGTTTTCGCCTGAAAACAGCTCTGTATTTTCGGAAGTATTTTGCGTTTGCGTGTGAACATACCCTTAGATGTGATTGGTAAGGCCGGGTTCCCACGTAGCTAAACGCTGTGGAATTTCCGCAACGGAATTCTGTGCGGAAATTCCGCAGCATTTACAGTAGCAGCAAAGAGGATGAGATTTTTTAACCGGTTAAGGACTAGGCTGTTTTACAGCTAAATGACCAGAGCAAATTTCACAATTTTGCTATGCGCTTCTTTAGATGACTATAACTCTGTAGGTGAATAAAGTTCATCTTTGAATTTTACACTCTTTTTAAAGGACAGATAGGGCTTTGTTTTAGTGGCATTTGTCAGTATATATCATTTTTATTTTTTTCTCTAAAGTGGGCAAAATTGGAAAAAAATGCAAGAATTTAGCAAATGCGTCAGTTTAGGCTAGTATTTTTCACACACGGTATAGTCCACGGACAAAATTCATCTCCTTTCACATTCTTCCACTTCTCCCGTGCATGGGGATACCAAATATGTGTGCCTTATTCGCTGTGCGGGCATGTGCCAGGGCTTGGCATAAAAGGAGGCTTTTTGGCCTTTTCGGTCCAGGAATTTTGCATTTGATTTTAGAGCCGCATACTGTTTTCTGGGGGGCCTAATGCTGCTGAAACATTAGAAACACCCCATAAATGACTTCATTCACACAAGTAGACCCCACAAGGTTTTCTTCAAGGGGTTTATCATATTTTTAGACAGTCCAGTTTTCTTCTGAAAGTTTCTTGAATAAGATGGAACAAAATAAAATCAGCACTTTTTTAGCAAATGCGTCAGTTTAGGCTAGTATTTTTCACACACGGTATAGACCACGGCCAAAATTCATCTCCTTTCACGTTCTTCTACTTCTCCCGTGCATGGGGATACCAAATATGTGTGCCTTATTCACTGTGCGGGCATGTGCCAGGGCTTGGCATAAAAGGAGGCTTTTTGGCCTTTTCGGTCCAGGAATTTTGCATTTGATTTTATAGCCGCATACTGTTTTCTGGGGGGCCTAATGCTGCTGAAACATTAGAAACACCCCATAAATGACTTCATTCACACAAGTAGACCCCACAAGGTTTCCTTCAAGGGGTTTATCATATTTTTAGACAGTCCAGTTTTCTTCTGAAAGTTTCTTGAATAAGATGGAACAAAATAAAATCAGCACTTTTTTAGCAAATGCGTCAGTTTAGGCTAGTATTTTTCACACACGGTATAGACCACGGCCAAAATTCATCTCCTTTCACGTTCTTCCACTTCTCCCGTGCATGGGGATACCAAATATGTGTGCCTTATTCACTGTGCGGGCATGTGCCAGGGCTTGGCATAAAAGGAGGCTTTTTGGCCTTTTCGGTCCAGGAATTTTGCATTTGATTTTATAGCCGCATACTGTTTTCTGGGGGGCCTAATGCTGCTGAAACATTAGAAACACCCCATAAATGACTTCATTCACACAAGTAGACCCCACAAGGTTTCCTTCAAGGGGTTTATCATATTTTTAGCAAGTCCAGTTTTCTTCTGAAAGTTTCTTGAATAAGATGGAACAAAATAAAATCAGCACTTTTTTAGCAAATGCGTCAGTTTAGGCTAGTATTTTTCACACACGGTATAGACCACGGCCAAAATTCATCTCCTTTCACGTTCTTCCACTTCTCCCGTGCATGGGGATACCAAATATGTGTGCCTTATTCACTGTGCGGGCATGTGCCAGGGCTTGGCATAAAAGGAGGCTTTTTGGCCTTTTCGGTCCAGGAATTTTGCATTTGATTTTATAGCCGCATACTGTTTTCTGGGGGGCCTAATGCTGCTGAAACATTAGAAACACCCCATAAATGACTTCATTCACACAAGTAGACCCCACAAGGTTTCCTTCAAGGGGTTTATCATATTTTTAGCAAGTCCAGTTTTCTTCTGAAAGTTTCTTGAATAAGATGGAATAAAATAAAATCA
Source organism: Rhinoderma darwinii (assembly GCF_050947455.1). Lineage (NCBI taxonomy): Eukaryota > Metazoa > Chordata > Amphibia > Anura > Rhinodermatidae > Rhinoderma > Rhinoderma darwinii. Next base: position 336,005,145 of record NC_134688.1, on the reverse strand, counting down.
GCACTTTTTTAGCAAATGCGTCAGTTTAGGCTAGTATTTTTCACACACGGTATAGACCACGGCCAAAATTCATCTCCTTTCACGTTCTTCCACTTCTCCAGTGCATGGGGATACCAAATATGTGTGCCTTATTCACTGTGCGGGCATGTGCCAGGGCTTGGCATAAAAGGAGGCTTTTTGGCCTTTTCGGTCCAGGAATTCTGCATTTGATTTTATAGCCGCATACTGTTTTCTGGTGGGCCTAATGCTGCTGAAACATTAGAAACACCCCATAAATGACTTCATTCACACAAGTAGACCCCACAAGGTTTCCTTCAAGGGGTTTATCATATTTTTAGACAGTCCAGTTTTCTTCTGAAAGTTTCTTGAATAAGATGGATCAAAATAAAATTAGCAATTTTTTAGCAAATGCGTCAGTTTATACCAGCATTTTTCACACACGGTATAGACCACGGTCATAATTAATCTCCGTTCACATTCTGCCACTTCTCCCGTGCACGGGGATACCAAATATGTGGCCTTATTTATCACATAGAGATGTAGGAGGGCGGAGGATAGAAGAAGATTATTTCACATATCGCTTTTTTTCAAAGCTGGTTTTACAGAACTCAACAGAGTTGCTATAACACTTCCAAAATATCTGCTCTTGAAGCAGAAATCCCAAAATATTAATCTAGGGGTATAATGGGAATTTATTTTTTGGGGTTTTCTAAAATAAGAAATTGCAGGTTAATGCAAATGGAGCTCTCCAGCAGATGAACTTTAGAAAACATCAAACATGACATCCACCCCCCACCCATTCCCTCCCTCACCCTTGGAGTAAAATCATGGGAAAAATAAAAACGTAATGTAGGGCAAATATATTTTCAACAAATTAACTAAAATCTAATAATTCAGAACAGTGTGGTATTTTTTAAAACATGGCTCAATGCACAGGCCTGGTTGCGAGGGACATGAGGGACAGAAATATCGGGAATCTTTGCGGTGCCCGTCTTTTCTGCAGACGCGGCACTTTTTCTGGGGGTTGCTTCTGGTTGCTGTTGGGGGAATCCGACTGATGAAGTGTCTTTCAGTCAGTCGCGTGACATCCTCAGACTGGGGGCATTCTCGGGTGTCCTGAACATCAAAAATGAGGCCTTCAATAATTTTTTCCTGGAAATCCAGGTATGTGTCTCTGCCTCTGTTTTTTTTGTAGAGCACAAATGAGTTGTGGATGGCCACCTGTAACAAATAAATGGCCACCTTTTTGTACCAGGTGTTAGTTTTGCGTTTTACTAAATAGGGCTGTAAAACCTGGTCGCTTAAATCCACCCCCCCCATGTACTTGTTATATTCGGACACGCTCACTGGTTTGTGCTTGTCCGATGTTGCCCCTCTTTCCCTCACTGCCACTGTTCCTGCGGTATGAATCGTGCTTAGCACATACACGTCTTTGCGATCCCTGAACTTGACCGCCAGCAATTCTTCAGATGCATAAGCACAGGAGTCCCCCTTTACCATGCGCTACCCCACTAATTGCTGTGGAAAACCAATTCTGTTTTTGCGCATGGTACCACATGCCCCAGTCCTTGCAGCATGCAAATGCCTAAACAGGGGCACACTCGAATAAAAATTATCACAGTACAGGTGGTACCCCTTGTGAAGCAGAGGCTGCATTATCTCCCACACGATCTTACTGCTGGTGGAAAGATCAGGGGGGCATCCAGGAACATTTATTGTGCGGTCCCGCCCTTCATAAATTCTGAAGGCGGTGGTATATCCTGACCCGCTTTCACACAATTTGTAGAGCTTAACGCCATATCTTGCCCTTTTGGAAGGTAGATATTGGCGAAAGCTAAGTCTGCCATGAAAGTTGAGGAGGGATTCGTCCACACTTACATTCTGCTCAGGGGTGTAGAGTTGCAGAAATAAATTATTCAGGGAATTTATTAGCGGTCTTATTTTGAACAACCGATCCCGGTTTGCATCGGTACTTGGGGGAGCCTGTGCGTTGTCATTGAAGTGGAGGAACCTCATTATTGTCTCATAACGAGACCTGGGCATTACTGCAGAATATACTGGGGTGGCTTGGGCGGGTCTTGTTGACCAGTAAGACCTAATGGAGGGCTTTTTGACAATACCCATATTTAGGGTGAGCCCCAAAAAATTTTTTAATTCCTGCAAATTGGTGGGCGTCCAATCTCTGGCATGGGTGGATGAAGGTTTCTGCCTTATATATTGCGTGGCATATAAATTTGTTTCGTGGACAATCTGATTTAGGATGTCGTCCGTTATAAATAAATGGAAGTAATCCATTTGGACAAAATTTGTATTGTCCACGGTTATGCCAGGAGTGGCCGTAAATCCGTGGATTCTAGGCCCAAAAGATGGGGCAGGTGCCCATACAAGAGCCTGGACTGGAGGGACCAGGCTGTCCCGTGCTACAGCGCTACTTGGCCCTGCGCTTTCATGTTCTGCAGTTTCGACTGCATCAGGGAGAACGTCCCCTGAAGATGAACCTGAAGTGACGCTGTCATCGTCACTACCTAAAACAGGTTCCATCTCGGACGCCATCTCTGATGCGGTCTCCGACTCAGACCACAGCATGGCGTATGCCTCCTCGGCGCTAAACAACTTCCTCGCCATAACGTAACTAACACTAACACTAACTAAACAAATTTTTTTTTTTTTTTTTTTATAAAACACACAAACTAACTGCTATATATATCTACACTACCGCTAACAAAAAAATAAACCGCTATTGCTATATATATTATATATATGTGGATATATATATAATTATATACTCCCTACCTGCCTATTCTAATAGAATAAAAGAAAGAAAGGTAGATAGATAGAAAAAAAGATAGATGGATAGATAGATTGTATAGATAGATAGAAATCTATCTATACAGAGAATGTTTTAGAGTGTAACTGTATTTTTTTGTAACTGTAACTGTAATCTTCTGGCAGCAATTCTTCCGAGTCTCTTCTTCTCCTCAAACTGAAACAATGTTTGAGGAGAAGAAAAGAGGCAGGAGATTTACTGCCAGAAAAGTCAAAATAAAACAAATGTGGTCGCTGTGATAGGTTTTCACAGCGACCACATGTTCAGGGACCATCAGATTGGTCCCTGATACTCTGCCCAGTGCCCAGAGCTGTTGGTAACAGCGTGGGCACAGGGCTGTGTGCACGCGATCGCGTGCACACTGTTTTATAAGCAGGAATGCATGTGATCGCTGTGATTGGTTGTCACAGCGACCACATGTTCAGGGACCATCAGATTGGTCCCTGATACTCTGCCCAGTGCCCAGAGCTGTTGGTAACAGCGAGGGCACAGGGCTGTGTGCACGCGATCGCGTGCACACTGTTTTCTATGCAGAAATGCATGTGATCGCTGTGATTGGTTGTCACAGCGATCACATGTTCAGGGGCCAAAAGATTGACCCCTGACATTCTGCCCAGTGCCCATGGCTGTTAGCAACAGCCAGGGCATAGAGCTGTGTGCACGCGATCCCGCGTGCACAGTCTCTGAAGTGCGGCCGTATATATACTATACGCCGGACTTTAGAGACCCTGACCGCTGGCCGTATAAATACGGCCAGCGGTCGGGAACCTGTTAAATCTCATGCCCACGCTGCGGAAAAAAACCCGCAGCATAAACGTTAATAAATTGACCTGCGGTGCGGAATTTAAATAATGTAAATTTATGCTGCGTTTTTGTTGATTTTCTGCTGCGGGTATTCCCCTTTGAATTCAATGGGGAAGCAAAACCCGCAACAGAAAGCCAATTGTTGTGACGTTTGTGGCGTAATCGCAACTCTCAAAAAAAAATCGTACCCAGAACGCCGTCCTTCCTGCAGTCTGGCCTCCTGGGATGACGTTGCATACCATGTGACCGCTACAGCCAATCACAGGCTGCAGCATCACATGGCCTGCAACGTCATCCAGGGAAGCCGGAGCGGACGTCAGAGGATAGGGATAAGTTTGAGCGCGAGAAATTTCCGTCCAAAAAACAGCACCGCAATGTGGTGCGATTTTTCGAACGGAATGTCCTGCGGGTTCCAGGTCGGTCACGCTTCATGATTTTTATTCCAGAGACACGCAGGATCTGCTGTCACTGAACCCGTCAGTCCCGCTGACCTGACGGGTTCAGGTCTCAGTGCACGATATACAGTGAAGGAAATAAGTATTTGATCCCTTGCTGATTTTGTAAGTTTGCCCACTGTCAAAGTCATGAACAGTCTAGAATTTTTAGGCTAGATTAATTTTACCAGTGAGAGATAGATTATATAAAAAAAAAAAACAGAAAATCACAAAGTCTAAATTAGATATATTTATTTGCATTGTGCACAGAGAAATAAGTATTTGATCCCCTACCAACCATTAAGAGTTCAGCCTCCTCCAGACCAGTTACACGCTCCAAATCAACTTGGTGCCTGCATTAAAGACAGCTGTCTTAAATGGTCACCTGTATAAAAGACTCCTTTCCACAGACTCAATTAATCAGTCTGACTCTAACCTCTACAACATGGGCAAGACCAAAGAGCTTTCTAAGGATGTCAGGGACAAGATCATAAACCTGCACAAGACTGGAATGGGCTACAAAACCATAAGTAAGACGCTGGGTGAGAAGGAGACAACTGTTGGTGCAATAGTAAGAAAATGGAAGACATACAAAATGACTGTCAATCGACATCGATCTGGGGCTCCATGCAAAATCTCACCTCGTGGGGTATCCTTGATCCTGAGGAAGGTGAGAGCTCAGCCGAAAACTACATGAGGGGAACTTGTTAATGATCTCAAGGCAGCTGGGAGCACAGTCACCAATAAAACCATTGGTAACACATTACGCCGTAATGGACTAAAATCCTGCAGTGCCCGCAAGGTCCCCCTGCTCAAGAAGGCACATGTACAGGCCCGTCTGAAGTTTGCAAATGAACGTCTGGATAATTCTGAGAGTGATTGGGAGAAGGTGCTGTGGTCAGATAAGACTAAAATTGAGCTCTTTGGCATTAACTCAACTCGCCGTGTTTGGAGGAAGAGAAATGCTGCCTATGACCCAAAGAACACCGTCCCCACTGTCAAGCATGGAGGTGGAAACATTATGTTTTGGGGGTGTTTCTCTGCTAAGGGCACAGGACTACTTCACCGCATCAATGGGAGAATGGATGGAGCCATGTACCGTCAAATCCTGAGTGACAACCTCCTTCCCTCCACCAGGACATTAAAAATGGCTCGTGGCTGGGTCTTCCAGCACGACAATGACCCGAAACATACAGCCAAGGCAACAAAGGTGTGGCTCAAAAAGAAGCACATTAAGGTCATGGAGTGGCCGAGCCAGTCTCCAGACCTTAATCCCATCGAAAACTTATGGAGGGAGCTGAAGATCCGAGTTGCCAAGCGACAGCCTCAAAATCTTAATGATTTACAGATGATCTGCAAAGAGGAGTGGGCCAAAATTCCATCTAACATGTGTGCAAACCTCATCATCAACTACAAAAAAACATCTGACTGCTGTGCTTTCCAACAAGGGTTTTGCCACCAAGTATTAAGTCTTGTTTGCCAAAGGGATCAAATACTTATTTCTCTGTGCACAATGCAAATAAATATATATAATTTTGACTATGTGATTTTCTTTTTTTTTATATATATATATAATCTATCTCTCACTGGTAAAATTAACCTAGCCTAAAAATTCTAGTCTGTTCATGTCTTTGACAGTGGGCAAACTTACAAAATCAGCAAGGGATCAAATAATTATTTCCTTCACTGTAGCTGCTCTGAATACAGGATACAAAGCAGTTGTATCTCAATTCCTTTGAATAACATGTAATTGCAAAGTTGCACCAAACACACTTATAGACATTTTTATTTAAAAAAAAAGTTTTCAAAGATGTAGCGGCTGTAGCCTTTAAATTATTTTTTGTGTTGGAACTTATTTAGCATATATTCACAAGTTACGGTCATATTGCGTTTTTTTTTTTTTTTTGCAGAGGTATTCGCAAAACCATGGTAAATGAGATGGTTATAAAGCAATTTTACAAAAACTGTTGCAAAAAACGTGATTTGACCTCGACGTGTAAAGAGACCCTTGCAGTTCATTTGTGTAGGGTAGGGGGGCTTTGCTGTAGATGTTATGCGAGGGAAAAGTTTAGTTACAGTTTTTGTGCGGGGGAGGGTATATTCACATGTAGCGTTTGAGGTGCAGTTATTGATTCCGTCCAAATAACGGAAACCTTATAGAACGGAGACAAACAGAAACCATTTGCAACTGATGCGTTACCATTGAAATCAATGGTAATGAAAATGGAAAGCTATGGTTTCTGATAGTTTCAGTTTGGTTTCCATTCATGGCTTCCCCTGACGGAAAATTCAAACGGAACCGATGAACGGAGTCCCGACGCAGATGTGAACGAAGCCTAACATATATGGACATAAAGAACAGCCCACTAGTAGCAGATCTTCCCGGGGACTCCAGCTCTGGGAAAGCTCCACTCCCCGGGCGACATATCTCACTATATGCCACACAGTCGGATACGTTTTGGCTAAATTGAACAAAATCCAGAGCATTAATCGGTCACTGCCTGCTCAATGGTTTTGTTCACTGTAATTGACATCAGAACCAAAATCAGTTAACTCTTATAATGTACAAACATAAGCGCCACACTTTCCATTGTCCACCCCTGGTAATGGAGGGGACCCAGACATCTTGGCTGTTTGGGGCCCAGAAATTACTGATGGCGGCCCTGCCTGGGGCCGTTATTTCCACCACAACAATATGTCACCTGAGGAAATCAAAGCCCTCACATAATTGAGCAAGAACAATAAAATTATAATAAAACCAGCTGACTACCTATAGTAATCCTTAAATCAGAAAGACTATTTGGCCGAAATAGAGCGACAACTAACAGACACTAATACATACAATAAAAATTCCCTCTGAACCCACTACCATCATCCATAACCAAATTTTCTCTATCCTTGATCATTACCTTGACATAGATATAATTGACCAAAAAACCCACACATTTCTACACAACCCTTATCCAGTAACCCCTAGTCTTCTACATTTTACCAAAGATTTACAAATGTCTGCAGAACCCACCTGGGCTACCTATAGTAGTCTCCACTGACTCAATCCTCTCACCCTTGCCTATTTTTCTTGAAAATATTCTTACTTCACTAATTAAAAACACACTTTCTTCATTTTGGACACTCTGGCCTGTGTAGACCCACTCTGAATCTTGACTACCCAGGATGTAAATAGTCTATATACCTCAATTCAACATCATAGAGGGACTCCTACATTTTAAAATCAACCATCTGAGAAACACTAAACTATCACTACTCAAGTCATAGTTCAAGTGGGTATCATGGATTGCAACAGATAATATTAAAAAAAACATTCGATTAGAAGAAATGTCCAACAAATTTAGACAGAGGGGCTATCCAACATCACTATTCAACCAGGAGGTATCTAAGACCCTACTGGAAGAGACAAAGATACATCAGACCAAACCAGAACTGATCCAAGGGGACTCCTATTCATACATACCTACCACCCCTTGATATCTAAAGTACAGAAATGCCCATGCGGTTTAGTCTACGTAGGAGAGACGACTCAACATGTCAGATTGCATAACTAGCCATAAATCCACTATTCAATGTGGATGTAATAATACCTGGCTACCACTACCTGACCACTTCCGAAAAGAATGCCCCAGTTTGTCACAATTCAGACTTCAGAATTGAACAGGGGGTAATCATATCTGCCTGCTGAAAGAAAGAGAGTCATACTCAGTGGCGGATTATCATATGGGCGGTTCGGGCGGCCGCCCGGGGCCCACGGCTTCCAGGACATCATTTTTTAAAAATCACATTGCAGCACTTGCGCCGCTAATGGGGAGGAGGGGCGGGCTTAGAGCCGCACCATCCGCCCTGCTGCCTCTCTGAGGGGGCGGTGGCGCAACTGAAACCAGCCACCGCCACCCTCTCCTGCACTAATTATACCTGCGTCTATAGAACGCAGGTACAATTACATGCATAAACGCTGAATGGCCGGGTACGTTCTGTGTCCGACCATTCGGCGCCTTACAATGACGCTGATTGGCAGCGCAGAATGAGTTGTCCTGCCAATCAGCGCCTTTCAACTTGTTGAAAGGCGCTGATTGGTCGGGGAAGTCATTCTGCCCTGCCAATCAACGATGGTAGCGGTGAGATGGCGTCATCACATAGCTTCCATTGCTGAAGGACGCTGATTGATGGGGCATGTCATTCTGCCATGCCAGTCAGCGCCTTTCAGCCCCAGCAGACCTGTACAGAAGAGAGCAGGCCTGCATTGACACAGGACAGCGCGGGAACGGGATCATGGTGAGTATATACATTTTGTTGTTTTCAACTAAAAAGTGTGGGTGACATTATCTACAGGAGGGGGGCTATATGTGGGACACAATCTACAGTAGGACTACACCGCGTTCCAAATTATTATGCAAATGTTATTTTTCGCTGATTTTCCTAAATAGTCGATGCAAATGACAGTCAGTATAATCTTCAAGCCATCAACCATTGGAGTATAATGCAAATTTTATTGAACAAATCTCCTAATGATAACAGATTTTTTTTTAGAAGTAAAAAACTCAAATTGCACTGTTTCAAATTATTATTAACAGAACTGCCTCCCACATGGATATTTTGCTTGAGGATGCTCCAAAGGTTCTCAATAGGGTTGAGGTCGGGGGAACATGGGGGCCACACCATGAGTTTCTCTCCTTTTATGCCCATAACAGCCAATGACACAGAGGTATTCTTTGCAGCATGAGATGGTGCATTGTCATGCATGAAGATAATTTTGCTATGGAAGGCACGGTTCTTCTTTTTGTACCACGGAAGAAAGTGGTCAGTCATAAACTCTACGTACTTTGCAGAGGTCATTTTCACACCGTCAGGGACCCTAAAGGGGCCTTCCAGCTCTCTCCCCATGACTCCGCCACCTCCTTGCTAACGTCGCAGCCTTGTTGAGACATGGTGGCCATTCACCAACCATCCACTACTCCATCCATCTGGACCATCCAGGGTTGCACAGCACTCATCAATAAACAACACAGTTTGAAAATTAGTCTTCATGTATTTCTGAGCCCACTGCAACCATTACTGCTTGTGAGCATTGTTTAGGGGTGGCCGAATAATAGCTTTATGCACACTTGCAAACCTCTGGAGGATCCTACACCTTGATGTTCGCGGGACTACAGAGGCACCAGCGGCTTCAAATACCTGTTTGCTGCTTTGCAATGGCATTTTAGCAGCTGCTGTCCTAATCCTATTAATTTGTCTGGCAGAAACCTTCCTCATTATGCCTTTATCTGAACGAACCCGTCTGTGCTCTGAATCAGCCACAAATCTTTTCACAGTACGATGATCACGCTTACGTTTTCTGGAAATATCCAATGTTTTCATACCTTGTCCAAGGTATTGCACTATTTCACGCTTTCGGCAGCAGAGAGATCCTTTTTCTTTCCCATATTGCTTGAAACCTGTGGCCTGCTTAATAATGTGGAACGTCCTTCTTAAGTAGTTTTCCTTTGATTGGGCACACCTGGCAAACTAATTATCACAGGTGTCTGAGATTGATTACAATGATCCAAAGAGCCCTAAGACACAATACCATCCATGAGTTGAATTGAAAAACTAGTAATTAAATGTTTATGATACTTAAATCCAATGTGCATAATAATTTGGAACACAGTGTATATGTAGCGTGCTATATGTAGAGCGCCACCTACAGGGGGCTATATGTGGGGCACAATCTACAGGGGGACTATATGTAGGGCACTATATGCAGGGTGCGCTATATGTAGAGCGCAATCTACAGGGGGCTATATGGGGGCCACAATATACAGGGGAGGCTTTATGTGAGGCACAATCTACAGGTGGACTATATGTAGGGCACTATATACAGGGGGAGCTATATGTAGAGCGCTATCTTCAGGGGGCTATATGTTGAGCGCCATCAACAGGGGGGCTATATGTGATGCACTATCTACAGGGGACTCTATGGGGGCACTATCTATGGGAGCACTATCTACAGGGGGCTCTATGGGGCACTATCTACAGGGGGCTCTATGCAGGCACTATCTACAGGGGGCACTATGTGTGTGTGTGGGACACAGTGTAAGGTGCTATTATAATCAGGGACACAGTGTATGGCGTTATTATAATTAGAGGTGCAGTATATGGTACTATCATATATAGGGACGTATTGTGTGGCACCATGTTAACTTTATCCTTGTTTATAGATGCAGAAATGTTTGAAAAGTTAGAAGCCCAAGACATTGAGCGGAAAACTGCAGAAATGGGTCGTGGCTGGGAGAAGTCATAGAGGTCTGGATCGGATGGAGAAGAAAAGTGAAAAAGAAGAACTAGAATCTGAGATGTCACTGGTGAGTCACTTAATGTGAAATGTTTATTCTGCCTCTAATCAGTACTGTAGTCACTGTATGATCTGCAGCAAGATTATGGGTGGTATGATATTTTTTTGGGGGGGAAACACCAACTCCCAGCATATCCTTACCATTGTTTGGGCCATGCTGGGAGCTGTAGTTTTAGCCATACAAACCTATACAGCAGGGGTTGCAATAAATTGAGCTGTATTTATGTACTGAGCTTTGTTCTGGTGCTGTATATATGTACTGAGCTTGGTTCTGGGGCTGTATTTATGTGCTGAGCTTGGTTCTGGTACACTGTTTCCATAAGTCCCATAGAACTGAATGGTAGTTACGGAAACAGTGTAGCTCGCATGTTACGCTGCTTCCGTAACTGCCATTCACTACTATGAGTTACGGAAAGTCCATTCCGGTTTTAGAGATAGATGCGAGTTCCACCTCTGGGAACTGCACCTATCTGACAGGATCCACAGGATATGTCATAAATTTCCCTCACGAGAAAAACCCTTTAAAGTGTAACTAAACTTCTAAAAAACTTCTGACATGTCATAGTGAAATGTCAGAAGTTTTTATGGGTGGGGGTCCGAGCACTGAGACCCCCATGGATCGCTAAAACAAAGTGACAAAAGCGCTCAGGTGTCTGCTGTGCCGCTTCGTTTCTGTTCTGCTTTTCTCGGAAAGCCGAGCAAGCGGTGTATGGACGTACACCACTCAGAGAAATGCCGATCAGAAGCGAAGCGGCGCAGCATTCAATCGTGCACTTCTGCCGCTTCACTTTAGCGATCAATGGGGGTCTCAGGGCTCGAATCCCCCACCGATTAAAAGTTCTGACATATCACTATGACATGTTAAAAGTTTAGTTACACTTTAAAGAGAGGTGTTATATATTTTTTTTAATTATTATTATAATTTTTCATTTTTTTTTCTTTAATAAAACAGTGTATCAGTATTTGGTGCAACTTTCTAAATACTTTTTATTAAAAATTATTCTTACTTTTTGAGATACAGCTGCTTTATATCCTGAATACAGAGCAGCTGTATCTAGTGCTAATACCTGTATCCGTCAGGTCAGTGGCACTGACGGGTACAGTGTCAGCGGGTTGGGGGGGTTGAATTGCGTGTGAGGGGGAAAGAGGGGGCCCAAGTTGTTTCAACAGCCCAGGGCCCATGGTACACTTAATCCGCCACTGGTCAAACTGGATACACATACTACAGACCTTCACGCCAAAGTGACTTAACAGGGATTTTTACTTACTCTCATGATAAACATCAATTATATTAGCTTACATTGCAATTGTTATCCATGCAATTGTTATAAAATTTGTTATACCTTGTTTCATGCATGTATTAACTACGTTCTTTCATCTTTTCTAGACTCGCTAGAATTTGTGCATCCATGTTTGACCAGATACATGTACCATAAAAACAGCTCACTCCTTCATGTCTCCACTCTTTTCAATTTTTTCTGTTTTCCCGCATTAAAGGCTATGCACACATTCAAAAGCGATTTTTTTTTTATAAAATAAAAAGACCAATCAGTGTGTTTTATGCAACTCTATAATTAGTTTTTATTTTAAAAAAAATGTTTTACTTTTTTAAGATACAGCTGATGTGTATTTTGTATACAGAGCAGCTGTATTGTGCGCTAAGACCTGAATCCATCAGGTCCGCGGGACTGATGAGTTCAGTCTCAGCGGGTCTTGCGTGTCTCTGACACACAGAATCTATCTGTAATTGATTGCATCTGAATTATGAACTTAGATGTGATGGATAACAGGTGGACCCAGTGGCGGATTAAGAAGACCATGGGCCCTGGGCTGTTACCCAAACTTGGGCCCCCCTTCTCCACCACCACCCTGCCGCACCGTAACTATTGCTAACACTACCTAAACACTAGTACACAAAGTAGGCACATTATGCACAAAGTACACACAGTACACAAAGTACGCACATTATGCACAAAGTACGCACATTATGCACAAAGTACACAAAGTATGCACATTATGCACAAAGTACGCACAGTACACAAAGTACCACATTATGCACAAAGTCGCACATTATGCACAAAGTACGCACATTATGCACAAAGTACACAAAGTAGGCACATTATGCACAAAGTAGGCACATTATGCACAAAGTACGCACATTATGCACAAAGTACGCACAAAGTACGCACAGTACACACATTATGCACAAAGTACGCACAGTACACACACTATGCACAAAGTACGCACAGTACAAAGTACGCACATTATGCACAAAGTACGCACAGTACACAAAGTACACACATTATGCACAAAGTACACAAAGTAGGCACATTATACACAAAGTATGCATAGTACACAAAGTACACACGAGTATGCACATTATACACAAAGTACACCTTGTAAACACATGAATATGGACATTAAACACACATGAATATGGACATTAAACATACATGAATATGGACATTAAACATACATGAATATGGACATTAAACATACATGAATATGGACATTAAACATACATGAATATGGACATTAAACACACATGAATATGGACATTAAACACACATGCACTTACCTTTTATGTCTTCACTGCAGCTCTTCTCCTGCTCACAGCACAGAGCCCGCCGACAGTCTCCCCTCCCCCATGTCCCGACAGCTAGCAGCAGAGGAGAGATGTTTAGAGCAGGGAAGGGGGGCTGGAGGGGGAGCTTCTAAAGCAGCACAGACCACGGCTGCTAAGTAGAAGCGAAGCTCCCCTCGTCTGACAGGTGCGGTCCTGGCACCGGGGCTCCCTCAGGTGCTAGCGACGCCACTGGGCATGAGGGGGTTCGGGCGGTCTTGGGCCCCCTGGGAGCCTTGGGCCCCGGGCGACCGCCCGAAACGCCCTAATGATAATCCGCCACTGGGTGGACCCTGCGTGTCAGAGACACGCATGACCCACTGACACTGAACCCGTTAGTCCCGCTGTCCTGATGGGTACAGTATTCAGTATAAGCTACAGCTAGCTCTGTATATAAAATACAGAGCAGCTGTATCTAAAAAAGTAAAAATATTTTTTTTATTAAAAACTAATTATAAAGTTGCACAAAACACACTGATTGACCTTTCTATATTAAAAAAAACAAATGCTTTCAAAAGGTTTCTTCTTGGTTCTTCCTGTTCCTTTTGCAATCTCTATCACATTCTTGGTCTACATTTACATACCGATCGTTCCCCTTTTCTCTTCTCCCCCCATTTCCCCCCTCCTCTTGTTCATTGTCACATAAACCATTAGCTCCTATCTCATATTTATTCCGTTAGCCATACAATCCACATGCCCTTATTCATTCTACACAGTTATACACATAGCTCCATGTTAAACTACTTTTCCCATGAGCAACATGGATTACATCATGTCAGGTATGCTGTGACGTCATTACGCACCGCTCCCGCGACAAGGCTCTCTCAAGCGTCAGAGGGGTGGTGCCACTGCTGACCTCGTGACGTTTACGCTGATGTCTCCTAGGAAATGACGCACCGGGTCTGGAAAACAAACCAGAAACCGGAAGCCATCGCAGCTGCATCGGCTTATTATCTTCCCCTATATATGTAGCGGATTTTTGCCCCACATTCTCACTCACTCCTGAAAGTCTGGCAGATGCCTTAATTGACCACTGGAACCCATACTACCTCTTTACTCTAATTCACTTTTTATAGCACTATTTTATGGTATGGTCTAGAGGGGTGGTTCCCCAGCCCTTTACCTATAGTGAAGGAAATAAGTATTTGATCCCTTGCTGATTTTGTAAGTTTGCCCACTGTCAAAGACATGAACAGTCTAGAATTTTTAGGCTAGGTTAATTTTACCAGTGAGAGATAGATTATATAAAAAAAAATAAAAAAAATCACATTGTCAAAATTATATATATTTATTTGCATTGTGCACAGAGAAATAAGTATTTGATCCCTTTGGCAAAGAAGACTTAATACTTGGTGGCAAAACCCTTGTTGGCACGCACAGCAGTCAGACATTTTTAGTAGTTGATGATGAGGTTTGCACACATGTTAGATGGAATTTTGGTCCACTCCTCTTTGCAGATCATCTGTAAATCATTAAGATTTCGAGGCTGTCGCTTGGCAACTCGGATCTTCAGCTCCCTCCATAAGTTTTCGATGGGATTAAGGTCTGGAGACTGGCTAGGCAACTCCATGACCTTAATGTGCTTCTTTTTGAGCCACTCCTTTGTTGCCTTGGCTGTATGTTTCGGGTCATTATCGTGCTGGAAGACCCAGCCACGAGCCATTTTTAATGTCCTGGTGGAGGGAAGGAGGTTGTCACTCAGGATTTGACGGTACATTGCTCCATCCATTCTCCCATTGATGCGGTGAAGTAGTCCTGTGCCCTTAGCAGAGAAACACCCCCAAAACATAATGTTTCCACCTCCATGCTTGACAGTGGGGACGGTGTTCTTTGGGTCATAAGCAGCATTTCTCTTCCTCCAAACACGGCGAGTTGAGTTAATGCCAAAGAGCTCAATTTTAGTCTCATCTGACCACAGCACCTTCTCCCAATCACTCTCAGAATCATCCAGATTAGAGATGAGCGAACCGGGACAACCGAACCCGGTTTCGGTCCGAACTTCCGGAAAAGTTCGGTTCGCAGCGAATCCGAACTTCACCGGGTTCGGCCGAACCCGTTTTGACCGAACCCGGTCAAAAATATTATACAAATCGGCAGCCACTTGTCTCTATCAATCACTGATAGAGAAAAGAGGCTGCTGATTAAAAATTGAATGCATTTCATACGTACCTGGTCGTTGTCTTGCGGACGAGTCTCTCTTCTTCCTCCAGTCCGACCTTCTTTTCTGACGCGGCAGCCTGTGATTGGCTGCAGAGGCCTCTGCAGCCTGTGATTGGCTGCAGAGGTCTCTGCAGCCCGTGATTGGCTGCAGAGGCCTCTGCAGCCCGTGATTGGCTGCAGCGCTCACATGGGCTGCATCGTCATCAAGGAATGTCGGGCCGGATGTCGCGAGGGACGCGTCACCAAGGCAACGGCCAGGAGACCGGACTGGAGGAAGCAGGGAGTTCCCGGTAAGTGTGAACGTCTTTTTTTTTTTACAGGTACTCTATATTGTGATCGGTAGTCACTGTCCAGGGTGCTGAAACAGTTACTGCCGATCAGTTAACTCTTTCAGCACCCTGAAGAGTGACTATTTACTGACGTCGCCTAGCAACGCTGCCGTAATGACGGGTGCACACATGTAGCCACCCGTCATTACGGGGCCTCATGCACACGACCGTAAAAACACCCGTTATTAAGGGTCGTAATTACGACCCGAAATAGCGGGCCCATAGACTTCTGTTAGCCACGGGTACCTTCCCGTTTTCTCACGGGAAGGTGCCCGTGCCGTTAAAAAGATAGAACATGTTCTATTTTTTTATTTTACGGGTCGTGCTCGTAATTACGACTCGTAATTACGAGCACGGCCGGCCGCTTTTACGAGCCGTGCTGTCATTATAAGGGTATGTTCACACGACAGCGTCCGTTACGGCTGAAATTACGGGGATGTTTCCGCCTGAAAACATCCCCGTAATTTCAGCCGTTATGGCATATGCAGGCGCTTGAACGCCGCGTCCATTACGGACGTAATTGGCGCTGCTATTCATTGGAGTCAATGAATAACGGCTCCAATTACGGCCAAAGAAGTGACAGGTCACTTCTTTGACGCGGGCGTCTATTTACGCGCCGTCATTTGACAGCGGCGCGTAAATTACGCCTCGTGTGAACAGACAAACGTCTGCCCATTGCTTTCAATGGGCAGATGTTTGTCAGCGCTATCGAGGCGCTATTTTTGGACGTAATTCGGGGCAAAAACGCCCGAATTACGTCCGTAATTAGTGAGTGTGAACATACCCTGTGTTCACACGCACTAATTACGGATGTAATTCGGGATTTTTTGCCCCGAATTATGCCCGAAAATAGCGCCTCGATAGCGCTGACAAACATCTGCCCATTGAAAGCAATGGGCAGACGTTTGTCTGTTCACACGAGGCGTATATTTACGCGGCGCTGTCAAATGACGGCGCGTAAATAGACGCCCGCGTCAAAGAAGTGACCTGTCACTTCTTTGGCCGTAATTGGAGCCGTTATTCATTGACTCCAATGAATAGCAGCGCCAATTACGTCCGTAATGGACGCCGCGTTCAAGCGCCTGCACTTGCCGTTTCGGCTGAAATTACGGGGATGTTTTCAGACGGAAACATCCCCGTAATTTCAGCCGTTACGGACGCTGTCGTGTGAACATACCCTAAATTTTATAGCAGCACGGCCCGTAAAATAGAAAAATAGAACATGTTCTATTTTTTTAACGGCACGGGCACCTTCCCGTGAGAAAACGGGAAGGTACCCATGGGTAACAGAAGTCTATGAGCCCGTTATTGCGGGTCGTAATTACGACCCACAATAACAGGTGTTTTTACGGTCGTGTGCATAATGGGAGCACGGCTTGGAAAAACGACCGGCTGCCTGTGGCCGGCCGTGCTCCTCTCCTGAAATACTCTGTGCTGCCTTAAACTCTGTGGACAGGTCAGGATCCTGTTTCTTTTAAATGTTGCTAGGGAACCCGCTCGATCCACTATATAAGGCTGCGCTACAGTGCAGCATTTAAAAGAAACAGGATCCTGACCTGTCCACAGAGTTTAAGGCAGCACAGAGTATTTCAGGAGATGAGCGTGCAGATTCAGTGCTGCTGTGAACTCTGCTCTTACCATTACGTAGCTCTCAGTCTGTTACCTCTCCTCCACTCCTGTCCTCAATAACACCTTCACATGATTGGCAAGTCACCACCCCGCACAAGATCCGCACGCTCATCTCCTGAAATACTCTGTGCAGCTGTGAACTCTACTCTTACCATTACGTGGTGACTTGCCAATCATGTGAAGGTGTTCTTGAGGACAGGAGTGGAGGAGAGGTAACAGACTGAGAGCTACGTAATGGTAAGAGCAGAGTTCACAGCAGCACTGAATCTGCACGCTCATCTCCTGAAATACTCTGTGCTGCCTTAAACTCTATGGACAGGTCAGGATCCTGTTTCCTTTAAATGCTGCACTATAGCGCAGCCTTATATAGTGGATCGAGCGGGTTCCCAAGCAGCATTTAAAAGAAACAGTGTGTGTGTTTGGGTATGTGTCTTTGTCTGTTTTTGTTTTTATATGTGTGTTTGTGTTTATGTGTGTTTGTGTATATATGGGTGTGTTTGTGTATATATATGGGTGTATGTGTATATGTTTGTGTGTGTGTGTTTTTGTATATGTGTGTGTTTGTGTATATGTGTGTATATGGGTGTGTTTATGTGTGTGTTTGTGTATATATGGGTGTGTTTGTGTATATATATGGGTGTATTTGTATATATGTTTGTGTGTAGATGTTTTTGTGTGTGTGTGTGTTTATATATGTGTGTGTTTGTGTATATGTGTGTGTGTATATGTGTGTGTTTGTGTATATGTGTGTGTTTGTGTATGGTTGTTTGTGTGTGCGTGCGTGTATATATGTGTGTAGGTGAGTAGAAGTATTGTTATTGTTCACATTGATAACTGTTTTTTTATGTTGTTGCAGATTTTGATGTACTGATTGGACTACATCTTCGATTCGTTGGACTACTGCGTAGATCTACGTTTTTTTTAAATTTTAATAAAATGGTTAACGAGGGTTTTGTTGGGGATTTCTTATTTCAATAAAAAAGAATTGTCTTTGTGTTTTTTTTTAAACTTTATTAGTGCCTAGATAATGGCAGTTGGCTGATTGACAGCGTCCATTATTAAGGCGGTACTTAGTGTTAGCCGGTGCAGAGGCTAGCACTAACCACCCATTATTACCCCGGTACCCACCACCACCAGGGGTGCCGGGAAGAGCTTGGTACTATCCAGTACCCGACCATCTGTTGTGATGGTCGGGTACTGGGGCGGCCGTAGGCTGGTATTATGAGGCTGGGAAGGGCCAAAAACAGTGGACCTTCCCACCCTTGTAATGCTAGGCTGCTGCTACTGTGTTGTATCGGGCTGGTTATAAAAATGGGGGGACCCCCACGTCGTTTTTTTTTGGGAATTTAACAAATTTAACAATAGACGTTGGGTCCCCCACATTTTTAATAACCAGCCATATACAAGGCCGCAGCAGTCTGGCATTACATGGGTGGGAAGGGCCACTGGTTTTGTCCATTCCCAGGCTAATAACACTGTGTTGTATGTGGCTGGTTATGATAAATTGGGTGGAACCCCATGTCTTTTTAAAAAAAAATTAAAAATAAATAAATAATAACAAAAAAAATGACGTGGGGTCCCCCCCACTTTTATAACCAGCCAGATACAACACAGCAGCAGCAGCCTAGCATTACAAGGGTGGGAAGGTCCACTGTTTTTGGCCCTTCCCAGCCTCATAATACCAGCCTGCGGCCGCCCCAGAGCCCGACCATCACAACAGATGGTCGGGTACTGGATCGTACCTGGCTCTTCCCGGCACCCCTGGTGGTGGTGGGTACCGGGGTAATAATGGTGGTTAGTGTTAGCCTCTGTACCGGCTAACACTAAGCCTCGCCTTAGTAATGGATGTTGTCACTCAGACAGCGGCCATTACTAAAGTGGTAGTAATAAAATTTGAAAAGAAAAAGACAAAGATATAGATAAAATATTTTATTGAAATAAAGCACCCCCAACACAACCCTCATTAACCATTTTATTGTAGAAAAAAAAAACGTCATCGAAGTAGTCCTCGAAACCGACGTAGTCCAAACACCAAACCTGTAAAAAAAATAAAAAATGAAATAAAACATGTTGTAAGCTTAGATTCAGTTTAATGTGTGATACTGACTGTTATACCATGTATAGAAGCCTGCCGTGAAGTTGACTTAGATACAGGGCGCCAGCAGACAGTATCATACATGGCCATACAGACATGTATACAAACAAACATACATACATGCAAACTATCATACATACATGCATACACACACACATGAAACCATACATACAAACATGCAAAGATACATACATATATACAAGCATGCACAAATATACATGCAAACATAAATACATGCAAACATAATTACATACATGCACATATATATAAACATACATGCAAAAATAAAAACATGCAAACATACATGACAACATACATACATACATACATGCAAACATGTATACATACATGACAACATACATACATGACAACATACATACATACATGCAAATATACATTCATGCAAACATACATAAATGCAAACATACATACATGCAAATATATACATGCAAATATACATACAAACATGCACATATAT
Organism: Rhinoderma darwinii; assembly: GCF_050947455.1. Classification (NCBI taxonomy): domain Eukaryota; kingdom Metazoa; phylum Chordata; class Amphibia; order Anura; family Rhinodermatidae; genus Rhinoderma; species Rhinoderma darwinii. The sequence goes on along the minus strand of NC_134688.1, from coordinate 335,985,423 downwards.
ACATACATGACAACATACATACATGACGACATACATACATACATACATACATACATAAAATGCAAACATACATACATACATTCATGCAAACATACATGCAAATATATACATACATGCCAACATACATACATACATACATGCATGCAAACATACACACATGCAAACATACATACATGCAAATATACATACAAACATACATGCACATATATACATACATACATGACAACATACATACATGCAAACATACATTCATGCAAACATACATTCATGCAAACATACATACATACATACATGCAAACATACATTCATGCAAACATACATACATGCAAACATACATGCAAATATATACATGCAAATATACATACACACATGCACATATATACATACATGCCAACATACATGCAAACATACATGCACATATATACATACATACATGACAACATACATACATGCCAACATACATACATGCCAAAAAAAATTATAATACGTTCATACTTACTTTCCTCCTGTCCGGGCTCCAGCGATGACGTTTCATCCATGTCGCCGCTGCAGCCTGTGATTGGCTGCAGAGGCGGTCACGTGGGATGAAGCGTCATCCTGACGTGCGTGACCGCCACTACAGCCTGTGATTGGCTGCAGCGGCGAAAGGGATGAAACGTCATCGCTGGAGGCCGGACAGGAGGAAAGTAAGTACGAACGTATAATTTTTATTTTTTTATTACATTTAAATTGTATTTTCCGCGCGCCGAGCATGTACTGTCAAGGTTGCTGAAAGAGTTAGTGCAGCCCATTAACTCTATCAGCACCCGAGACAGTAGCATGCTCGGCGCACGTAAGTGACAGGTTCGGTCCGAACTAGTTCGGTCCGAATCGAACTTTTTTGTGAAATTCGGCGAACTAGCCGAACCGAACTTTTGAAAAGTTCGCTCATCTCTAATCCAGATGTTCATTTGCAAACTTGAGCAGGGGGACCTTGCGGGCACTGCAGGATTTTAATCCATTACGGCGTAATGTGTCACCAATGGTTTTCTTGGTGACTGTGGTCCCAGCTGCCTTGAGATCATTAACAAGTTCCCCCCGTGTAGTTTTTGGCTGAGCTCTCACGTTTCTCAGGATCAAGGATACCCCACGAGGTAAGATTTTGCATGGAGACCCAGATCGATGTCGATTGACAGTCATTTTGTATGTCTTCCATTTTCTTACTATTGCACCAACAGTTGTCTCCTTCTCACCCAGCGTCTTACTTATGGTTTTGTAGCCCATTCCAGCCTTGTGCAGGTCTATGATCTTGTCCCTGACATCCTTAGAAAGCTCTTTGGTCTTGCCCATGTTGTAGAGGTTAGAGTCAGACTGATTAATTGAGTCTGTGGACAGGAGTCTTTTATACAGTTGACCATTTACGTCAGCGGTCTTTAATGCAGACACCAAGTTGATTTGGAGCGTGTAACTGGTCTGGAGGAGGCTGAACTCTTAATGGTTGGTAGGGGATCAAATACTTATTTCTCTGTGCACAATGCAAATAAATATATATAATTTTGACAATGTGATTTTCTTTTCTTTTTTTTATATCATCTATCTCTCACTGGTAAAATTAACCTAGCCTAAAAATTCTAGACTGTTCATGACTTTGACAGTGGGCAAACTTACAAAATCAGCAAGGGATCAAATACTTATTTCCTCCACTGTATAACAAGTATAAACTTTTATACCTTATTACTTATGGCTCTATGGATCTATATTCATGTGTTCAACCCATGTTGCGTATTGTCCTGTATATTGCTTTGCACATTACCTATATGGACTTCACACCCAGTTACCACAATCATTGTTCATATGTTCTATTCATGCATGCCCAGGATTTATATTTACCTCACTCATAGATCACTCATGTATATTTATTCTTACCTAAGCCCTTGATTGTATCCTACCTCTAGAGGCCCCCAATGTCACAAATGCTTCTATTTTGTACCACAAATGATGAAAATGTTTGGATGTCAATATGTCTATGTTATCCTTTGTATAATGTAATATAAATTTTTATTTATGTACTAATGTTCATTTCTGTATCATATTCACAGCGACGGTGACAAAGGCCTGGGATAGGCCGAAACGTCTTAATAGTCACACATATATATTTCAAAATCCTTCCTATATGGAAACATTATATGAAATTAATGTATGAATAGAATTACAATTTTGATCAGCAAGAAAACTTCTGTTCTGTATTGTGTGTGCTGGAGTATTTTGATGACTTACTAGTACTGTGACATTAAGTATGCATTATACCTGCATGTGACATCATTATATGTTTTTTTTCTTATGCTGTGAGGTCACAGGTACATGGTGACTTTCATTTTGTGTGTGTTATTCCTGTTCTATGATATCATGATGTGACCAATCAGCGTCATACGCTTCTTTCCATTCATTTTTAGCAGTACTCACAACACAGCGTGATCTCGCGAGATCACGCTGTACTGTCACATACTCCCACATAAACTTTACCGAAGTGTCTTGAGAGTGAATAGACATTGCCTCCAGCCAGGACGCGATGTTTATTCAAAGTTTCTGTGAATGACAGCACACGTGATCTCACGAGATTACGCTGTGCTGTGCGAGTAAGTCCCCAAGAAACTTTACCAAAGTGTCGGAGTGTGAATAGATATCGCTTCCTGGCTGGAGGCAATGTCTATTCACTCTCAAGACACTTCGGTAAAGTTAATGTGGGACTATGTGACAGTACAGTGTGACCTCGTGAGATCATGCTGTGTTGCGAGTACTGCTAAAAATGAATAGAGAGAAGTGTATGACGCTGATTGGTCAGCGTCATACACTTCTCTTTACAACGCCGAGTTGTCTATTAAGAAACTAATTAGCATAAATCTAAAATTGTGCATAACTTGCAAAAAATTGATCGTTTTTCAAAATAAAAAACACCGTTGTTATCTACATTGCAGCGCCGATCACATTATGTAGGAGATAGGGCACTTATAATGTGGTGACAGAGCCTCATTAAAGACAAAATGAGCCAACACAGACTGGAAACCCCCAAAAAACATGCACCCCACACACAATCAACCTCTTATCTATTATATGTCCCCCCCACACACCGTGCTTGGGTCTCTTTCCCCTTGAATATCAGCTGCTACATCCATTTTATATATTTGTACGCTAAAATCATAATGACGCAAGATATTCACAGAATAATGATCAAGTTGGCCTACAAAGGACATTTCTCAGACAGAACAAAAAAAAAATCTCAAAAAAAAAAATCCAAATAACTTCAAAATGCTGCTAATATTAGCAAAGGCATATGGTCCTGTTCAAATAGGTAAACACAACCATGTACTAAAGGCTACTATTCCCTACTAGATGGCTGTCACAGACGCAGCATCACAAAATGATGGTTTGGATATTGTAACTTAAAATATCTGACACAGTGCTCACATGAGCCCTCGTATAAGACTGCCATGGGCAGTGTAACTAGATATGCTAGAATGTTGTATTCTTCTTATATTAGTCCATTGTGCCACTGACCCTTAGATTCGTGACTTTATTTGCAGACATGTCTTTCTCAATATAAAAAAATAATTCATGTATTCTCTTTCTTTGAAATAATGTTTCTCTTTAGCTTTTCAACACTCTTGTTAAGTTTAAATGACAAACAAATTATGCTTTTCCTAAAGTCTGGCTGCATTGTGACTATTATCTGGTTTTGGTGGTAACAATTTAATTTGCTTCCTTGCCCAAGGGCTCTGTAAAGCCTCGTCCATTAAAGAACTGGCCCAATGCCCGGCAGAATATTCACATCAAACAGTGAGATGGTTACACAAGGGATGATGGCTCATATATAAAGGACTACAAAAAAAGGTTGAGGGCACCCAGGACATTGTATAGGTTTCCGGGGTACAGCACAAGCCAAGATGTAAAATGAACATCACAATAAAACCTCAGGCATTAAGAATTTTGCAGATCCATACACAGTTATCAGTGAGGCTCATCCACGTTCAATGAAAGGCAATTCATTCTAATGAGTTTCCACAATAAAAATCTACTGCTTCCTATAAAAGCGTTTCTAGCTGAGTACACGGAACAAGAAAGAATGCTTGTGTATCTGCATTGCATTGGGGAGAACCATTGAATTTTACAATGAATATGAACCGTTAATTGGTCTATTCAGTTTTCTCTTATCTTACATGTTTCTCTGAAAGTGCTTGCTAGCTCCCATGCCTACCCTAGCCTATCCATTACAGATAGAAGTTATAGTTTTACTTTTTTTATGAGTCTCACTGTAATTTTGCAAACCGACAATTCCTGTGACTTTTGTTAAAGACTGAACGGGTGATAACTGGACTTGTACTTCTTGCCTAAAAAATTTCCATAGACATTTTGTGGGATGGGAGTTTGAACTTTAGTTCTTTTTGTACTTTCCATATAACAAATAGTATTTTTCTTTTTGAAAATCACAACTTTTTAACCTTCAGAAAAATCAATAAAAATAAGCATAGTGAGTTCAGACACAGTTTCCAGACACTGGCTGTGGAATGATGATGTTACTAGAGAGAATTGCTAAGCCCCAGGTGGTGGTCCCATCTGTCATACATTATTTTAAATGGGTTTCTAGTGTTACCATACTAACTTTATGGCATTTTCCACAACAATATTGACTTTATACATGAAAATAAATGACAGAATAAATATTATAGTTTTTCTTTGTCCAATATTACATTGTATATGTGGTAAGCATATTGTCAACTTCAGATTTTTTGGCACCCTATGTTAAAATGAGTTAAAATCAATATATCAACAAAGCACTACACATGCAATGAGTAGGGATGTAAATAGTGGTGAAGGGGCCCCATAGAATAGATTAAAATGGAGCCCCCTCCTGGTGCTGATTACAACCACCACACATATAACCACCTAGAACAGAAGAACTGAATTCCTATCTCAAGGAGCACCATATAAAGTGCATTGCCTTCCTCTGATCTACATATGACATTGGCATTATGTGATATTTTGAGGCGTAAAAGAGTTGGTAAAACTAAAAAGGAAATTATATTTGAAAACATAGGTTCCAAACACATTGGCACCTGCATTATTATTTGATAAATCTTCCCAAGAATAATAATACTAAATCACTTTCTGTAATTCTTGTGCATATCACTTCTTGAAGCAGTTTCGACACAAAAGAGGTGTAAAACAGGAAATAGGAACTGCAGCAATTTTGAGACGGCATCAGAATGGCAGCCAGGAGGATGAGCATTAATGGTTGCCAGACTGATCTCTGAGGTAAATGTCATTGACATTGTCAGAGATGTTTTCTTTTTTAACTAGCTAATGTGCTTTTGAACATTTTATTTATAGTACAGCATGTATCATACTCAATGTAAATGCAGCGGATGTGTTGTGGGTTTTTTTTGCGCAACATGTAGACGTTATCTTTATGTATTCCCATCATAGTCAATGTGCATGCACACAACAACTAAATTACTAATTATTAAAAAAATTTGCGCTGTCTACATACTTGCCAACATTGCTTGTTTACTCAATTGTGCATTTTTGGTGGGGTATAATATCCTCATCGAGCACAGCACCCTGTGATGCGAATCCGTGGAGAAGGACACAGCGTACACAGCGGTTACCTTGACTATATGTGATGCTTTCATATGAAGCGAGCAAACCAAGCCCGGTATTTAAGCAACGGGGGAAGCTTTCTGGGTAACCAAGCTGGGAATCTCTCAGTGAACCACAATCGACGTGTAAACAACAGGGCATAATTTTCCCCAGAAAGTTAAGAGACCGTCAGTTCCTCCAAACGCAACAGTCACTGGGCACCTACAGAAGCCCGTAATTTGCTCCCCCTGACTTAACGAGGGCAGTTATTATATTTAACTATAATATGACATTATTTTATTCTTATACTATCCTATTATGTTATCCTGCCTTTTTGGATTCTTTCAGTACAGTATTTTAAATATGTGTGCACTTTTGAGTTGTGCCAAGCACATTAATAATTTGAACCCCTTCCCGCTGCAGCCACTTTTGACCTTCCTGACAGAGCCTTATTTTTCAAATCTGACATGTGTCACTTTATGTGGTAATAACTTTGGAATGCTTTTATCTATCCAAGCGATTCTGAGATTGTTTTCATGTGACACCTTGGACTTTAAGTATGTGATAAAAACTTGGTCAATACATTCAGTATTTAATTGTGAAAAACACAAAAATTTTGAAAAAAAAAAATGCAAAAACTAGCATTTTTCTAAATTTAAATGTATCTGCTTATAAGACAAATAGTAATACCACACAAAATAGTTGTTAATTGACATTTCCCATATGTCTACATTAAATTTGGCTTTTTTTTTATTTTTCTAGGACGTTACAAAGCTTAGAACTTTAGTAGAAATTTCTCACATTTTCAAGAAATTTTCAAAAGCCTATTTTTTCAGGGACCAGTTCAGTTCTGAAGTGGCTTTGAGGAACCTATACAATACAATCCCCATAAGTCACCCAATTTTAAAAACTGCACACCTCAAAGTATTCAAAACAGCATTTAGAAATTTCTTAACCCTTTAGGCGTTTCACAAAAATAAAAGCAAAGTGGAGGTGAAATGTACAAATTTATTTTTTTTTGCAGAAATTCATATTTAATATAAAAAAATTGTAACACAGAAGGTTTTACCAGAGAAAAGCAACTCAATATTTATTACCCAGATTCTGCCGTTTTTATAAATATTCCACATGTTGCCCTACTGTGCTAATGGACTGAAGCACAGACCTCAGATGCAAAAGAGCACCCAGAGGATTTTGGGGCCTTCTTTTTATTAGAATATATTTTAGGCACCATGTCAGGTTTGAAGAGGTCTTGAGATGCCAAAACAAAGGAAACACCCCAAAAAAGACCCCATTTGGGAAACTACACCCACAAGTAATTAATCTAGGCGTGTAGTGAGCATTTTGACCCCACAGGTGTTTCTTAGATTTTATTCAAATTTGGACGTGAAAATGAAAAATTTACATTGTTTTCCAATAAGATGTAGTTTTAGCTAAAAAAACAATCAATGTCTACAAGGAGTAAAGTAGAAAAAGCCCCCTAGCATTTGTAAAGCAGCTTCTCTGGAGTACGGAAATACCCCATATGTGGGCATAAACTGCTGTTTGGGCACACGGCAGGGCTCAGAAGAGAAGGAGCATTATTTGACTTCTGGAGCACAGATTTTGCTGGATTTATTTCTTGGTACCATGTTGCTTTTGCAAAGCCCCTGAGGTACCAGTATAATTCATAAAGGGGAGTAGTAAGCATTTTGACCCCACAGGTGTTTCATAGAATTTATTAGAATTAGGCAGTGAAAATAAAACAAAATCCTTGTTCTTCAATAAGACGTAGCTTTAGCTCAAAATCTTTAATTTGCTCAACAAATAAAGGAAAAAAAGAACTTCAACATTTGTAAAGCAACTTCTCTTGAGTACGGAAATACCCCATATGTGGGCATAAACTGCTGTTTGGGCACACGGCAGGGCTCAGAAGAGAAGGAGTTCCATTTGGCTTTTGGGGTGCAGATTTTGCTGGATTGGTTTCTGGGCGCTATGTCACATTTGCAAAACCTCCGGGGGAATGAAGCAGTAGAAACCTCCTAAAAGTGACGCCATTTTGGAAACTACACCCCTCAAGGTATTCACCTAGGGGTGTAGTGAGCATATTAACCATGCAGGTGTTTTGCAGAAATTAGTGTGCACTCGATTTTTTTCCATAGATATGCCAATTGTGCCACCATAACAAGACAGCTCTCTAATTATTATGCTGTGTTTCCCAGTTTTTAGAATCACCCTACATGTGGCCCTAATCTTTTGCCTGGACCATCGACAGGGCTCAGGAGTGAAAGAGTACCATGCAAAATTAAGTCCTAATTTGGCCATTTACAAAGTATTGGTTCACAATTGCAGAGGCTCTGATGTGAAATAATAAAAGAAACCCCTGAACAGTGACCCCATTTTGGAAACTACACCCCTCAAGGCATTTATTAAGGGGTGTAGTGAGCATTTTCACCCCATAGGTCTTTTCCATAAATGATTGCACTGCAGATGGTGTGCCCAGCTTGTGCCACACCACAAAAATTGTTAAACGGGTTCTCCCGGGTATGCAGATGCCATATATGTGGAAGTAAACAGCTGTTTGTGTACACTGTAGGGCTCAGTAGGGATGGAGTGCCATTTTGCATTTGGAGTGTGAATTTTGCTTGGTAGTAGTTTTGTTGGTATTTTACTGATATTTCAGTTTATAATGTGGGGGTGCATGTAAGCTGGGCAGAGTACATCAGGGGCATAGTCAGGTGGTATAATAATGGGTAAAAAAAACCCAATAAAATAATCCATAGATATGTGTTACGCTGTGAAGCAATCCTTTATGCACAGGCCAGTGTCGCACTTATAAATGGGGTAGTTTCTTATCCCCCTTTTGGTTCACACCCTGTACCTTTGCAGTTTAAATCGCCTCTTGAAACAGAAGAAATGTTCCTCTCGGTCCTGCACAACTGCATATTTTTTATTTCCTGCTTTATTGGAGCCTTAATTAATTTAATTTTTTTAATAGACGCAGTGGTTTGAGGACTTATTTTTTTGCAGGACGAGCTGTAGTTATTATTGATGCTATTTTGGGGTAAATGCGACTTTTTGATCACTTTTTATCCTATTTTTTGGGAGGCAATGTGACAAAAAACAGCAATTCTGGCATCGTTTTTTTCTTACAGTGTTCACCACGTGTCATAAATGACATCTTAACTTTATTCAGCAGGTCAGTATGATTCTGATGATAGCACTTTTTTATGTTTTACAACTTCTTGCACAATTAAATTACTTTTTTAAATAGAATGTATTTTTTTCTGTCGCCATGTTGTGAGAAACATAACTTTTACATTTGTTTGTCGACGGAGCTGTATGAGGGCTTGTTTTTTGCGAGACAAGCTGTAGTTTTTCTAGGTACCATGTTTGGATACATGTGAATTTTAGTCCCACTAGGGGGCTTGTAGGTCCAACTGTCTGTTTTTTTTTCTAATACATTGCACCTATGTAGTGCAATGTATTAGATCTGTCAGTCGTTCACTAGCAGCAAGCCGATTAGGCTCCGCCTCCGAGAAGGACCTAATCGTCTTCTGTAATGGCAGAGCAGGAGGCCATTGTTAGGCCTCCTGTTGCCATAGCAGCAGTTGGCAGCCCTGCAATCACATTGCAGGGCTGCCGATCTGCTACCAACCTCCTTGATGCATCGATCGCTTGCAAACGCTGCATCTAAGAGGTTAATGGCAGGGATCGGAGCTAGTGCTGGTTCCTGCTGTTACAGGTGGATGTCAGCTGTAACATAATGCTGACATCCACCGCTGATGACGCCAGCTCAGCTCCTGAGCCGGAGCCAACTTGCCGGCGGCTACGGAAGCATTTTACGGCTTCTCTACTAGGCAGACCAGGAGGCCCGTATTGGGGCAATTTCGTTGCTGGGGTGCTGATGAGCTGCAAACCCTTTATATGCAGCGATCGCTTTTGACCGCTGCATTTAAGCGGTTAACGGGGGGATCAAAGCTATCTTCGGTCCCCACCATTACCCCATGGTGTCAGCTGTAACATGCAGTTGACACCAGGGGATGATGACACCGACTCAGCTTCTTAGCCCGTGTCATCCATTTGTCGTATGGATACGGCAAAATGCGGGACGCACTGCCTTTCCATGACGTATCCATACGACAAATGTCGGGGAGGGGTTAACCCTTGACCCCCTCCTTTTCCCCCTCCTACGCCATTGTTTGTCATATTTTTTTAATTTTTTTTGTGTTCTATAAAGTGGAGCTAGAAACCCAGCTCATTATGTGTTTTACCAGCCTGAAGTATGATTTCGAAACGCATCGCTGTATTGCCTATTTTGGAATAAACGCATGTTTTTCTATCATCACTCTGGCTCAACAATTTTGTTCCAGAGTTTCCCTGTTTCCACCTCCACCTGCGGGAATCGCAGCCTTAGACTCAATCAGCAGCGCTGATCCACAGAAAAATCTGCATTTTCCTTTTCCGCATGCATAACCCAGCAGCGCACCTGGAGCCAAAGAGGACCTGACTCAGAAGCAAGGAGCAGTAAGTAAAGGTAAAAGTAATAGCTTAGTGTATTTCACTCTAGTATCACTAATATTTCCTTGTATTGTCAGGAACCTGCACAGCCGCTTTAGTTCTGTACTAGTAATTAATGCCAAGAAATTAATGAAATACCTAATGCTGTGAATTTTGGTTAGTTGATGCACATCTACTTTCCTGGAACCTTTTTCTGTATTATACGTGCAAAAATACATTATTAAAGGCTTGGGTAAAACTGGCCATTATTAAAATCGTATCTTGACCTGCAAAATGTTAAAAGATATATATTTTTTTATAAATAACTAATTTGTTTTTGCAAATCAAGTTGCGCTTTTGTTAAAATAATGTTTGCAAAATTAACAACTTATATAGTAGCACATAACCAGATAGAAATTTGAGTGGTTTAAAGGGTTCTCCAACATCCAGAACTTACCACCAATCCAAATGGTAGTTGAAAATGGTATGGTCACTGGGGATCCAACCATTAAGACAACCTACCATCACAAGATACTATTCTCCCTTGAATGGAGGATATTAACTCAAGAGTAGTAGAGGGTTTCAGGGCTAGGAACCCCTCTGATCATACTTTTATCATCTATCCACAGGATAGATGATAAGTTGTAAATGTGGGAAAATACCTTCAAATAAAAACAAATTAAATAAAATTAATTATTATTAAGTCCTCCTCCTGTTTGAAATGTCCACCATATATAGACCATATGACAGGGTTCTCAAGTTGACGACGCAGTGCAGCTAAGGTATGACTGAAACCTTGCCGACATGTAGATCAACGCGGTTTATAACTTGACTTCAAGTAAAAGCACTTCCATTGGTGGTGGAACTGCCATTTAGCTACATCACCACGTTGTCATGAAACTGCTTTTACCTGCAATTTGAAAAATTATTTATTTAATGAAACACCACCAGTGGAGGGGTGCTGGGGAAGTAGGCCAGAGGCACAGGCTATAAGTCCGTACAGGCCTTTGATGCTTACAGGTCATACATACCATGAGGCCAAAAGTCCAAATAGTCCTCGGTAGTCGTGTGTAGACCTTGTAGTGTAGTTCTGCCGAAGACAGCTGGTGACCTGACAGTGCGGTACTGCTGTACATAGCAGAATGTAGGAAAGTTTTCAAGATCTATCAGTCCTGGTGTGGCTGTTCGTCAATGAAGGCAGCCATATTGCCATAAACCGACACCTTCAGGACTCATGAAGTGGTCCGTGAAGATATCTCCTTCATGTACATTACAGGATCGGTGGCCTGTCAAAGTCCCAGTTAATGTGGGGGGGTCACCGAAAGCCACCTTTGGTTTCACTTCAAAGTCAGGGTCATCATAGCCACGAACATACTTGTGGAGAACACAGGCAGCTTTAATAACTGCGTTAACTGTGGCCACATCCAACTGCAGTGCACGGGTGAAGACCCTCCATTTACTCACCATGATCCTGTAGGTGCACTCTATGAAGCGTCGTACTGAAAATTCACCTCACGTGGCATGTGATCCTTACAATTCCTGAGATTACATATTTACCAAACCCAGAATGGGAAATGCAGGGAGGCATAACTCTCCCCAGTTGCCAAAAATCGTAAAGAGTACAAATCTCAGATTGTTCACCTCTCTTGACAATACCCATCAATGATAAATACTTCAGTGAATAGGGTTAAAAAGGCCAAGACCTGTTAATTTGGTTAATTTTTTGTTAAATTTTAAAAGTCATAAACTTCCCCGCAAAGTGATTTATTTTCTACACAGGACTTATGGTGTCGTCCCTGCGAAGGTGCATATACAGGGGATTGGCAAGCAGGTCGAAGGCCTAGATAGGCATCCGGACAAAGTCCAGGAATTTCCCTGGATAACTGAAAAGCAATACATAAAATCATTATGTAATGTCCGTGGCTGCGGGCTGTCAGCTCCAGCCTCCCGCCGACAGCCGCAGCCACGAGTCGGCAAGCGCTGGCCCCAGCCTCCTGCTCAGGAGACGCCAGCGCTTGCATCCACTCACCTCCGCCGGAGCCCGCAGGGTACGCACGCACGCTCGTCCCCGCTCTTAAAGGGGCAGCGCGCGCACCGGACATCTTGAACGACCTTTGACCCGTGAGTACCCTGGGCTATAAGAGGGGTCCAGCCCCCTAGTTCGATGCCTGAGTGTTGTTAGTTTTCCCAGTCTGTCTTGCAAATGGTCCCTTAGTGTTTCCCGTTCCTGTTGTTACCCGTACCTTGTTCCCCGTTCCTGTTTCCCGTGCTTTGCCCTAGTATCTAGCCGTGCCACGTCCTGTGTCATCTGCCACGTCCAGAGGAATCTGCCACGTCCTGTGTCATCTGCCACGTCCGGAGGAATCCGCTACTTTCTGTGTCATCTGCCACGTCCGGAGGAATCCGCCACGTCCGGAGGAATCCACCACGTCCTGTGTTATCTGCCACATCCGGAGGAATCCGCCATGTCTGGCGCAACTTGCGGCTCCTGTGTCATCCGCTACGTTTGGCGCCATCTGCTGCACCCATCTCATCTGTGCCAGAGCTCCGGCCACCATCTGGACTATTCAGGTACCCTTGTGCGGGACATTGTATTTCTGGGGTGTCCTGTTGTTTGGCCAGCTGCCTCCCCGCTGCGGCGGTACGGCCTAGTGAGTCCACTAACCCGCTTCGTGACAGTACGCTCAGGCCATGCACCCCGCTGGTCAACCTGAGACGTTGACTACACAAGCCATGCTGGCTAAGATGGAGGATCTCCAGTCACGACAAGACCAGCTCCTCCTGTCGGTGAACGCCATAGCCCATCGGCTGCTTGCTCCGTCCACAGTCATCACCGCACCCGTTCCTGCGGTTCCGCCTACTACACCTCCTGTCTGTACCGGTACCAACCCCCTGTGTTTCTTTCCGCTACCTCCACGCTATGACCGAGATCCAAGGTCCTGCAGGGGATTTTTGAATCAGTGCCTGATCCATTTCAGACTACATGCCAGGTCCTTCTGCTCGGATGACGTCCGGATCGCTTTTATCATCTCTCTCCTTACCGGCAAAGCCCTGGCATGGGCCAATCCTCTGTGGGAACATCAGGGACCTGAGACCCGGGACTTGCAGTACTTCTTACGGACCTTCCGCTCAATCTTTGAGGAACCTGGGAGAGTTTCTTCGGCTGCTGCATCCTTGCTGACCCTACACCAGGGAGACCTCTCCGTGGGCGAGTATGCCATTCAGTTCCGTATCCTGGCTGCTGAATTGACTTGGAACAACGAGGCTTTTTGTGGCTACATTCTGGCAGGGACTGTCTTCAGGGATCAAGGACGATCTGCCATCTACCCTGCACGATCTTATCCTACTCGCCTCCCGTGTCGACATGAGGATCCGGGAACATTCCCAAGAGGTTCTACGGGAGAGAGAACTTCCTAGGCTGGATTCTGCTGTCCCGCAATCCTCCTCAGTCGTCCCACCAGAGTACTCGATGCAGAGTAATTATGTTAAATTGTCTACCCAGGAGAAACAACACAGACGCACTTCTGGACTTTGTTTGTATTGCGGCCATGGAGGCCATTTTGTGCGTCTGTGCCCCCAGAGGCCGGAGAGACCCCATTGCCTAGGATTGGTTGGAGAGACAACACTAGGTGGAAAATAATCTAACAGAGGATTCACTTCCAAACTGACTATTCCTGTGACCCTGGTATCCGGTGACAGGACACATCAAGTCTCTGCCTATCTTGACTCTGGCTCTGCTGCAAATTTCATCCAGAAAGAGCTTGTGGATCATCTTCAGCTGCCCACAGTTCCCCTGGAGACATCTTTGGCTGTGGCCTCAGTTAATGGACTGCCTCTGCCTGATCCCATTATCTCTAAAACCAAGCCGTTGAAGCTCCAGGTTGGAGTACTTCACTCTGAATTTATTTTGTTCCTTGTTTTGCCCAAGGCCATCAATCCTGTTCTGCTGGGCCTGCCTTGGCTTCGACTTCATGCCCCAGTCCTGGACTGGAATTCTGGAGAGGTTCTCCAATGGGGCTCCAAGTGCCATGGTCGTTGTCTGTTGCCGATCCATCCTGTCAAGCCTTCTCTGCCTCAGTCGCTGTCGGGACTGCCTCCCCATTTTACTCAGTATGCAGATGTTTTCAGCAAAAAGGAGGCTGAGACGCTGCCTCCACATCGCACCTCTGACTGCCCCATTGAACTGTTTCCTAATGCCTCTCTTCCCCGTGGACGGGTATATCCTCTCTCCTTGCCTGAGTCTCTATCCATGTCGGCCTATATAAAGGAGAATCTGGAGAGGGGTTTTATATGAAAATCGTTAAAAAGAAGGATGGATCCCTTCGTCCCTGCATTGACTACAGGGGCCTCAACCTGATCACAGTCAAAAACAAATACCCGTTGCCACTCATCTCCGAGCTATTTGATCGCATACGAGGGGCCAAAATTTTTTCTAAGCTAGACCTGCGTGGGGCTTACAATCTAGTCCGGATTCGCCGGGGTGACGAATGGAAGACGGCATTTAACACCCGGGACGGGCACTACGAATACCTGGTGATGCCCTTCGGACTGTGTAACGCTCCAGCAGTGTTTCAGGAGTTCGTTAACGACATCTTCCGAGATCTACTCTATGTCTGTGTTGTTATTTATCTCGATGATATTTTGATTTTCTCCCCAGATCAGACGACTCATCGGAGGCATGTTCGTCAGGTTCTACTACGATTGAGGGAGAATCATTTATACACCAAGCTGGAGAAGTGCGTCTTTGAGAAGAGTTCTCTGCCCTTCCTGGGCTACATCATCTCGGATCAAGGCCTCAAGATGGATCCTGAGAAAGTGAAGGCTGTCCTGGAGTGGCCACGTCCCCCAAGGCTTAAGGGCCATACAGCGGTTCCTGGGATTCGCCAATTTCTACCGGCAGTTTATTCCTAACTTCTCTTCTCTGACGTCTCCCATCTCGACCCTTACCAAGTAGGGTGTGAACGCCAAAGTGTGGACTCCAGAGGCAGAGTCTGCATTTAATAGCCTGAAGAGTGCCTTCACTTCAGCCTCGATCCTCCATCATCCTGACGTATCTCGGCAGTTCTCACTGGAAGTGGACGCTTCCTCTGTCGGTGCAGGTGCACTTCTGTTCCAGAGGAGCTCCAAAGGAAAGGCTGTAGTATGTGGCTACTACTCTAGACTGTTTTCTTCTGCTGAGCGCAATTATTCCATTGGAGATCGGGAGCTGCTGGCCATCAAATTGGCCCTAGAGGAGTAGAGACATCTTCTGGAGGGCGCTGCTCACCCCATCCTGATCTTCACCGACCACAAGAACCTCACTTACCTTCAGTCCGCTCAAAGACTTAATCCTCGTCAAGCCAGGTGGTCGCTGTTCTTCACCCGTTTTCTGTTTGCGCTCCACTACCGTCCCGCGGACAAGAATGTGAGGGCAGATGCCCTGTCCAGATCGTTTGAGACGGAAGACACGGTGGAGTCCCTCCAGACCATCATAGACCCGTCCTGCATCGTCACTGCTAATCCTCTGCAGGTTAGAGACATCCCTCCTGGGAGGACTTTTGTTCGGTTGGCGGACAGGAGAAGAATTATCCGCTGGGAACATAGTTCTAAACTTGCTGGGCACGCCGGTGTCCGTAAAACCCGAGACCTGAACGCTCGTCACTTTTGGTGGTCCACGCTACAAAAGGATGTTCTGGACTTTGTCTCTTCTTGCACGGTGTGTGCCTCTAACAAAGTGACTCACAGCAAGCCTGCCGGCCTGCTTCAACCTCTGCCTGTACCCAATGCCCCCTGGCAGCACATTGCGATGGACTTCGTCACAGACCTTCCCCCCTCAGCAGGATGTAACACTGTCTGGGTGGTGGTGGACCGGTTCTGTAAGATGGCTCATTTTATCCCGCTGACCGGCCTACCTTCTGCTCCTCGTCTGGCAAGTGTCTTCATCCAGCACATCTTCCGCTTGCATGGCTTGCCTCTTCACATTGTGTCCGACCGGTGGGTTCAGTTTACCTCTAAGTTCTGGAGAGCCCTCTGTAAACTCCTGGATGTGAGATTGGACTTTTCCTCTGCCTATCACCCCCAGTCCAATGGGCAAGTTGAGAGGATCAACCAGATCATGGAAAATTATCTCCGCCATTTCATCTCTTCACAGCACGATAACTGGGTACAGCTTCTACCATGGGCCGAATTTTCTTACAACAACCACACAAGTGAGTCCACCACTTCCTCTCCGTTTCACATCGTCTACAGTCAACATCCCAGAGTCCCTCTTCCTGTGTCGACTTCATCCCAGGTTCCCGCTGCTGACAATGCATATGGGGACTTCCTGCAAATCTGGCAACAGACCCAGTCCTCTATTTTGCTGGCAGTAGATCGCATGAAGCGAAAGGCAGATACTAAGTGTTAGGGATCTGCCAGGTACTACGTCTAGGTATACTCCTGGGATTAATCAATCCACACCTGAGGCCAGACCTGTTCGACTGACACCATCTCCCACCAACCAGGGTGGCAGGCTCAGGAGTGGGAGAGCCTGGTCAGTCGGAGTTAGCTCCGCCCCCTGTCCTTTATTACCTGCCGTGTTCTCTTCCTCAGTGCTTGTAATTCTTCTGGATTCCTGGCCTCACTGCTGCTTGCTCCAGCCTGCTCCTGCCGTGCTTCTGCCTTGCTGCAGTTCCGCTTACCTGCTTCGCTTTACCCCTGGCTTGCTTCCTTCTCCGTGCTCACTTTGGTATACTCCACTTCATCCTGGTCCTGACTACTCATTCACCGCTCCGTTTCCTCGCGGCGTTCCGTGGCTACTGCCCCTTCCCTTGCGTGTTCCCTGTTTGTTCTCCCGTGCACTTAGACAGCGTAGGGACCGCCGCCCAGTTGTACACCATCGCCTAGGGCGGGTTGTTGCAAGTAGGCAGGGACAGGGCGGTGGGTAGATTAGGGCTCACTTTCCCTTCACCTCCTTCCTGCTATTACATAATTACAAGCCCTTACCTAGTCTACCATCTCTCCTACGCTGACACTATCATGGACCCCCTTGAGACCCTGACCCAGCAGATGCAGGGCCTCTCCCTACAGGTCCAGGCCCTGGCCCAGAGAGTCAACCAGGGTGACGCTGCCTTAGTAGTACCCCTCACCTCACCTCTTGAACCCGACCTCAAGTTACCTGACCGGTTCTCAGGGGACCGTAAGACGTTTCTCTCCTTCCGGGAGAGTTGCAGACTGTATTTCCGCCTAAAACCCCACTCCTCAGGTTCCGAGAACCAGCGGGTGGGTATCATCATATCCCGACTCCAGGAAGGGCCCCAAGAGTGGGCCTTCTCCTTGGCTCCTGACGCCCCTGAACTTTCCTCTGTTGATCGTTTTTTCTCTGCCCTCGGACTCATTTAAGACGAGACTGACAGGACTGCTTTAGCCGAGAGTCAGCTGGTGACCTTACGTCAGGGTTGGAGACCGGTTGAGGAATACTGTTCTGATTTTAGAAAGTGGTGCCAGTTTAGGTTAGGATTATCTGACGCCCTGAAGGATCTGCTGGTTAGCTACCCCTCTTCTGACTCCCTTGACCAGGTTATGGCCCTAGCAGTACGACTTGACCGACGTCTCAGGGAACGTCAGCTTGAATGCTTCAATGTGCTCCCCTCTGACTTTTCTGCGATTCCCCCCAGAGGTCCCGTCTCCTCGCCCCTCCATGGAGGACTCGGAGGTACCTATGCAACTCGGGGCCTCCATGTCCCCTCGACAACGTAGGGAGTTTTGCAGAATGAATGGTCTCTGCTTCTACTGTGGGGACGACAAGCATCTACTGAACACCTGTCCCAGGCGCAAGAATAAGAAGCCGGAAAACTTCCGCGCCTAAGTGATCATCGGGGAGGTCACTTGGGCGCACAGGTATTTCACGTTAATGTGAAACGCAATAAAATTTTCCTTCCCTTTCAGGTCTCGTTTGCTGGCCGGTCTGCCACGGGCAGTGCTTTCGTGGATTCTGGCTCATCTGCTAATATCATGTCTGTGGAATTTGCTATGTCTCTAAAGATGCCTTTTATTGATTTACCTTATCCTATCCCTGTAGTAGGTATCGACTCAACTCCCCTTGCTAATGGTTATTTTACTCAGCATACTCCTGTTTTTGAACTCCTGGTTGGCTCCATGCATTTGGAGCAGTGCTCTGTACTGGTGATGCAGGGATTATCGTCTGATCTGGTATTAGGTCTTCCCTGGTTGCAGTTGCATAATCCCACGTTTGATTGGAATACTGGGGATCTCACCAAATGGGGTAGTGAATGTCTTATGTCATGTCTTTCTGTTAACTCTATTTCTCCCCGGGAGGAGGTAAACACGCTTCCTGAGTTTATTCAGGACTTCGCCGATGTGTTTTCTAAGGAGGCCTCCGAGGTGTTGCCCCCCCATTGAGATTACGATTGCGCCATCGATTTGGTGCCTGGTGCCAAGCTTCCTAAGGGTAGGATATTTAATCTTTCATGTCCTGAACGTGAAGCTATGAGGGTGTATATCCAAGAATGCCTGGCCAAGGGTTTCATTCGCCCCTCGACTTCTCCTGTAGGTGCTGGCTTCTTCTTCGTGGGGAAGAAGGATGGTGGTCTTAGGCCGTGCATTGATTATCGTAACCTGAATAAGGTCACCGTAAGGAACCAGTACCCACTTCCTTTGATTCCGGATCTTTTCAATCAGGTTCAGGGAGCCCAATGGTTTTCTAAGTTCGATCTACGGGGGGCATATAACCTTATCCGCATCAAAGAGGGGGATGAGTGGAAAACTGCGTTCAACACACCCGAGGGTCATTTCGAACACCTGGTCATGCCCTTTAGGTTGTGTAATGCCCCTGCTGTCTTCCAGAATTGTATTAATGAAATCCTGAGAGATTACCTGGGTAATTTTCTTGTTGTGTACCTTGATGACATACTGGTGTTTTTCAAGGACTGGTCCTCCCACGTGGAGCATGTCAGGAAGGTGCTCCAGGTCCTTCGGGAGAATAATCTGTTTGCTAAGACTGAAAAATGTGTCTTTGGGGTACAGGAGATACCATTTTTAGGGCAAATCCTCACTCCTCATGAATTCTGCATGGACCCTGCCAAGGTTCAGGCTGTGGCGGAATGGGTCCAACCTGCCTCCCTTAAGGCGTTACAGTGTTTTTTAGGGTTCGCCAACTATTACAGGAGATTTATTGCCAACTTCTCGGTCGTCGCTAAGCCTCTTACGGACCTTACTCGCAAGGGTGCTGATGTCCTCCATTGGCCCCCTGAGGCCGTCCAGGCCTTTGAGACCCTCAAGAAGTGCTTTATCTCGGCCCCCGTGCTGATTCAGCCCAACCAAGAGGAGCCATTTATTGTGGAGGTTGACGCATCCGAGGTGGGAGTGGGGGCCGTCTTGTCCCAGGGTACCAGCTCCCTCACCCATCTCCGCCCCTGTTCTTACTTCTCTATGAAGTTTTCGCCCACGGAGAGTAACTATGATATTGGCAACCGCGAACTTCTAGCCATTAAATGGGCTTTTGAAGAGTGGCGGCACTTCCTGGAGGGGGCCAGACACCAGGTAACGGTCCTTACGGATCACACAAATCTGGTTTTCCTAGAATCGGCCCGGAGGCTTAATCCTAGACAAGCTCGGTGGGCACTATTCTTTACCAGATTTAATTTCTTGGTTACCTATAGGGCTGGGTCCAAGAATATTAAGGCTGATGCTCTGTCACGTAGTTTCATGGCCAATCCTCCTTCCGAGAAGGATCCTGCTTGTATTTTACCCCCTGGTATAATCGTTTCTGCCACGGATTCTGATTTAGCTTCTGATATCGCGGCTGATCAGGGTGCAGCTCCCGGGAACGTCCCTGGGGACAAACTGTTTGTTCCCCTGCAATACCGGCTAAGGGTACTCAGGGAAAACCATGACTCCGCTCTATCTGGTCATCCTGGCATCTTGGGCACCAAACATCTCATTACCAGAAACTATTGGTGGCCTGGGTTGCCTAAAGACGTTAGGGCTTACGTCGCCGCTTGTGAGGTTTGCGCTAGGTCCAAAACCCCTAGGTCCCGACCTGCGGGCCTACTACGTTCTTTGCCCATTCCCCAGAGACCTTGGACCCATATCTCCATGGATTTTATCACCGATTTGCCTCCATCTCAGGGCAAGTCGGGGGTGTGGGTGGTAGTAGACCGCTTCAGCAAGATGTGCCACTTTGTGCCCCTTAAGAAGCTACCTAACGCCAAGACGTTAGCTTCTTTGTTTGTGAAACACATCCTGCGTCTCCTTGGGGCCCCAGTCAATATAGTTTCTGACAGAGGGGTACAATTTGTTTCCTTATTTTGGAGAGCTTTTTATAAAAAGTTGGAGATTGATCTGTCCTTCTCCTCCGCCTTCCATCCCGAAACTAATGGCCAAATGGAAAGGACTAACCAATCCCTGGAACAATATTTAAGGTGTTTCATCTCTGACTGTCAATTCGATTGGGTCTCATTCCTTCCCCTTGCTGAATTTTCCCTGAATAACCGGGTCAGTAACTCGTCAGGGGTCTCACCGTTTTTCTGTAATTTCGGGTTTAACCCAAGGTTCTCCTCCGTTTCCCCTGGTTGTTCCAATAATCCTGAGGTAGAGGATGTTCATCGGGAACTGTGCACTGTCTGGGCCCAGGTTCAGAAGAACCTAGAGGCGTCCCAGAGCGCACAAAAGATTCAGGCGGATAGTAGA
The DNA here is from genome assembly GCF_050947455.1 of Rhinoderma darwinii. NCBI lineage: Eukaryota > Metazoa > Chordata > Amphibia > Anura > Rhinodermatidae > Rhinoderma > Rhinoderma darwinii. The sequence goes on along the minus strand of NC_134688.1, from coordinate 335,964,663 downwards.
CGTACTGCTAACCCCCGGTTTGTCGTCGGGGATTTGGTCTGGTTGTCGTCCAGGAACTTGCGCCTTAAGGTCCCGTCCAGGAAGTTTGCTCCCCGATTTATTGGACCTTATAAGATCATTGAAGTCCTCAACCCTGTATCCTTCCGTCTGGAGCTGCCCCCATCCTTTCGCATACTTGACGTCTTCCATGCCTCCCTCCTTAAACGCTGCTCCCCGTCCTGGTCCCCCTCGAGGAAACCTCCTGTTCCCGTTCTCACCCCTGAGGGGGTGGAATTCGAGGTGGCCAAGATTATGGACAGTAGGATGGTCCAGGGCTCCCTCCAGTACCTGGTCCATTGGAGAGGATACGGGCCGGAGGAGAGGACATAGGTACCTGCCCGTGATGTTCACGCTGGGGTATTGATCAGGAGGTTCCACCTTCTCTTCCCTACTAAACCGGGTCCTCTTAGTAAGGGTCCGGTGACCCCTCATAAAAGGGGGAGTACTGTTAGGGATCTGCCAGGTACTACGTCTAGGTATACTCCTGGGATTAATCAATCCACACCTGAGGCCAGACCTGTTCGACTGACACCATCTCCCACCAACCAGGGTGGCAGGCTCAGGAGTGGGAGAGCCTGGTCAGTCGGAGTTAGCTCCGCCCCCTGTCCTTTATTACATGCCGTGTTCTCTTCCTCAGTGCTTGTAATTCTTCTGGATTCCTGGCCTCACTGCTGCTTGCTCCAGCCTGCTCCTGCCGTGCTTCTGCCTTGCTGCAGTTCCGCTTTACCTGCTTCGCTTTGCCCCTGGCTTGCTTCCTTCTCCGTGCTCACTTAGGTATACTCCACTTCATCCTGGTCCTGACTACTCATTCACCGCTCCGTTTCCTCGCGGCGTTCCGTGGCTACTGCCCCTTCCCTTGCGTGTTCCCTGTTTGTTCTCCCGTGCACTTAGACAGCGTAGGGACCGCCGCCCAGTTGTACCCCGTCGCCTAGGGCGGGTCGTTGCAAGTAGGCAGGGACAGGGCGGTGGGTAGATTAGGGCTCACTTTCCCTTCACCTCCTTCCTGCCATTACACTAAGAGAAGAGAGCCGCCTCAGTATCTTCCGGGGACTAAAGTCTGGCTGTCCTCTCGGAACATTCGCTTGAAGATGCCCTCATACAAGTTCGCTCCCAGGTTCCTTGGACCATTCGAGGTCCTGCAGCAGATCAACCCTGTCGCCTACAAGCTTCGGCTGCCTCCTACCCTCAGGATTCCCAACTCCTTCCACGTCTCCCTCCTGAAGCCTGTAATCCTAAACCGCTATTCCAAGACTCCCAGCCCTGCGGTTGCTCCCAGCGGCTCCTCGGACATCTTTGAGGTAAAGGAGATCTTGGACACCAAGAGAGTGAGAGGAAAGACCTTGTATTTGGTGGATTGGAGGGGGTTTGGTCCCGAAGAGAGGTCCTGGGAGCCAGAGGAGAACCTCAATGCCCCTACTCTTCTAAAGAAGTTTCTCTCTCGCTCCGGTCCCAAGAAGAGGGGGCGTAAAAGGGGGGATACTGTAATGTCCGTGGCTGCGGGCTGTCAGCTCCAGCCTCCCGCCGACAGCCGCAGCCACGAGTCGGCAAGCGCTGGCCCCAGCCTCTTCCTCAGGAGACGCCAGCGCTTGCATCCACTCACCTCCGCCGGAGCCCGCAGGGTGCGCGCGCACGCTCGTCCCCGCTCTTAAAGGGGCAGCGCGCGCACCGGTCATCTTGAACGACCTTTGACCCGTGAGTCCCCTGGGCTATAAGAGGGGTCCAGCCCCCTAGTTCGATGCCTGAGCGTTGTTAGTTTTCCCAGTCTGTCTTGCAAATGGTCCCTTAGTGTTTCCCGTTCCTGTTGTTACCCGTACCTTGTTCCCCGTTCCTGTTTCCCCGTGCTTTGCCCTAGTATCTAGACGTGCCACGTCCTGTGTCATCTGCCACGTCCAGAGGAATCTGCCACGTCCTGTGTCATCTGCCACATCCGGAGGAATCCGCTACTTTCTGTGTCATCTGCCACGTCCGGAGGAATCCGCCACTTCCTGTGTCATCTGCCACGTCCGGAGGAATCGCCACGTCCGGAGGAATCCACCACGTCCTGTGTTATCTGCCACATCCGGAGGAATCCGCCACGTCTGGCGCAACTTGCGGCTCCTGTGTCATCCACCACGTTTGGCGCCATTTGCTGCACCCATCTCATCTGTGCCAGAGCTGCGGCCACCATCTGGACTATTCAGGAACCCTTGTGCGGGACATTGTATTTCTGGGGTGTCCTGTTGTTTGGCCAGCTGCCTCCCCGCTGCGGCGGTACGGCCTAGTGGGTCCACTAACCCGCTTCGTGACACATTACTTATTTAATACTTAGCAACACAATGGGATAGCCTCTCATTGCGAAGTTGGTTCATTGGGTAAACCCAAAAACGTTGCCGCCTTCTGTATTTGCTCTTGTGAAAACACAAGTCTGATATTAAATTATAGCATTACAGCAGTGAAGCAATAAAAAAAAATTGGAGATACCTTTTGTTCTACACTGTGGCTGAGCTTCAGAGGTGCCTTGTGCCACAGCAACACAAATGTTTCACTATTTTAGGCTTTTTTGTAACATAACATACACCAGATATGGTTTTGCCTTGAGCAGAATATCTATAAAATTGCATCTGGAAAAGGATGATTGCCGTTTTTCTAATAATCTGGAATAGTGCACCCTCCAGTGGGTTGTATTTACATTAAGGCCCCGTGCATTTGCGTCCGCATACTATCCGCAATTGCAGATAGTATAGGGCACATTATATCCCAATGGTCCAATGCACACAACCATGGTTTCCACGGTCCGTGTATTGCCTAGAGTCAGGGCCACTAAAAAAATAGGACGTGCCATCTTACGGGCCGCATTTGTGGTCCGGGCTCATTAAACTCAATGCACTCCATAATTGCGGACGGCCCGCGGATGACACTTCTCAGGCCATCAGTGCCGTAATCTCGAACCGTGTGCACAGCTACAGTCGTGTGCATGAGGCATTACTGCGTAAAAGAATGCAAACAAAGTCGCATAGAAAACCGTGTCAAAAACATGTTTAAAACCACTTTGAATTTGGAAAACCGCTTCAAAATCCTTTGGTAAACTAGCAGAATTCAGATGTTTTTTTCCCTTGAAAACAACATCTGATTTTTAGCATATACAGGGAGCAGTGTGTGGCAATATCTACAGGGAGCAGTGTGTGGCATCACTATCTACAGGGAGCAGTATGTGGCAATATGTACAAGGGGCACTGAGTGTTGTACTATCTATGCTGGTTTTTACGCTACCAATCGTGGTCAGCACATATTGCCTAGCCCTAGTTATAAAGTTAGACATCGCCTGCCTGTAAACAACCAGATAACCAGAGACAACCCGGCCACCATAGTAGTTGTCAACATAACTACTGCAGAAATTTTGTTCGTTTTTTTTGTATGCAGAAATTATGGAAAGCCACGCCCACTAGCCACACCCACCAGATAAACCATGCCCCCATAAGACACACCCACCAAATACACCATACACTAAGTGTCCCTGGGAAAAAATGAAAAATGTTGGCAACTATGCGGATTAAATGTTGCAGTAGGTCTATCTGTGGTGGTTCTTTTTAAGCTTTGCACAGTGCCCTCTTATTATTTTGTTGTTTGTAGGCTGACCATTGTAACTTTAAAATATTGTAAGTTACCCGCTTCCTGACCAGAAGCTTTACCCCCTCCCTGACCAAAAAAACACAGAAAAAAGGCCATACTTACAAATGGACACAGCCAGGTCAGAAACGCAGATGAAGGGGAGTGAGCAGGTTCTTTAAATAATAATAACCACTCCCACTAGTCTTGAGGGGAGTGGCGTGTGGTACATGGGATGTGTAGTAAAAAATAATAAATGAATAGTGTATGTGCAAGTGATAATAGGGGTGAAATATAGGGGGCAGTAATGAGTAAAGTGCATAAATAAAGATAAATTAATAATTGGGTGCCAGTGTGTGAAACATGGAGGGATAGTGTGTAGGTCATGAGGCGCAGCGTGTATATCCAGGTAGAAGCCTATTTGTGACGCCTTGATAATTCATAGAGTGGGCTACTGTTAAGGATCTGCCAGGCACAGCTTCTGTATCCACGCCCATAGGTAATCAGCCTGCACCTGCTTCTATGTCTGTGAGACTGACTCCATCTTCCACCACTCAGGATGGCAGGCTTAGGAGTGGGAGAGCCTATCACAGCCTGGCCAGATGGAGGTAGCTCCCGCCCTCTGTCTATTTATACCTGCCTTTCCTGTTCCTCCTTGCTTGTGATTCTTCTCTGTTGGTTTCCTGGCCCTGCTGCAGCTTCTTGAATTACTTGTCCCTGCTTCGTATTGACCCTGGCTTACTGACTACTCTTCTGCTCTGCGTTTGGTACCTTGTACACTCCTGGTTTGACTCGGCTTGTTCAATACTCTCCTGCTCTGCGTTTGGCACCTCGTACTCTCCTGGCTTGACTCGACTCGTTTACTACTCTTGTTGCTCACGGTGTTGCCGTGGGCAACTGCCCCGTTTCCCTTTGTTCTGTCTTTCCTTGTCTGGTTGTCTGTCATGCACTTACTGAGTGTAGGGACCGTCGCCCAGTTGTACCCCATCGCCTAGGGCGGGTCGTTGCAAGTAGGCAGGGACTGAGTGGCGGGTAGATTAGGGCTCACTTGTCTGTCTCCCTATCCCTGTCATTACATAATCACAAGCCCATATACCTACTCTACCCTGGTCCCTCACACTACTATGGACCCCCTTGAGACCCTGGCTCAGCAAATGCAGGGTCTCTCCCTATAGGTCCAGGCCCTGGCTCAGAGGGTCAACCAGCCTGATGCTACCATGGTAGTGCCCATCACCTCACCTCTTGAACCCCACCTCAAGTTGCCTGACCGGTTCTCAGAAGAGTTGTAGGCTCTCTTTTCACCTAAAGCCCCACTCCTCAGATTCGGAGAGCCAGCGGGTGGGTATAATTATGTCCCGGCTCCAGGAAGGGCCCCAAGAATGGGCCTTCTCCTTGGCTCCGGACGCCCCTGAACCTTCCTCCGTTGATCTTTTCTTTTCTGCTCTCGGACTCATTTATGACGAGACTGACAGGACTGCCTTTGCCGAAAGTCAGCTGGTGACCTTATGTCAGGGTAAGAGACCTGTTGAGGAGTATTGCTCTGACTTTAGGAAGTGGTGCGTAGCTTCTCAGTGGAATGACCCTGCCTTAAGGTGCCAGTTTAGGTTGGGTCTGTCGAACGTCCTGAAAGACCTGCTAGTTAGCTATCCCTCTTCTGACTCCCTAGACCAGGTTATGGCTTTAGCGGTACGACTTGACCGACGTCTCAGGGAACGACAACGTGAACGTTTATGTGTTTTCTCCTCTGACTCCCCCATGATGCCTCCCGAGGTTCCGTTGCTTCGTTCTTCCACGGAAGACTCGGAGGTACCTATGCAACTCGGGGCCTCCGTGTCCCCCCAACTACGTAGAGAGTTCCGCAGGAAGAATGGTCTCTGCTTCTATTGTGGGGATGACAAGCATCAAGTGAAAACCTGTCCTAGGCGTAAGAATAAGCAGCCGGAAAACTTCCGCGCCTAAGTGATCATCGGGGAGGTCACTTGGGCGCACAGGTATTTCCCGTAAATATGAAACATAATAAAATCTTGCTTCCCTTTCAGGTCTCTTTGGTGGTAGGTCTGCTACCGGCAGTGCCTTCGTGGATTCAGGGTCTTCTGCTAATATCATGTCTGTGGAATTTGCTATGTCTCTAGCTATGCCTTTGATTGATTTGCCTAAACCTGTCCCGGTAGTGGGTATCGACTCCACTCCTCTTGCTAATGGTTATTTTACACAGCATACCCCTGTCTTTGAACTCCTTGTTGGCTCCTTGCATTTGGAGCAGTGCTCTGTATTGTTGATGCAGGGATTATCGTCCGATTTGGTTTTAGGCCTTCCCTGGTTGCAGTTGCATAATCCCACGTTTGACTGGAATACTGGGGATCTTACCAAATGGGGTAATGAATGCTTGACGTCATGTTTTTCTGTTAATTCTATTTCTCCCCCTTAGGAGGTGAACATGCTACCTGAGTTTGTTCAGGACTTCGCTGATGTTTTCTCTAAGGAGGCCTCCGAAGTGTTACCTCCTCATAGAGAATACGATTGCGCTATCGATTTGGTACCAGGAGCTAAGCTCCCTAAGGGTAGGATATTTAATCTCTCTTGTCCCGAACGTGAAGCCTTGAGAGAGTATATCCAGGAATGCCTGGCCAAGGGTTACATTCGCCCCTCTACTTCTCCGGTCGGTGCTGGCTTCTTCTTCGTAGGGAAGAGGCATGCATTGACTACCGTAACTTGAATAAGGTCACTATAAGGAACAGTATCCCCTTCCTTTGATTCCTGATCCCTTTAATCAGGTTCAGGGGGCCCAATTGTTCTCTAAGTTTGATCTACGGGGGGTGTATAACCTTATCCACATCAAAGAGGGGGATGAGTGGAAGACTGCGTTTAACACGCCCGAAGGTCATTTCGAATACCTCGTCATGCCCTTTGGGTTGTGTAATGCTCCCGCGGTCTTCCAGAATTTCATAAATGAGATTTTAAGAGATTACCTGGGGGTATTTCTTGTAGTGTACCTTGATGACATACTTGTGTTTTCCAAGGACTGGTCCTCCCACATTGAGCATGTCAGGAAGGTGCTCCAGGTCCTTCGGGAAAACAAACTGTTTGCGAAGACCGAAAAATGTGTGTTTGGGGTGCAGGAGATACAATTTTTGGGTCAAATCCTCACTCCTCATGAATTCCGCATGGCCCTCGCCAAGGTCCAGGCTGTGGCGGAATGGGTCCAACCTGCCTCCCTGAAGGCGTTACAGTGCTTCTTGGGGTTCGCTAATTATTACAGGAGATTTATTGCTAACTTCTCGGTCATCGCTAAGCCTCTTACGGACCTCACTCGCAAGGGTGCTGATCTCCTCCACTGGCCTCCTGAGGCTGTCCAGGCTTTTGAGGCCCTTAAGAAGTGCTTTATCTCGGCCCCGGTGATGATTAAGCCCAACCAAATGGAGCCATTCTTCGTGGAGGTTGACGCGTCCGAGGTGGCAGTGGGGGCTGTCTTGTCCCAGGGTACCAGGTCCCTCACCCATCTCCGTCCCTGTGCCTACTTCTCCAGGAAGTTTTCGTCCACTGAGAGTAACTATTATATTGGCAACCGCAAACTCTTAGCCATTAAATGGGCATTTGAAGAGTGGCGCCACTTCCTGGAGGGGGCTAGGCACCAGGTAACGGTCCTTACCGACCACAAGAATCTGGTTTTCCTAGAATCAGCCCGGAGGCTAAACCCGAGACAAGCTCGATGGGCGTTATTTTTTACCAGATTAAATTTTTTGGTTACCTATAGGGCTGGGTCTAAAAATATTAAGGCTGATGCACTGTCGCGTAGCTTCATGGCCAGCCCTCCTTTGGAGGAAGATCCTGCTTGTATTTTGCCTCCAGGTATAATCATTTCCTCTATTGATTCTGATTTAGTCTCTGAAATTGCTGCTGATCAAGGTTCAGCTCCCGGGAACCTTCCTGAGAACAAGTTGTTTCTTCCCCTGCAATTCCGGCTAAGGGTACTTAGGGAAAATCATGACTCCGCACTATCTGGTCATCCAGGCATCCTGGGTACCAAGCACCTCATTGCCAGAAACTATTGGTGGCCTGGGTTGCCTAAAGACGTTAAGGCCTACGTCGCCGCTTGTGAGGTTTGTGCTATTTCCAAGACTCCCAGGTCCCGACCAGCGGGCTTACTACGTTCTTTGCCCATTCCCCAGAGACCTTGGACCCATATCTCCATGGATTTAATCACCGATTTGCCTCCATCTCAAGGCAAGTCGGTGGTGTGGGTTGTAGTAGACCGCTTCAGTAAGATGTGCCTCTTTGTGCCCCTCAAAAAACTACCCAATGCTAAGACGTTAGCTACCTTGTTTGTCAAACACATCCTGCGTCTCCATGGGGTCCCTGTCAATATTGTTTCTGACAGAGGGGTACAATTTGTTTCTTTGTTTTGGAGAGCCTTCTGTAAAAAGATGGAGATTGATCTGTCCTTCTCCTCTGCCTTCCATCGTGATACTAATGGCCAAACCGGGAGGACTAATCAGTCTCTAGAACAATATTTAAGGTGTTTTATCTCTGACTGTCAATATGATTGGGTCTCATTCATTCCCCTCGCCGAATTTTCCCTTAATAACCGGGTCAGTAACTCGTCAGGGGTCTCCCCCTTTTTCTGTAATTTTGGGTTTAATCCACGGTTCTCCTCCGTTTCACCTGGTAGTTCCAACAATCCCGAGGTAGAGGTCGTTCATTGGGAACTGTGCACAGTCTGGGCCCAGGTTCAGAAGAACCTAGAGGCGTCCCAGCGCATACAAAAGACTCAGGCAGATAGAAGACGTTCTGCTAACCACTTGTTTATGGTCGGGGATCTGGTGTGGCTATCGTCAAAGAACTTGCGCCTTAAAGTCCCGTCCAAGAAGTTTGCTCCACGGTTTATAGGGCCGTACAAGGTCATTGACGTCCTCAATCCTGTCTCCTTCCGACTGGAGTTGCCCCCATCTTTTCGAGTACACGACGTGTTTCATGCCTCCCTCCTTAAACGCTGCTCCCCGTCCTTGGCTCCCTCGAGGAAACCTCCTGTCCCCGTTCTCACCCCTGAGGGGGTAGAATTCAAGGTGGCCAAGATTGTGGACAGCAAGATGGTCCAAGGCTCCCTCCAGTACCTGGTCCATTGGAGAGGATACGGGCCTGAGGAGAGGACTTGGGTACCCGCCCGGGATGTTCACGCTGGGGTATTGGTCAGTAGGTTCCACCTTAGTTTCCCCAATAAACCAGGTCCATCTAGAAAGGGTCCGTTGGCCCCTCATAAAAGGGGGGGGTACTGTTAAGGATCTGCCAGGCACAGCTTCTGTATCCACGCCCATAGGTAATCAGTCTGCACCTGCTTCTATGTCTGTGAGACTGACTCCATCTTCCACCACTCAGGATGGCAGGCTTAGGAGTGGGAGAGCCTATCACAGCCTGGCCAGACCGAGCTAGCTCCCGCCCTCTGTCTATTTATACCTGCCTTTCCTGTTCCTCCTTGCTTGTGATTCTTCTCTGGCCCTGCTGCAGCTTCTTGAATTACTTGTCCCTGCTTCATATTGACCCTGGCTTACTGACTACTCTTCTGCTCTACGTTTGGTACCTTGTACACTCCTGGTTTGACTCGGCTTGTTCACTACTCTCATGCTCTGCGTTTGGCACCTCGTACTCTCCTGGTTTGACTCGGTTCGTTTACTACTCTTGTTGCTCACGGTGTTGCCGTGGGCAACTGCCCCGTTTCCCTTTGTTCTGTGTTTCCGTGTCTGGTTTTCTGTCGTGCACTTACTGAGTGTAGGGACCGTCGCCCAGTTGTACCCCGTCGCCTAGGGCGGGTCGTTGCAAGTAGGCAGGGACTGAGTGGCGTGTAGATTAGGGCTCACTTGTCTGTTTCCCTATCCCTGTCATTACAGCTACCCTGCTTACTATGCCAAACAACAGCACACCATACTCTCCCAGCATCAAAGACTCGGCTGTGTCCAAAAGATGCAAATATAAGTAATAATGGAATACACATGACGTCCAGGCTGGATGATCATGTGTATTCATTATCAGGACACTTGATTAACGTTAATCTCTGTTTATGTGGCTTCACATCGCTGCTGTGTAAATCAATGGAGATGAGTGTATGATGCTGACTGGTCATTGATTGGTCAGCGTCATACACGTAAACACGCCCAGTTAAAAACACAATACACGCCCAGTTGGACATAACGAAAAGAAAACGCCCAGTTGTCCATTTCAAACCTCATTTGCATATATATAAAATAGCTCATAACTTGGCCAAAAATGAACGTTAAAAAAAAAAAAAAAGCGTTACTGTTATCTACATTGCAGCGCCGATCCCATGCAATAGGAGATAGGGATTTGAGAATCTGGTGACAGAGACTCTTTAAATAATAATAACCACTCCCACTAGTCTTGAGGGGAGTGGTGTGTGGTGCATGGGATGTGTAGTAAAAAATAATAAATGAATAGTGTATGTGCAAGTGATAATAGGGGTGAAATATAGGGGGCAGTAATGAGTAAAGTGCTTAAATAAAGATAAATGAATAATGGGGTGCCAGTGTGTGAAACATGGAGGGATAGTGTGTAGGTCATGTGGCGAAGCATGTATATCCAGGTAGAAGCCTATTTGTGATGCCTTGATAATTCATAGAGCGGGCTACCCTGCTTACTATGCCAAACAACAGTAACCAGGAACATTAAAAAGTATTAGCCATGTGCCAATTTAAAAGCAAATTAGTCTTCAATTACTCTTCCAACCTATATGTATTTGGTCTTGTTTTTCTCAGAACATGTTGGCCTTTGATATTGTGTAAAAAAATAAGTGTTATATTTTACTTTTAAAAAATGTAAAAGGAAAAATGGGAACAACATTTTTTTAAAAATGGGAATGTATGATTTTATGTGATTTTTTTTTTACATCTGGTGCATGCCACTAGGAAAACACACCTGAATAAATATTTGGCAACTTCTGCAGACTTCAGTGATACCAAATGTGTGTGCATTTCTTATACGCTGGGCGCAAGGTGGAGCTTACAATGAATGGTGCGCAAACTGGCTTTTGGAGAGCAAATTTTCCAAAACTGGTTTGCTGACACCATACGACCATAACAGATGTCGTGAGGTGCCGAAATACTACACCCCCAAAATGACTCTTTTTAGCAAATTAGACCCCCCCCAACTGGTTAAACCCTAACTCTATAGAAAACCAGTAAAATGTCAATCAAATTATGAAAAGATAGAGGGGTGCATGCACGCAGCTGATAATGGCGGACGTGTCCTAGCCAAGCTCCGCACTTGGAGTAGGCGTCTCAGCCTATAAATCATTTAAAAAAAGTATTTTCAGGTACAAATCTGTAGGTGAAGGACTAACTAAACAGTGGGAACACATTTATGGCCAGAGGAAACGGGAGACGGGTAAGCAGGGCAAGATGCAGAGATCCATGGCCGACATGCTTACTTTGGCGCCAATTTCACAGTCGGCGGGAACGCTGCAGCCGGAGATGCCTCAACTGTCTGCTCCACCAAAACTCTCACAGGATTTCCCGGGGCTCCTAAGGGTACAACAGCATGCCCCATCGACATCCTTGCCGGAAATACTAGTGACTGAGGTGTCGATTCCAGATCAGTCGTTTGTGGGACAGATCCCCTAGACCGTGGCGATCAACATCCTCCATTCCTGCCGACCGTACTACCAGCCCTATCTGAGTACGCTTTATTCTCTTGCATATCCCGGGCTCTGCAAGCAAAGATGGGAGAAATCTGCTCCAAAATTGCTGCACTACATCATGATCTGCATAAGTTGTGTGCCCACATGGAAGCTATTGAAACTAAGCTAACTTCCACTACAACTAGTGTTAACCAGAACACCCAGTTTGTAGAAGACAGATAGATGTGGCAACCAACAGAAAAGAAGACCTTGGGAACAGATCCCGAAGGTACAACTTCAGAATTAGAGGGGTACCTGAGTTTCACAGTGATATTCCCAAGGTGGTCTGCACATTATTCACCACTTAAATACCCGACATCCTGCACACCCATCGGAAAATCGCAAGAGCTCACAGTGCACTGACGGCCATGAGACGGGACGATCTTCCTAGAGACATTATAGTGAAACCCCACTACTACTCAATTAAAGAAAAAGTGATGGAAAGGGCAAGGAAAACCCCTATACACTCAATCTTCAACACTGAAATCCAGATCTTTTCAGACCTGGCTCCACAAACCTTAAAAAAACGCAGGGAGCTATGCACCATACGCACCATTCCACAATGTCTCAGACAACTTGCTATAAACTACAGATGGGCTTTCCCATTTCGCCTTATCTTCATGCATTTATACAGTTTCTCCACACTTCACGAAGGTGAGGAACTGCCTTAAACAAGATTTAAAACATCTGCCGAACGCAGGAACTTCCACACGCCACGTGCACCTTTAGCAGCCCCTCCACTATCGATATGTCACAATCAGAGACAGTGTAACATCTCCCCTCAGCCCACTTCGTCAGAAGCCCCAACCTTCTTGAAACCTTTGGACAGTCCACCTTACTCATCATCAAATATCATCCCTACCTATGGGACACGTTACTTGTTTCAGTTCACCACTTTCAAATGTTCTGACAGTTACCAGCTACCCATGGTTTTGCAAATATCCCCGGACCACTTCTGAGATGTGTTGCATCTTTCTATTGGATTCTCCCATAAGCGTCCAACCTCATATGAAAATACAGTCTGAAACCTCGTCTAATAGACTTGGACTGCTGTGTTACTATATACTCTGATGGCTGACATCTCCAGCTCTTGGGGAGACATGGTTACGTTCGTTGGGGGGAGGGACTGTGATATATCCATTTTTTAGTTTTGGGATCTCTGTTAGATGGATGTTTTCAATAGATTACTAAAATAACTTTAGATGGCCCCATTGGTTCCACCTATAGTGGTAGCTGAGAAATTTGAAATATGATAGGTTAGTGTGTTCTATGGTTAATTCTTGCCTACGATACTTTACAATAATTGTATACCCCACAAAAACCCGAATGCCTGGAATTACTTGATGATAGGCTTTGCATTCTTGAAGGTCTTTTTGCAGTCTCTTCTGACTGCCTAGTTGGTAGACTATGGCCAGTATTGCATTCTTTGTTTTTTATGCTCAACATGCTTATACTTTCTTTCTAAGTTTTTTCTCCCCACCTTTCCTCCCCTTCTTTCCCACCTTCTCCCTAACTCTCTATGAAAATCCATCAAGGATGGAAATGTTATCGTGTCTACTTTAAATGTCTCAATATGGCGAATATGATCTCTCCTAACTCTTACTGTCTGATTACCCATAATGTGCAGGGATTCACCAGTCAAATGCCGGAAGGCTTTTTTATACTATAAATCTACTCATGATATACTTTTTTTCAGGAAACGCATTTTTCACTCTCCTCTGTTCCGTAGTATTTTTTATAAGCATAATCGGAAATACTTTTTAGCTAGCGCCTCTACAAAGCACAGGCGAGTTGGAATATGGATGGCTTGGTCTGTTCCATTCACACCCCACAAGACGATCCGCGATCCAGAGGAAAGATACATCATGGTCACAGGTATTTTCCACGATTCCCCCATTACTTTCATTACCTATTACCAAATTCTAAACAGCCTCATTTTTCCCTCGCATGTGGCATCAGCTACACCCATCAGTAGAAAATCCCATCGTCATAGGGGGATTCCAATATTGCATTAGACCTTCTCAGGACAAATCGAACACCTCTAGGATACGATACATCCCACCCACCCCAACTAGTCAGTGGCGTAGCTATAGGGGTTGCAGTGGTCGCACTTGCAACTGGGCCCCACCCGCACCACCTCTGTAAAACAATGATATAAGGCTGCTGCACAAGCAGCATGAAGACCGGAGGCCACGGAACTTTTACCTGTCTGCAAATTATTGCCACGATTTTCGTGACGCTTTTTGCCTGCGGCCATTGTGCGCCGCGGGCAAATTATGCAGCAAAAAAATGCTTTCTCTGCTTTCAATGGGAGGTCCGAATCGGAACCACGGCAAGAAAGAGCATGCCACTTTTTTTTACTGCGAGCGGCATGGTGTGATCCTGTCTGATGGGCCCTGTATCCAAGCCTATCACATGGTAGGCTTAGATACAAGGTCCCAGCAAACAGTAATCTTATACGGTATAAGTCTACCTTGTTGTAGGCTTAGATACAGGGTCCAACAGACAATATCACACATTGGCCCTGTATCTAAGCCTACCACCTGAGTTACTAATTTGTTTTTCATGTTTTTTACAGGTACAGTTGTTGGACCACGTCGGATTCGAGGACTACTTTGATGACGGCCTTTTTTATTTTCAATGAAATGGTTAACGAGGATTGTGTGTTTTTTTTAACTTCAATAAAATATTTTTTCGATGTCTTTGTATTTTTTTTAAACTTTATTACTACCGCCCTAGTAATGGCTGCTGTCTGATTGCCTGCGTCCATTACTAAGGTGGGCTTAATGTTAGCAGATGCAGAGGCCAACACTAACCCCCATTATTACCCTGGTACCCACCACCACCAGGGGTGCAAAGAAGAGTTGGGTGCGATCCAGTACCCGACCATCTGTAGTGATAGTCGGGCACGGAGGCGGCCGAAGGCTGGTATTACTAGGCTGGACACGCACACATGTATTGGGGCTATCGCCCCTGACTTTTAAGACCCCTGGCTGCTAGTGCTGCGTCGTTGGGTCACTTAGGAGAAGTTTGGGGGGCCTAAGATGGACTTTTGCACTGGGGCCCATGAGCCTTTAGCTACGCCCCTACAACTAGCCTACAGGTGGCGAGATTCTTTCATTCCATTGACGTTGTAGGTACATGGTGGGAATTTACTCCTATAATCAGGGATAATACTTTATTTTCTTCAGCCCATAATGTATACACGCGCATAGACCATATTTTACCTTCCACAAGTATGATCTCTAAATTTACAGATGCTAGAATTCTGAATACCACCTGGTCTGATCATGACCTGATCTTCATTAGTTTGTCAGATTTTTGTAGTAAACCTCCCATCTCATCGTGGAAATTAAACTAATCCTTACTCTCAGACCCGAAGATAAACAATGACATACGTAAGGAGTTAGAAAACTATTTTCTACTCATACAATCCCAGTACACCTCGGCAATTTCTAACTGGGGTAAGATTATACAGATAGCATCCTGCAAAAATAAACTTTCCAGGGAGGTTCTGACCTCCAAAGAAAAAAAGTTTAAAGACATATCCCGTCAGTTCAAATGAAACCCCTTGGGGCACCTGAAATCTCAACCTGCAGAAGCAAGAACAGATCTAAATTTATGCCTCACTAGTTGGGCTGAAAAAAGTCTTTGCGGATCAAGTCATATGTTTTTTTCTCAGCGTGACAAACCGGCACTTTACTTGCTAGACGTCTTACACCCAGATTATCTAACCCCACACTTTGAACGCCTATATTGGCTCCCTAACTCCAGAAGTAAAATCTCTTCTATTTTCTCTGATTTGGTTACCCCCAAGGATAAGCTCCCCTACATGATTCGCTGGGTAGGAGGCCTGGGTTTCAAAATAGAATTAGCACAATGGAGAGAAATCTGACCGTGAAACTATCTATTAACCCCTTCCCGCTGCAGCCCTTTTTCAGATTTTCATTTTCGTTTTTTCCTCCCCACCTTCCAAAAGCCATAACGTCTTTACTTTTTTGTCAATATAGTACTATGAGGGCTTGATTTTTGCGGGACAAGTTGTAGTTTTTCGTAGCACCATTTATTTTGCCATATAATGTACTAGGAAAGGGGGAAAAAATTATTTGTGGGGTAGAAAATGAAAAAAAAACCAGCGATTCCTCCATGTTTTTTTGCGTACCGTTTTTACGGAATTCACTGTGCAATAAAAACAACATGTTAACTTTATTTTCTGGGTCAATACGACTACGGCGATACCATATATATATATAGTTTTTTCTATATTTTACTACTTTTACAAGTAAAAACCTAAGTGTAAATAAGAACATTTATTTTGTGTCGCCAAATTCCGAGAGCCATAACTTTTTTATTTTTCCGTCGATTAAGTGGTATGAGGGCTTATTTTTTCGGGATAAGCTGTAGTTTTTAATAATACAATTTTGGTGTAAATGCGATGTTTCGATCACTTTCTATGAAATTTTTTGTGGGAGATTAGGTGACCAAAAAAATAGAGATTATGGCGTTTACAATTTTTTTTTATGGCGTTCACCGTGCGGGTTAAATAATGATATATTGTAATAGTTCAGACTTTTACGGATACGGCAATACCAATTATGCTTATTTATTTATTTTTTTTACTATGCTTTATGTGGAAAATGGCAAAAGGGTTCTTTTTTTTAACTTTTAATAATTTATTTTTTTTTACACAAAAAAAAACCTCTATTTAACTCATTTTTACTTTTTTTTATTAGTCCCCCTAGCGGATTACAACCAGCATAGCAGCGCTACTACCTACGTAATATACACGCAGATCGAGTCCCCAGCACGGCTCAGTGCCCGGCGAAGGTCTCACGACCGAAACGTTGACGCTGCACGTATAGCCTCTGGCATTTATCCTGAGATATAAATAAGTAAAAAGATAATTTTGAACACAATCAAGGTGTGCAGAGTACAATTCTTGACCTACATCTGGGTTGGGACCCTATCTCGAGCACCCGAAGATACCGGTGCTTTCTGAACACAACCATAGTTCAACCAGCGATCGTTAGATCACTTGCACGATATACTGCAGTACTAATGTATTGCAGTATATAGTGACTCTGACAGGCAATTATTAAGCCCTGCCGGAGGCAGGGCTTAATAGGTGTATGAAGATGGCGGACCTGGGGGCCTCCATTAGGCCCCCAGGCAGCCGTAGCAACCATCGCCCCCCGCAATTGCGTTGTGGGGGGCGCGTTGAGCTGTATTCTAACGATTTAAATGCTGCGGTCTCTGTTGACCGCAGCATTTAGCAAGCTAAACTAGCGGGATCGGGAAGGGGTTAATGCTTCCTTGGTGGAGGCAGGGTACAATGTTCTGATGTGATGGTATATGGTTCCGACTCGTATATATCACATTTACCCTTCAGCAGTTCCCCATTGTTTTCAGCAGTGTGGAGCAGAAGGCACACTATTAGACACCTTATGGGAATGCCCAATAGCCGACCATTTTTGGGGACAGGTATACCAACTCATTCGAACCGTTACCCAAGTAGAACCTCCTAGGGATGTCACCGCAGCACTATTATGTGGTTCCATCCCATTTGTTAGAACGTATCCCTGTAAACGTATTCAATATATATTTTTGGCTGCTAAAATTAACATTGCTAGAGCATGGCGATCACCCACGCTATCCATGGAACAACTTATTGCCAAGGTCTCATGGATAATGGTTAATGATCACCTTTCTCATATCTTAGCTGACATTCTAGACAAGTTTGAAAAGATCTATAATCCTTGGAAGACTCGCTCATCTTCTTCTGACTAGATAGAGATGCAAATTCCCCCTCCCTCCTATGTCTCCTTCTCCCAATTTCCCTTCTTTTTTTTTTTTTTTACGTTTGTTTATGTGATATGAAAAGATAAACATTAGAGATAAATTAGCAGATAACTAACACATGTAAGGGTAGTAACTTGTATGTTTCCTTCCTTTACGTAAAATTATGTAAGTATACCTTTAAATCTGTATATATCGCTTTAAATATTGCCATGATACATACATGTTGTTATGTCTCCAATTGTTTCTTGTACTGTTCAGATCGTCGTACGTGGTTGTGTCACCTATCCTTGCCATCACTGCCGGAGGAGCTGCCGAGCCTCAATGTGGGCCCACGCACTGATGTTAGGCAAACATTGTGATGCTTTACTGTGCGCGAGTACGCTTGTTAGGAGTGGCCAGTGGGAACAGCGTAATTTGGGGAGAAAGCGGTTAGACCACATGTTGGACCCTGTGTCTGCGGAAAGCTTGTTGTTGGGCCCTGTACCTGAGGACCCAGGAGCTACAGTGGGGCCCTGATATCAGCCACCATGAGCCTGGCGGTGAGCTGTAAAGTGTAGCATTGGGAAATAGACATAAGAGAGATTCTGGATGCCACTATAAATCTGTTGGTAATCCCCAGCAGGAGAGAAGTCGTGAGAGAGAACTCGTGAAGTAACTGGACTGAGGATGGTATAAGCATTTGTCCCGTAGCAAGTTGACTGAGGCCTGAACAAGTAAGTAAAATATTTCTCTGTGAAGTGTGGAGTATTGGAGGATAGTAGGACAGAGTTATACGTTAACTGTTTCATGTTGTGTTCTACAAGCAAGTTACCGAACACCTGTTTTCTAAAAGCAACTTGTACTGGACCGTACTCTGTAACACTTTAGTTGCTCTGAGTTTTGTGTGTCACCAGTGGCGTAACTACCTTACTATTAAATGTGCCGTCACTACAGTTGTAGCAGCCCGGCTGCTAAAGGGCCCATGGCATGAGGTGGCACTGCTAGCAGCCTCTACAGCTGCTACAACGGTAGTGACGCCACATTTAATAGTATCTGCGTTCTTGGGATGCAGATACTATTGAACACTAGTTTCTCCCTGCTCTGCAATTTACTAGGCATCAGGTGCAGGGACTGGATCCATGCGCAGGCCAGCATGATGACGTCACTGGATCACGCTGGCCTACGCAAGTATCCCATCAGTGTTGAGGATGCTTTGAAGATGATCCGTTCGTTGCGGGAATGGGGCGTAGGTGAGTATAATTTGTTTTATTTTATTTCTTTGGGGGTGGTATCTACAGGGGGCTATATGGCGCTATCTACAGGGGGGCTGTATGGCACTATCATCAAGGGGAGGTGGGGGCACTATCAACAAGGGGGATGTGGGTTGCGCTATCTACAAGGGGGGGATGTATGGCACTGTTTACAAGAGGAAGGTGGGGTACTATCTACAGGGTCAGCTGCATGGCAATATCTACAAGTGGAAGTTGGGGGGGACTATCTACAAGTGAGGGCACTATCTACAAGGGGGAGATAGGGGCACTATCTAAAAGGGCGGCCTTTATGGCACTGTCTACAAGGGGGAGGGGGCACTATCTACAGGGGGAAGGGTGGCACTATCTACAAGGGGGGTGTGACACTATGTATGGGGGGACTTTATAATACTGTCTACACGGGGCTGTATGGCAGAATCTACAGGGGGCTGCATTGCACTATCTACAGGGGGCACTATATACAGGGGGGGTTTGTAAAAAAGGCACTATCTACAAGGGGGGGCTGTGTGTGGCACCCAGGGGAGGGGGGCCCAGTCAAACATTTGCTATGAGGCCCAGTCTTCCCCAGTTACGCCCCTGTGTGTCATGTATGTAGGTTGTTTAACCCGTTAGTGACCGCCAATACGCCTTTTAACGGCGGCCACTAATGGGCTTTATTCTGATGCATACGCCTTTTTACGGCGCTGCATCAGGATAAAGTAAACAGAGCAGGGAGTGTCAAATCTCCCTGCTCTCAGCTGCTAGAGGCAGCTGAGGGCTGGGAGCGTCCCTGCTCTGCCGGGTGAGATTGATATTAGTATCGATCTCACCCGTTTAACCCTTCAGATGCGGTGCGCAATAGCGAGCATCGCATCTGAGTGGTTTTGGAGAGAGGGAGGGAGCTCCCTCTCTCCCCCACCGACACCCGGCGATACGATCGCCGAGTGTCTGTGTCTCTAATGGCAGCCAGGGGCCTAATAAAGGCCCCCAGGTCTGCCTGGAGCGACTGCCTGCTAGATCATGCCGTAGGCATGACCTAGCAGATGCCTGTCCGTTTTAAACGGACAGGCATAATACACTGCGATACAAAAGTATTGCAGTGTATTACAATAGCGATCGGAGAATCGCATATTATAGTCCCCTAGTGGGACTGGTAAAAAAGTAAAAAAAAAGTTTAATAAAGTTAATGAAAAAAAAAATGTGAAAAAAAATGAAAAACCCAGCTTTTCCCCTTACACAATGCTTTATTATTAAAAAACCAAAATAAAGTAAAAAAGTTACACATATTTGGTATTGCCGCGTCCGTAACGACCCCGACTATAAATCTATTACATTATTTAACCCGCACGTTGAACGCCGTAAAAAATTTAATAAAAAACTATGGAAAAATTGCTGTTTTCTGTGAATCCTGACTTTAAAAAAATGTTATAAAAAGTGATCAAAAAGTCGCATCTACTCAAAAATGGTACCAATAAAAACTACACGTCTTCCCGCAAAAAAAAAGCCCTCATACAACCGCATCGGCGAAAAAATTAAAACGTTACGGCTCTTCAAATATGGAGACACAAAAACAAATAATTTTGAAAAAAAAGTGTTTTTACTGTGTAAAAGTAGTAAAACATACAAAAACTATACAAATTTGGTATTGTTGCAATCGTAACAACCCGCTGAATAAAGTTATGGTGTTATTTATATCACATGGTAAACGCCGTTGATTTAAGACGCGAAAGAGTGGCAAAATTTCAGGTTTTTTTCTATTCCCCCCCAAAAAAAAGTTAATAAAAGTGAATCAATAAATAATATGTCCCCCAAAATGGTGCTATTAAAAAGTACAGCTTGTCCCGCAAAAAACAAGACCTTATACAGCTATGTCCACGCAAAAATAAAAGAGTTATGGCTCTTGGAATGCGACGATGGAAAAACGTAAAAAATGGCTTGGTCATTAAAGGGAATGTGTTGCCAGAAAAACATGCTTTTTTTTTAAAAATTAAACATTTAGTGTGTGGGTGATTAAACATTGTTCACATTTTTTTTATTTTTTTCACGAGTCAGGAAATATTATAAATGAATTCTAATTTATAATACTACCCATTTTTGGTCACTAGATGGAGCTGTCCCCAAAATTGCAGCTTTGCAAAATTGGGTAAAAAGCTCTCGCTCTAGTGAGCTCTCAGCATCCCCCCCTCCTTTATCCTGGCTAGTGCCGGGATAAACGAGGGGTTTGAACGGTGTAACCTCCTACACTGTGTGTCGCCATTTTTTGAGCTAACACACAGTGTAGTAGGTTTACATACAGTAGTAAACACACACAAACACGAACATACATTGAAATCTCTTACCTGCTCCTGCCGCCGCGGCTCCCTCCGGCCCGTCCGCTCCGTTTGCTGCCGCTGGTCCAAGTGCACAAATCCGGAAGCCGCGACCGGAAGTAGTAATATTACTGTCCGGCCGCGACTTCCGGTCCACAGGAAAATGGCGCCGGACGGCGCCAATTTCGAATTGGACTGTGTGGGAGCGGCGCATGCGCAGTTCCCACACAGACGCCGTACACTGAAGTCAATGGGACGGGAGCCGTTCGCAGTCCGTATGGGACTGTGGCTGCCGTATTCCATGTCTGTATGTGTCGTTAATCGACACACACAGAAATGGAACAAAAAATGGCAGCCCCCATAGGGAAGAAAAAGTGTAAAAATAAGAAAAAGTAAAACACAAACACACAAATGAATATAAACGTTTTTAATAAAGCACTAACATCTTTAACTTATAAAAAAATAATTTGTGATGACACTGTTCCTTTAAGGTCTAAAATAGGCTGGTCATTAAGGGGTTAAACCTATGAGTGGTAGGGCTATTCCGTGAAAAGTTAGTGGTGTAGCAAACACAAAGACCCACAAAGTCGCAGGCCAAATCTAAACTGACTGGTGCAACTCCACAGAATATGCAAATGTGAGGCAGGCTATGGTAGTGACAAGACTCCGTGTCACCCATAGTGGTGCTGTAGGATGGGTCTCAGCCGACGGTCACATAGGGCGTAAGTGGCGTATTTCATTATTTCCTACCCCGGTTAAGGATCATTTAGTAACACCAACTGTTTGCTTTTGGTTTTACTACCTCAAGAGAACTTTTTCAATAAAAGTACTGCACTCTTGCATATTAAAAAAAAAAGTTTTTGGTCAACTGTAACTGTAATTGTCTCATCTGCTGTGATCAACTTTTTTATAACTCTACTTTCCTTTACGATAAAAAGGGGAGTCTCCACCACCACAGCTTACATACAGATAAAGAAAGATGTTTCATATAAAATTAGAATTATCTGCTGGAAGCTGTCAATCACTGTTTATGTTGAGGACAGGAGCTTATTTAGGGTCCTGTGTACAGTGCTAATAAAATGGGGCCACCCTCACCTGGTTTCCAAAGGAGCATCTCATCCTGACAAAAGTAGAGAGCAGTACAGTACATATAACACATATAACACGATACTATAATACAAAGAGACAAAACTAGACAGACAAATATAACTTTTTTTTTTAACCCTTTATCCCAACTCTCAAATTCAGTCACTGCAGTAAATGTTTTGATCCCCCTATTTCTTGTCATAGTGTTCTTAATCCTGTACATTTTGTCTGCTAGTTATAGCCTCAGTTTAGTGTTTCTTTTATCTTGCTCCCCGTACTTTATCTCTTTATTCTCTATACGTTCTCCTTTTCTGTTATCTAAAGTCCAATATGTTCATTGTACACCATTGTACCTTGTTCCTAGAATTCTTGCCTGCAATCTAGATTATGGCTATGTTCACACGGAGTATTTTGGGGGAGGAATATCTGCCTCAAAATTCCGTTTGGAACTTTGAGGCAGATTTTCCTCTCCCTGCACGCCGATTTTTGCGGCGATTTTCGCGCCGTTTTTCGCCCGCGCCCATTGAGCGCCGTGGGCATAAAATAGCGCGAAATACACTTTCTCTGCCTCCCATTGAAGTCAATGGGAGGTCAGAGGCGGAAGCGCCCGAAGATAGGGCATGTCGCTTCTTTTTCCCGCGAGGCAGTTTTACTGCTCGCGGGAAAAAGACGCCGACGCCTCCCATTGAAATCAATGGGAGGCGTTCTCGGGCCGATTTTGCCGAGTTTTGCGACGCGGTTTCCGCGTCAAAAAACTCGGCAAAATACTCCGTGTGAACATACTCTCAGCTTACTTTTTGGCAAATCCTATGATTGCTGCTTTTGCAGAGTCCTTCTGTCTGACATTGCCAACCTAGACTGCTAAATACTTTGCCTGCCTCTCTTGCCTGCTGAAGTTAGTACATCACCTGCTGGTACTTGTAGTGTTACTGGTGCCAGTCTGTTCAGGAATACTGAAGTATCATTTCAGTCCTTTCTCTTTATTTACGTGATGAGATTTGATTGCTACAGTAGCTTGTATTGTTGTAATCTCATTCTTACTGCGGTAATCATATTGACTGAATCTTAGACTAAAGTGTAATGTAAAATGGCATAATGTCATTTAGATTCTTTAAATCAGCATTATTCATTGATGGGAGGCAGCATGCAGGCAGTGATTAATTTAATTTAGGAGAAAGCTCTCTCTCCCCTAGCGGAATTTAAGACATTCACCATATTTAAAATGCATCTATATGTAGAAGAGAAGCAAAATAGTACAAGGTTACACAATTTGGTGACATTATATGTATATATCCATAAATACACACACACACACATATATATATATTTTATATGTATATAAAACAAGAAAATCTGAGTCCGCTTTAACTGGAGCTGCAAAATGTCAGTGTTTCTGACTCCATGATTACATGGGAATGGCCCTACATATGTCATCCACTGAGCTTAGCTGTCACTCAATGTCTAACATGGGTTGTTATGACTGATAGAGTCATTACCACAGTTAACTTTAAATTATATTGAAACCTGACCTTGAAAAAGGCATCTTGGATGCTTCTACTCTATATTCCTGTGTAATAACTAATGTCATCCTAATAAAGGTGCATGGAAAGGATAAGTTTATTGTAGTCTTCTATACAAAGTCAGGTCAAGGTCATTCTAAAAATAAATATTAATCCATGACATGAGTATCTAAGAGCCCTTTTACTTCAAATAACACTCGTTCCCGATAATTGCCCTGTCGCCCCTGTAAACAGGGCAGCAATCAGCAGGTGAACAAGAAAACGCTCATTCCTCAGCTGATTGTATAGTTTTATATGTTCAAAATATTATCGTTGTCAGCAGCAACCCCATACTAGCTCCTTGCAAAAGGAGCAAACGAGTGCCAATCAACCAGCTTCAGTGTATGTTATTGTAAAACGAGTGGCAGCTACAGAAAAAATGGAAACCAGTGTAAACAGAAAGGTGGCTTATATTGCATAAAATCTAATAGGCAATTATACATTTAACCCTTTAATGACCAGCCTATGACCAAGCTATTTTTTAAGTTTTTCCATCGTCACATTACAGGAGCTCTAACTTTTTTATTTTTGCGTCGACATAGCTTTATAAGGTCTTGTTTTTTGTGGTTGTATTTTTAATAGCACCATTATGGGATACATATAAATTATTGATTAACTTTTATTAACTTTTTTTGGGAGGGAATAGAAAAAAACCCAGAAATTTCGCCACTCTTTTTTGCGTCCCAAAACGACACAGTTTACCGTGTGGTATAAATAATACAATAAGTTTATTCAGCGGGTTGTTACTATTGCAGCAATACCAAATTTGTATAGATTTTGTATGTTTTACTACTTTTACACAGTAAAAACACTTTTTTTTTTCAAAATTATTTGTATTTGTGTCTCCATATTTGAAAAGCCATAACTTTTTTATTGTTCCGCTGATGCAGCTGTATGAGGGCTTTTGTTTTGCGGAACAACTTGTAGTTTTTATTGGTACCATTTTGGAGTAGATGCGTCTTTGTGATCACTTTTATCACAATTTTTTTAAGGTAGGATTCACAGAAAACAGCAATTTTTACATTGATTTTCATTTTATTTTTTATGGCCTTCACCGTGCGGGTTAAATAATGTAACAGCTTTATAGTTGGGGTCGTTATGGACGTGGCGATACCAAATATGTGTAACTTTTTTACTTTATTTTGTTTTTTTAATAGTCAAGTAGTTTGTAAGCATTTTTTTTCAGATTTTTTTTAATTAACTTTATTATACTTTTTTACTAGTCCCACTAGGGGACTTTAATATGCGATCATCCAATCACTTTTATAATACACTGCAATACTTTTTTATTGCAGTGTATTACTGCCTGTCCGTTTAAAACGGACAGGCATCTGCTAGGCCATGCCTCTTGCATGACCTAGCAGGCATTCATCACAGGCAGACCTGGGGGCCTTTATTAGGCCCCCAGCTGCCATAGAAGACACAGACACTGCGATTTGATCGCCGGTTGTCGGTGGGAGAGAGAGGGATCTCCCTCTTTCCAAAACAACTCCGATGCGGCGCTCGCTATTCAGCGCCGCATCTGAGGGGTTAAACGGGTGAGATCGATACTTATATCAATCTCACCAGTTTGAGCAGGGATGCCCTTAGCCTTCATCTACCTCTGATTTAACAGCTCCCTGCTCTGTTTATTTATTCCGATGCAGTGCCGTGAAAAAAGACAATTAGTGGCCACCGTGAAAAGGCGTATTGGCAGTCACTAACAGGTTAAATATATTTGTATTGACATTTTATGCATTTTGCAAATGTTTACATGTTTTTTTTTCAGTTCATAATTTTCTAAATCCCAATCCCTATCCATGTGATATTTTGTTGGATTGCTCATATTTCCCACAGGGCATAGGATAACATGCTGCCAGTCATTATTTAATGTCATATTTACATAATGTTAAATTGAATGTTGTCAGCTACTAAATTGTCTCCCCTACAATTGGAGTAAAATTGGTACCATAGTGTTATGACCAGAAGTTCTGTTCCTGTATGCTCGTCATCTTCAAACTATAAGGGCATGATCAAACGTGGCGGAATTGCTCTGGAATTCCGCTGCGGACAGTCCACAGCGGAAATCCACAGCGTACACGTTTCTCCATTGCCTTCCACAGCTTTTTAGTAGGGTTCATTTACACGTTGCGGACAATTCCGCTGCGGAGCATAGGCTGCGGTGCGGAATTTGGTGTCCGCAGCATACACTGGTTGTTGCGGACGTGTAGCGGACTTGTTGCGGACTCATTGCGGAATTTCTCCATTGACTTCAATGGAGAGTCAAAATTCCGCTATGAAGTCCGCAGATGTTATGTGTGCTGCGGAGCGTATTGGTTTTACTAACATGACATTTCTTCATTCTGGCTGGACCTATGTATTTCTAGGTCTACAGTCAGACTTGACAGAAGTCAATGGGGCTCCCGTAATTACGGGTGACTACGTGTGTGCACCCGTAATTACGGGTGACTACGTGTGTGAACCCGTAATTACGGAAGCGTTGCTAGGCGACGTCAGTAAATAGTCACTGTCCAGGGTGCTGAAAGAGTTAAGCGTCGGCAGTAAATGTTTCAGCACCCTGGACAGTGACTTCCGATCACAATATACATCAACCTGTAAAAAAAATAGAAGTTCATACTTACCGAGAACTCCCTGCTTCTTCCTCCAGTCCGGCCTCCCGGGATGACTTTTCAGTCCAAGTGACGGCTGCAGCCAATAACAGGCTGCAGCGGTCACATGGACTGCCGCGTCATCCAGGGAGGTCGGGCTGGATGACGAAAGAGGGACGCGTCACCAAGACAATGGCCGGGTAAGAATACTCCACATTAAAACAGCTCACTCGGATTATCTGTTCCAGATGATGGGTCAGCAACTGCGGATACGAAAAAAACAAACAGAAAAAGACCCAAGGATCTGCTCCTACTGCATTACTGGCATTTAAAGAAAGGCGTAGGGCACGGCCAGACGTGGCATAGTTTTTCTGCTGCAAATATTGGTGCAGATTTGGGGCAATTACGCAACGAATCTGCACCAACATTTGCATATTTGACAGGTAATTCAGACGTTGCAGAAAAGACAGCGGACTTGCCACAGATTTCAGTTTTTGCATTGCAAAGGCTGAAATCCGCGGTGAAATTCTGCTTCTTCTCCGCAACAGACAGTGCATGCTGCGTAGGGAAAATTCCGCACCGCAGCCTATGGTCAGCAGCAGAGTTTTCTGCAACGTCTGAACTAACTTACCTAAAAATGTATTGAAACAACTGTAAAAAACGGCCGCTGGAGAATTCCACTGCGGACTGTCCTCAGCGGAATTCCACAGCAATTCCCCCACGTCTGGCCGTGCCCTTAATGTAATATAGTCAGCAAATACTGTCACCTTTAAGAGTTGTACTATTGGTACAACATGATATTTCAGTAAACTCAACTTGTGTGAATCCTTTATTGTCATCAAACGATAACGCGTTTCAGGGTGCACTCACCCCTTCTTCAGATCAACATGACATAGACAAACTCTGAGACTTAATGGAGTATAAATACTTCATCTTAGGCTGGATTCACACGAGCGTGGCGTTTTTGCGGACGCAAAAACGCGGCGTTTTGCGCGCGCAAAAACCACCTGACAGCTCCGTGTGTCATCCGTGTATGATGCGTGGCTGCGTGATTTTCGCGCAGCCGCCATCATAGAGATGAGGCTAGTCGACGTCAGTAAATAGTCACTGTCCAGGGTGCTGAAAGAGTTAACTGATCGGCAGTTAACTCTTTCAGCACCCTCGACAGTGAATTCCGATCACAATATCGAGCAACCTGTTAAAAAAACCAAAAACGTTCGTACATACCGAGAGCTTCCCTCCTGGTCGTTGCCTTGGTGACGCGTCCTTGGTGACGCGCCTCTCTTGACATCCGGCCCCGGCTCCGGTGACGCGGCAGTCCATGTAACCGCTGCAGCCTGTGCTTGGCCTGTGATTGGCTGGAGCTGTCACTTGGACTGAATTGTCATCCCGGGAGGTCAGACTGGAGGAAGAAGCAGGCAGTTATCGGTAAGTCAGAACTTCTTTTTTTTTTACACGTTCATGTATATTGTGATCGGAAGTCACTGTCCAGGGTGCTGAAACAGTTTAACTCTTTCAGCCCCCTGGACAGTGACTATCTCCTGACGTGGCGTAGCGGAACTTTTTTTGCCGGGTTCGGTCAAAACGAGTTCGGCCGAACATGGTGAAGTTCGGTTCGGTTGTCCGGGTTCGCTCATCTCAAAGACACTCCGTTTGGATGTTTGTAAACAAAAAAGCACGTGGTGCTTCCGTGCAGCATGCATGGTTTTCACGCACCCATTGACTTCAATGGGTGCGTGATGCGCGCAAAACACCGAAAGAACGGACATGTCGTGACTTTTTTTCAGCGGACTCACGCTGAGGAAAAATCACGGACATGTCAGCACGGCCCCATAGACACATATAGGTCCGTGCAACGCGCGTGCAAATCACGCGCGTTGCACGAACGTTTTTCCGTTCGTCTGAATAAAGCCTTAAGGTCAGATGGCAAAGGCTAAAAGGAAGGGGTTACTATAATCAGATAAAGACATACAATTGTCAATAATAAACATACTCAGATACAATTATAGATCACAACAAACATATATCTACAATTTTCACATTTAGAATCTTTCCGGTCCTCCATGAAGGGTTATCGATCCTCTGCACATGTATAACGGGACAAAGCATCTCCCATTTCTATAGTGAAGCCACAGTTCTATTCACCAGGCCAGAAGCAACGTTCCGGTCTATTTTATATGCTGTCATGGAAACAATGACTTTCTGGACCTGAAGTTACATACTGGTCCTAGCGTTCTTGACTGAATACCACACTGATTCTGAGGTTTGTTTCCTTAGTAATGGTAATGCTAATTTGTTGACTGGCCTATTCGCTAAAAAAGGCAATAATATAAAAGACAATATTATAAAACTAGGTTTACTACTAGGTGGATAGTAAAAACTATAACATAAAACAACTATACAAAAGATATAAAATATATATATATATAGATATTGTTGGAGTTTAAATCGTATAATCTAAATTTTTATCTTTCTAAGGAATATCACATGTTATAAAAGCAAATATTCGTATTAATAATGACTATATAACTATAAAGAACCTCATTTCTGCCTATCGTTTTTTTGACTGCATAAATAAATATTAGCTATGCCCTTATTCAAGCCATTAGGGTTCAGAGTATCTAATTTATAAATCTAAAAGGGTTCTTTGCGTCTTAAAGCATAAAACCTGTTCTCAATTCTCACTGGTTTATGGTCAATTTGTGTTATGTGCATCCTATTCCAACAATGTTTCTATGTTTATTTATTCTTGGCTTTAGGCCCCATGCACACGGCCGTGCCTCTAATCACGGCTGGTGATTACAGGCACGGCTGGCCGCGGACAGTGATCCGCATTTGCGGGCCGTGCTTCCATTATAAAGTATAGGAGCACGGTCCGTAAAGTAAAAAAAAAGGACATGTCCTATATTTTTCAGGTCATTTGTATGGCCTTGATACCTTCCCGTAAATATACGGGAAGGTGTCCTTGGGCAACAGAAATTAATGGGTTTGTACTTTGATCCGCAATTACGGTCCATAATTGTGGATCAAAATTACGACCGTGTGCATAGGGACTTAGACTTTGGATCGTTCTCCCAATGTACTGCACATTGCACGTACATTCCAACAGATAAATCATAAAACATATTTCGTTCTACAGTTCAGAAAAACTTGATCTGGCATATTTAACCTGTCCTATTACTTTTAAAAGGTGTCCTATTGTTACAAATGGATGAGCAACAATTACATGTCCTCACACCACACTTATAGCCTCCTAGTACACTAGGTAAAAAGTTCTCCAAATTATTCTGTGGATTATTACATTTTATTTAATTTAATTTACATGGTGCCAGGATATTTTGAAATGTCCTGGCCCTATGGTAAATTATATTTGGATGTTCTGGAATAATGTCTCTTAGATATTGATCGTTCTTTGAAATGAACCAATTTTTGTTCTGAACTTGTTATTTTATTCCAGATACAATTAAAAGTGGTAATAAAATTACAGTCAAATTTCTTTTCATCAAAAAGTTTTGTTTTTTTCTTGATTGTAGACAAGTTGTTTCTTTTAGTTTCATGACTTTCCTATATGAACTCTTTATTATTGTCTTAGGAAGCCACTTTGCAACGAAACGGTTTTACCGAACCTTAATTTGCTTCTGAAAATGAGAATCAAAGGTACAATTTCTACGTAACCGTGTGAACTGACTAAAAGGGACGTTTGCCATCCAATTCTTTTTGTGGCAGCTTTTGAAATTGAAAATGCTATTACTATCCACCTTCTTAAAAAACGTTGTGGTAACTATTTTGTTCTCTTTAATAAATATTAATAGATCTAAAAATTCCCAAAAAGTTTCAGAAATGGTAGATTTTAAAATTAGGACCCCATTTGGTTTTATTAATTGGTACTAGAAAATTATCTAAAACCGTTTCTGGTCCATTCCAAATTAGGAATATATCATCTATAAAACGTTTATATAAAAAATGTGTCAATTATACATCTCATTATTGTGAATAAATTGTTCTTCTGGTGCACCATAAATAGGTTGGCATAACTATGGGCAAACAGTTTGCCTCTAGTTTGCCTGTATAGGACTCCTTCAAATTTAAAAACATTATGAGTGAGTAAAAAACATATTGCTTCTAGAACAAATTCTCTTGAGGTAGAGACATAGCCTTATCTCCAAATAAAAAAGAGGCGATCACTTCTAGGCCCTTCGTGTGTTCAATATTTGAATAAGGAGTCGTAACATCTAATGACACTAGTAACACAAAAAAAATAAAATGGAGCAGCTCTGTGGCAGCAAAAGCCAGTATGGCTGGTGCAAAGCTTCAAAAGGAACAACCTCTCTTTGTGTGATAGACCATTAAAAAAGAGTAAAGAAGCAGCACTCAAAAATATAGTGAATTTATTCACCAAACATCCACTGCAACGTTTCACCTTTTCAGTAAGGCATTTTCAATCTTGAAAATGCCTTCATTGAGAAGGTGAAACGTTGCAGTGGATGTTTGGTGAATAAATGAATCTAATGACACTAGTTTGTATCCTTACATCATTGAGTATTTGGATAAGGTGTAAAGAGTCCTTCAAATGCAAAGGTAACATTATAAACCATTTCTGTAGAATAATATTTATGTAATGGGACAAGTTGCTGGTCATTAAACCAATCCCTGAGATGATTGGTCTCCCAGGTAGATTTAAGGTGCTCTTATGGATTTTAGGCAAGTGGTAATATACAGCCGTATTAGGTTTATCAATAAATATAAAGTCACCTTCACTTTTAGATAACCAACAGCTTGCATATGCTCTGAACACAAGGTCTTTAAAGAGGCTCTGCCACCAGATTATAAGTGCCCTATCTCCTACATAATCTGATCAGCGCTGTAATGTAGATAACAGTGGTTTTTATTTTGAAAAACAATCATTTTTGAGCAAGTTATATAAGCAATTTTAGATTTATGCTAATGAGTTTCTTAATGACCAACTGGGCGTGTTTTAATTTTGACCAACTGGGTATTGTGAAGAGAAGTGTATGATGCTGACCAATGAGTGACCAATCAGTGTCATATATTTCTTTCACTGCACAATCACACTGTGCTGTGGATCATGCTGAGCTGGAACAATGAGAAGTGTATGACACTGATTGGTCAGCATCATACACTCCTCTGTACAACGCCCACTTGGTCAAAAGAAAAAACACGCCCAGTTGGTCATTAAGAAACTCATTAGCATAAATCTAAAATTGCTCATAACTTGCTCAAAAATGATCGTTTTTCGAAATAAAATCCACTGCTGTTATCTACATTACAGCGCCGATCACATTATGTAGGAGATAGGGCATTTATAATCTGGTGACAGAGCCTCTTTAAGGTCTTTATGATAGACATCTAATGGGTCAGATCCGAGAGAGTCATAGTAATCTACATTCAGTACTCTGTTTGCCTCTTTGATGTAATCACATCTATCTTGGATCACTATACTACCTCCTTTATCTGCCTCCCTTATTACAATATTCATGTTTTCTGTTAGGGCTCTTAAGGCTTTTTTCTCCCCAATTGTGAGATCAGCATTATTTTGTTGTGGCGGTCTTCTTGGTTTTAGTCAGGGATTCTAGTTGAGATGATACAACATTATAGAAGGCTTCAATTTGGCTACCTTTATAGTATAACGGATAAAAGATAGATTTTGGTTTTAAAGTAGTCATTGCACACCATTGTGGACCTATACTGTTTATATTAGTATCATTATTACCTCTATTATCGTAAGGTTTTTTTTAATTAATTTTTATTTTTATTAGCTTGTGTTTTTTCCCTTTCAAAGTACCTTTTGAGAGTTAGAGATCTAATAAACTTATTAAGGTCAACAAATAGATCAAAATCATTTAAGCACAACCCTTTTTCTAAAAGCGATTTTTCATTTTGGGTTAGGGTATGACCTGATAGGTTATACATTTTCATTAGTTTATCTTGTTCCTTTTTGGATCTTGAGTTTCCTGCTTCTCTTTGGTATGGTATGGTTGGTCGATTTTTCCTTTCCCCCCTCTACAGCCTCTCTTGCTTCTGGATATGTTCTTATTTTTTGTCCCAATGGACTGAAAAGTTTGGGACTTTTACTGTATGGGGGCTTGTTCAAATAGAGCAGGTTGGAGTCACTTGTATGACTTAAGAAAGTCCTAAAAAAAACCGTAGAGTTATGTGTTGTGGAATTGAGGATTAAGGGGCAAACAGAGATTCTCCAATGGATTCATACAATCTGCTAGTTCTAATATGAGGGGTCTGTTCTTCTAAACCTAAGATTTTCTTATATCTGCTAATGGAGTATGAGAATGAACAGTAAATAGTGAATCATCAAATACATCTAAAGATGCGTCATTACTGATGTTTGATAATCTGTTAATGGAAGATTTGGGATGGTTCTCCAGACTACAAGTGGTTGTCACTCCAGGTTTTTCAAGGATCGCTGGTAGAAAAGGGCAGGGTTCTAAAGTTATTTCTCTAACAGTGGTTGCAATAACTGAGAACTGTAGCGTACATGGCCGCGGGCCGTCGGGTTTACTCACCCCCCGATGGCCGCAGCCATGGATCTGTGAGCGCTGGCTCTCATCTCCTTCCTAGGAGACACCAGCGCTCACTTCCGCTCTGGCCCGCTGTGTCCCGTAGGGTGTGCACGCACGCTCGTGCCCAGTCTTAAAGGGCTAGTGCGCGCACATTTGGAAATCATCATTATCAACTACACATAATTTCCTGGACTATAAGAAGGGCCCTGCCCATCTGATCCTTTTCTGTGCATTGTTAGTGTATCCCATGTCAGTCTTGCAAATGGTCCCTTAGAGTTATCCCATTCCAATTGTTACCCGTGCCCTGTTTCCTGTATCCTGTATCCCGTGCTGTGTTCTTATTCCTGAGCCTATTAGTGTTGGAGTTGTGTCCTACTGCACTTGCTGTCGTTTGCCACGTCCAGTGTCTTCTGCCACGTCCAGTGTCTTCTGCCATGTCCAGTGTCGTTTGCCTTGTCCAGTGTCTTCTGTCACGTCCAGTGTCGTCTGCCACGTTCAGTGTCGTCTGCCACGTCCAGTGTCTTCTGCCACGTTCAGTGTCGTCTGCCAAGCCTAGTATTATCCGCCATGTCTGGCGCATCCTGCTGCACCCACCTCCATCCGTGCTGAAGCCTCGGCCACTGTCTCGACTAGTTCAGGTTCCCGTGTGTTACGAACTGCTATAGACTCTTGTATAGACTGTGACTAGGCCCGCTGCCTCTCCGCTATGTCGGAGCAGCCTAGTAGGTCCACATACCCTGTGACAAGACCCCAAAATGATTCTTGGATATTTTGAAAAAAAGGGCTAATTTTTCTTCTAGCGTAGTGTTGGTGCTTGAACTCTTGGAATTGCTGGGTCTTCCTGATTGGAATGACCTCCATGGTTTATATTAGGGGGTTCTAGGCCCATGTTCTATTTTATTGGTATTGTGTGTGTTGATTCTATGTTATTCGAATTTCTGTAGTTGTTGTATACATTCCTCAATTTTGGCACTCACATGTGACCAAATGTGTTCCCTTTTCCTACAGATTCTACCGATTAGGTCACAGGAGAAATTGTGCAGGAACTCCTCTCAGTCTTCTGAAAATATCTTATCATCTGGGAAGGAGGTCTTGTACATAGATCTGCGCCCCCTATGAGCAATATTTTCAGACAGATATACTATAAAAACATGTTTATATCTAAATGTTGGTGGGTATTATCCTTCAAAGAGGGGTTAGTTTCTAAGGCAATGGCTGCACAGCTGATTCATCAGTGCAGGTCTGATGACCACAATGATGTGAGTCCCTGAGGCTCATTTGGAGAGAGCAACTTGATTGGTCTGCCTCTCCTTAAGAATCCTCCTTAAGGCCTTAGCTTTAAGGTGTTGGTAATAATGTATGCTATGTTTGTTTGATTTGTGCTTCACTGTTATTACCCTAGTCTTGTTTTTTTCCACCTCTGTTTTGTATTTCTTCAGGTTTCGGTTGCTTGTTTTGTTTTACAGTTTTATCCAGGCCCAATTGTTTTCTGTTCTGGTGTTGTGTTAGGGAGAGTGTCTGCAGATTAGGGACTCCATTAGGGACAGTGTTTGGGACAGTAAGGTTTAGTGGTGTCTGGCATTAGTATTAGTGGTTAGAGATAAATCCAGGGATAGATATACAGTGGGTAGTGCTAGGGTCAGCTTGTTACCATTACCCACCATCTGTTTGTTTCCATTATTTGACTGTTATCATTACCCATCAACCGTATGCTACCATGATTCAACTATCATCATTACTCATCATTCGTTTTATCCCATCATCTGCCTGACAATATCATCTTGTTACCATTCCCGTCTTCAATTGGTGAGTTCCTGTTTCTTGTAGTTCTGTTTCCTGCTAGTATTGTAATATGTGTTTCATATTACCTTTTCCTTCGACTGTCTGGTTGGCTAACAATTCTGACCTACTGTGGAGGATATGGAGGAAACTGAAGCCTAGTTCTGCTGTATTGTAATCAGGCGGCGTCGTTACACATAGAAGCATGCCTAGCCCTTTTAGTTAAGTTAACCTCCTCCTTTTTCTAGCATCGTTATCAGTGCTGATCACAGTGTTTAAAAGGTTGAACGACCGTTAGTGAATCTGTAACGGGGACTTCTCTTTATGGATGGGATGAATGATTGAAGTAGACAATCAGTTGCAGATGAACAGTACCCTTTATTTTTATCACAACAGTGCTGTACTTTAATTGAATGCGCTCTATTAAAGTTAGTACTGTCAATAGTGAATAGATGGTGTAACAAACTGACTGGGGCCGAGGAGATACACCAAGGTTGGGTTACACCCAATGTGACAGTAGACATTAAACATTCGCCCCTGCTACAGTGCCACTATATGTCTCAGGGAGGCTCCTCCCTACCACAGCCTACTCCACATTCATGTAAAGTTAGTGTGTTGCACCAGTCACTTAGTCTAAATTTACCCTGCGCCTGCGTGGGTGCCCTGCACCTCCGTTGCTGCACCACCACCATTCACGGATTAGCCCAACAACCCATGATGGTGCAACGGGCTTCCCATCGCTACAGTTCACAGCCCACCATCAGTCTCATGAGGACTGAAATCAGGGCCCGACTGCAAACACAGAAGACACAGGGTCCTATGGCACCTCACGCAGTCTAGCCACGCTCTCCCTCTAAAGGCGCCAAACTCCCACTTATATCTCCTACAGTAGATCTTCCTAAGTAGTGTTCTGGCGCATGTCTCATTGCCACAACACCTGCCATTATGTCAACGCTGGGCCCTGCGTAGACCCACAATGACAACCAACAACTCTTACTGTAGTGTTGGCAGGGCTAGCTCTTTAACAACAAAGGCCAGCTGGGTGCACAGTAAACGTGGCATTACAAACAGGTCACAGTATAATACATACATAGTGGTTAGATATCAAACTTTTAAAGCAATATTTACAATTAAGGTGATACAAACACAATTTGATATAAATGAAGAAACATGCAACCTACCTTCCTCACAAGTCAATCACAGCCACACTCCTGCTGATGATTACGCCCGAAATTTATATAAATTCCTTTCTATCAATCCCCATCATGGGGAATTTTTATGTTGGCCTGTCTGTCCTAGTGGTACCATAAAATTTCTTACTAAAATATGCATACTCTCTTTACGAAACAGATTAAATTCTTCTTAGAATATCATCTTTATATAAAGAATAAAGGACATAAAATCATTCAGATAAGGATAAATAAATCCTATGGCTCAGTTCAGTCAAATCAATAATACCTGAACTGGATGTAACATTGTTTGATGGTTCATAATACATTTTAAAAATGTCATACCATTTTGTGTTGAAAAACTGAGGCCAAATTGAAAAGTCAATATAACAGAAAAGTTATTACAGTACAAAAAAGCGTAGATATGTGAGGATTATGTCAGAAACATTGGAGGAAATTTTTCGAAAGTAGAGCAAGGGAAAAATGGAGTAGCTGACCATAGCATCCTAAAAAGAATAAAGTTCTCCTCTTTTAGAGACATTTTAAAAAACAAAAAATGCAAACAGCAATCTTATTGGTAGCCATGGGCAATGGAAAAACGTTTTCCTTTATTTAGGTTTTGAAAAAGTTTGTAATGCAATTTTCTCTAAGACTCTGCTTATATTGCCATCATTGCTTCTGTTTGATGGATATGAGGGATCCATCATGATATATTTTTTAAGAGACTATAACTGATCCCATTCACTTATAATCCATCAGGTTTTCATTTTTTTTTTATTGGATATTGGACTCTGAAGACTATAGAAAATGCTATTCGTTGGAAAGTTTTCTTTAAATGGACACTAACTTTTCAAACAACTTATGCTAATCTAATAGTATACCTGAAATAGATCAACTAAGTAATTTACTTACTGTTAAAATGGATGGTTGAATGGTTGTTTTATCAATTCAAATTCTGTGTGAAGCTACTGCCACTAGGTGTCTTCCTTCTTGTAATCTGCTGCCCACTCCCTGTTGTCAAGCAAAATCCATCTCTAATTACAGAGCAGAAGAGACGGACTGTAGGAAGTGGTGATGTGTCTCTTCACTGTATACCAATAAAAGTCTATGAGATGGAAGGGGGAGCAGGAGGAGCTAGCAGAGTGAGAGAAGAAACACAGGCGCTGCCTATAGAAGTCTTTGTAGAGGGAAGTGGGAGTAGGAGGAGGGAGCAGGATATGAGAAAGAAACACAGACATCTAGAAGTCTTAGGCGAAGGGAGGGTGGAGCAGGAGCACAGAGAAACAGACACACTGCACATAGAAGTCTATGAAGAGGAGAGGGGGAACAGGAGGTGGGAGCAGGGAGAGAAGGACACGCTGCCCATAGAAGTCCTATAAAGAGGGGAGGGAAGCAGGAGCAGATAAGAGACACAGGCTTCTGGTAAAAGTTATATGTTACCCCAGTTTTGCATTCTCAGCTGCACTGCTCATTATTGCTGTATAATCTCCCCCATGTTGCTGCAGCTTCTATATATGTGATAGAGATAGGAGAGCAGGATTCTTCTCTTTTCTGTGTGCTCTGTATAGAAGATACAGTATGATAGCAGTTATGCTCCACTCACTAGCTCAGGGAAAACTGGGAATTAGAGATAGAGTTTGGAGAGGGAAAAACTACTAACAAATGCAAAATACAGGTCATATAATGGCCAGAAACAGTGTTATTCCTCATGTACACACATATGACAGCTTATTCTGAAAAGTCATCTGAAAGTTAGGTACACTTTAGCGCTTACTTTTCCATACTGTACTGCTTAGAAAGATTATTAAGGTCAAACATACCATTACTGTGTTTGAAATACAAATCATAACAAAATGTCAGTTTTCTAAAATGTATCAGTTGTAGAGGATAAAATGGAAAGAGCTTCTACAAAAGAACCTTAAAGGGAATTTGTCAGCAGTTTTGAGGCCTCAAAACGGCTGAACTGGCAATATAGGGGAGGGGGAGAACATTGTAAACATACTTTTTGTATGACCGATAAAATGAAGTTTTTATTACCCCGCCGCAGCAATTGCAAGTGCCACTAAGGTGAGTACTCCTGCACTGCACATTGCTACTCCCGTCCTTCTGCTTTGATGATGGCTCTAGTGGTCTCCTGATTGGTCGCTAGAGCTAGAGCTATCACTATCACTATCACTCAGAGAAGGGAGTGTTACTTGCGACCACCACGCCGGGGGAATCAAATGTCGAATCAACTGCAAGACCGAGACAAAAGGTATGTTTACAATGCCTTCACCATCCCCTATAGCGCACTGTTAGCAGTATTGAGACCTCAAAACTTCTGACAGATTACCTTTAATCCATACATCTTTGGTATTGCAGCTGAACATTAAAGAAGTATAATTAGTCTCAGAATGTTTTTCTATATTCTACCATTAACTAAATATGATCACATACAAGCATGTTAATGCATTGCTAAAATGAATTCGGTAAAATGAT
The DNA here is from genome assembly GCF_050947455.1 of Rhinoderma darwinii. Taxonomy (NCBI): domain Eukaryota; kingdom Metazoa; phylum Chordata; class Amphibia; order Anura; family Rhinodermatidae; genus Rhinoderma; species Rhinoderma darwinii. Next base: position 335,926,823 of record NC_134688.1, on the reverse strand, counting down.
AGGAAAAGTCTTAAAAACAAATATTATAGTGCAGTGTGGTCTTAGGGCCAGTTCACACTGAGTTTTTTTACAAGTTTTTTGACGCGGGAACCGCATTGGAAAACGCGCCAAAAAACGGCCGAAAATGCCTCCTATTCATTTCAATGGGAGGCAGAGGCGATTTTTCCCACGAGCGGAAAATCCGGCTCGCGGGAAAAAGAAGGGACATGCCCTATATTCGGGCGTTTACGCCTCTGACCTCCCATTGACATCAATAGGAGGCAGAGAAAGCATATTTCGCAGTGTTTTATGCCCGCAGCTCTCAATGGCTGCGGACGAACAACGCAGCGAAAATCGACGTGCAGGCCGAGGAAAATCTGCCTCAAAATTCCAAACGGAATTTTGAGGCACATTTTCCTCCTGCAAATAACTCCGTGTGAACCCAGCCTTACAGTGTAGTTCAACATACCTTAAATTTTCTTGAAACATTGTGTAACTTTTCAAATACTGGTTTTGTACTGATCTGCATTTATTCCTATTGTTTTTCCCATTCCTATACACAGTTAATAAAAATTATTCTCATTGCCATTAGAAACAGACAGCAGCTACATTCTGTTGTCAGTCATGTGACCTATCAGCTTAGTCCTGTATCTGTTGTTTGAGCACTACTTTTAAGAAGTTACCTATACATGGTGAGTAAAAAACATGGTAAGTAAAACAAAACAAAATATTTACAATTTTACAAAAAAAATTATGTAGAGTTTAACTGTGGAATGTTGTAAATGGCTGTAAAAAAAAAAGTCCTTTAAGTACTATAAAGTCCTATCAACTGAAAAATGGGGACTCTAAAAAATGAATAACTGTCTAAATATATGTTATAAAAAGGGATATCCCAGCGTCCCCCACGGCAGCATTCAAGCACACGAGACCTCGCTGGTTATCGTGAGATTGTAAGTTCTGTCTAAGAGTGCTTACTGCTGTAATAATATAGGACTTACTGACTGATAACTGCTGTATTAATGCTTACCAAATGGGATGCCAGGATACTACCACCCGAAAGTTCGGAACCCGAGTCCTGCAGGGAGTCAGGTCATTTACATAATGGAAGTACACTTATGCTGGAGGTATATTTAAATTTCTGTTAATAACATACAGTATATTAAGACAATTATTATTATTTTTTAAGGGGCTAATGGATTTAAAAAAAAAAAACAAGTCCCCAAATTCAGGTGACAGGTACACTTTATACTTACTTTTTTTGTCTTTTTCCAACATTATGCTTGACATGCATGAAGTCGTATTTGGCAAGTAGTCTCAGAAAAGCTTTTCTATTTCAGAAGAGGTATTTGATCAAATAGCAACATTAGTAGCATCACTGGTCAGCAGTTGGCTACCATAAATCTTTGCAATATTAATTTGAAATCATCAAATGGCAAAATTCGATTAAACAGATTTTCGGATATGTTATAGATACATGTGAGAAGATCACATTAGTGAGCTCTGTGATCTCAAACCTCCCTTGCTATCTAGAATGACAGGGCTCTATAGAACGCTTAACCCCTTTCGCACTGCTTAGAAATGTCCCTTTCTGGAAATATGACACAACATTGTAATTAAGAAGTCATTGATTTGCTTGTGATAAAAAATGTCAAGTTCTAACCATGGACATACCGGTGAGTTAACCTTCTCCAAGTGCCTTGTACTTTATGCCTCATGTTTGAAAAATTTCTCGACTGCTTTACAAGAGTAAAATGGAAGTTGCAATTAGTTTTGCCTTAACTACAAATGGCTGAAACCCCCATCCTCCTTTTTATTTCAGTCATCTCGGGTGACTATTCTGCTCAGGGTTAATAATCTCCAAACAATCAGCCATAACAGTATGACTGGTTATTTCTCTCTGATGCATTTGTACAAAAGCCAAGTATAATGAAAAACCTCAAGGCTGCAATCATCAGTGTCAAAATAACAAGTGAATTGAAGCCGGCAGGGAACAAAAAAATTAGACTTTTTTTTTAGTTAGAAAATATGGCTTTAAAGCAGTAGAATAATTGTTGCCATGAAAAGATCTGTTGTTAATTTTAAGGGCATACAACCTGTCAATTATTACTCCCTATTTGACAATTTGTTTTTACATTTCCTTTTTCACAGAAATAATTTAAAAAAAAATGTACTATATTTGTCTGTCTCTGTCTGAATGCAAAGTCATTTTCCTGAGGCAGTGTTAAAATACGTTAAAATTATAATAAGAAAGTCAAATTTTTAATGAGGCTTAATATTGTTCTGCTCTAAGACATTTGATGGTTTTCTCCATAAGCTGCCACTTATCATGAATCATTTTTGTAGGTAACTTAGAGAGGCAGTGATGGTAATATTGGGTTCATTTAAAGTTACATCTGGCCCTGAATAAGACTTTGAGAAAATAGTGCCGGATTGGTCATAGGACAGATACCACCAGCGTCTGACGGACCCCATTGACTTATAATGTCCATCGGGCTGCTGTTATGGTGCTCGTCGCTTTGACAGAAAGAATAGAGTTGCATGCAGCGCTATTTTTCCCATCAAATATGACGTAATCTGCAATTGAGGCTCCAAACGGTGCCTCTGATGCAGGTATTAACAGACCACAACATGTCCATACAAATAAAAATAAATAATTATATATATGATATCGGGGATACAGATAAGTTCACACTTGGTGAATTAAATGAACACTCGCTCTAGGATGTTACTTCCCTTACAAACAGAACAGAGATCTAGTGGCATGGGTGGATGTACAACCTAAGCGGGGAAATATTTTATTAAGATGCTTTGCCCAACTTTTCTAAAAATGCTTTTAAAAACGCTAGCCTTAATACAATATAACATGCATTTTTTTAATGGCGTTTTTAGTGACGTTTTTGGTGGCATTTTTTACTTAGTGATATTTTGTACAAGCTTTGTTTGAAAAAAAACAACAAAATGCAGTTGTACGCAATGCATTTTATTTTTTACTATAGACTTTAATGTAACATCTGGCCACACTAAAACAAACGCCATGATAAACGCCACAGAAAACGCAGTAAAATTCTGTGAATCCAGCCTTACATTTCTTTTAGCATACAAACAGTACAAAAGAATAATACAAACAGTAGAAATTAAAAGGCTATTCCAGCCAAAAACATTTATCACTTATCTTTACTGGAATTTGGTGATTGTTCCATACACCTAAATGGGGTTTTCAATAATTCATGAAGCAGAACGAAACTCATTCAGATATATGCAACAGATTTTAATTCACAGAAATTTCTGCAATATATGTGCCACATGTACTGTACATGTACACAGTGGCGTAATTACCGCTGTAGCAGCCGTAGCGGCTGCTACGGGGCCCGTGGCATGAGGGGGCCCGGAGGCTCCGCTAGCTGCCGCTATGGCTACTACAGCGCGACGCCACTTAACAGTACGGCAGAGCAGGGAGGGATCCACAGGACAGGGGATACATGTGTGATCGCTGGCAGCGATAAGGAGAACGGGGGACCGAAAGTCCCTTGAAGTTCTCCATCACAAACCTCGGACTTCCGGGGTCTGTGTCGGCAGCTCCATACAAATGAATGGAGCGCCGGTCGCACTTGTGCGCATGCATGACCAGCGCTCCTTTCATTTTTATTGAACTGCGCAGATGCCGGAAGTCAGAGGTTAGTCATGGAGAACTTCGGGGGACTTTCGGTCCCCCGTTCTCCTTATCGCTGCCAGTGATCACACATGTATCCCCTATCCTGTAGATAGGGGGTACATGTCTTTTGTAGGACAAACTATAGGTCTGATTTTTTTGGGGGGTTGGGGCTGACCGGCGTTACCTACATTAGGGGCTATATAGCGTTACATACAGGGGGTCTGTATAGCGTTACCTACAGGGGGGCTGTATAGCGTTACCTAAAGGGAGGTTCTGTATGGGGTTACCTACAGGGGGGGCAGTATAGCGTTACCTACAGGGGGTTCTGTATGGCGTTACCTACAGGGGGGTTCTGTATGGCGTTACCAACAGGGGAGGCTGTATAGCCTTACCTACAGGGGGGCTGCATAGCGTTACCTACAGGGGGGGCTGTATGGCGTTACCTACAGGGGAGTTCTGTATGGCGTTATCTAAAGAGGGGGTGTATGGCGTTATCTACAGAGGGGGCTGTATGGCGTTATCTACAGGGGGGTTCTCCAAGTTCTCCATCACAAACCTCGGACTTCCGGGGTCTGTGTCGGCAACTCCGTAGAAATGAATGGAGCGCCGGTCGCACTTGTGCGCATGTGTGACCAGCACTCATTTCATTTTTATTGAACTGCGCAGACGCCGGAAGTCAGAGGTTAGTCATGGAGAACTTCGGGGGACTTTCGGTCCCCTGTTCTCCTTATCGCTGCCAGCGATCACACATGTATCCCCTATCCTGTGGATAGGGGATACCTGTGTAATGACGGGGGTAGGGAAACGGACAAGTGAGCCCTAATCTACCCGCCACTCTGTCCCTGCCTACTTGCAACGACCCGCCCTAGGCGACGGGATACAACTGGGTGGCGGTCCCTACGCTCAGTAAGTGCACGAGACAAACAGACAAGGGAACACAAAGCAAAGGGAAAGGGGCAGTTGCCCACGGCAACACCGTGAGCAACAAGAGTCGTGAACGAGCCGAGTCAAACCAGGAGTGCACGAGGTACCAAACGCAGAGCAGGAGAGTAGTCAGTAAGCCAGGGTCAGTATGGAGCAGGATCAAATAGTTAGAAGCTGTAGCTGGGCCAGGAAACCACACGAGAAGAATCACAAGCAAAGGAGGAACAGGAAAGGCAGGTATAAATAGACAGAGGGCGGGAGCTAGCTCCGTCTGGCCAGGATGCGATAGGCTCTCCCACTCCTAAGCCTGCCATCCTGAGTGGTGGAAGATGGAGTCAGTCTCACAGACATAGACTCAGGTGCAGACTGATTACCTATGGGAGTATACACAGAAGTTGTGCCTGGCAGATCCTTTACAACATGTCTTTTGTAGGACAAACTATAGGTCGGATTTTTTTGGGGGGTTGGGGCTGTACGGCGTTACCTACAGGGGGAGCTGTATAGCATTACCTACAGGGGGGCTGTATAGCGTTACCTACAGGGGGGTGTAATGGCAGGAAGGAGGTGAAGGGAAAGTGAGCCCTAATCTACCCACCGCCCTGTCCCTGCCTACTTGCAACGACCCGCCCTAGGCGACGGGGTACAACTGGGCGGCGGTCCCTACGCTGTCTAAGTGCACGGGAGAACAAACAGGGAACACGCAAGGGAAGGGGCAGTAGCCACGGAACGCCGCGAGGAAACGGAGCAGTGAACGAGTAGTCAGGACCAGGATGAAGTGGAGTATACCAAAGTGAGCACGGAGAAGGAAGCAAGCCAGGGGCAAAGCAAAGCAGGTTAAGCGGAACTGCAGCAAGGCAGAAGCACGGCAGAAGCAGGCTGGAGCAAGGCAGCAGTGAGGCCAGGAATCCAGAAGAATTACAAGCACTGAGGAAGAGAGCACGGCAGGTAATAAAGGACAGGGGGCGGAGCTAACTCCGACTGACCAGGCCGCGATAGGCTCTCCCACTCCTGAGCCTGCCACCCTGGTTGGTGGGAGATGGTGTCAGTCGAACAGGTCTGGCCTCAGGTGTGGATTGATTAATCCCAGGAGTATACCTAGACGTAGTACCTGGCAGATCCCTAACAGTACTCCCCCTTTTATGAGGGGCCACCGGACCCTTACTAAGAGGACCCGGTTTAGTAGGGAAGAGAAGGTGGAACCTCCTGATCAATACCCCAGCGTGAACATCACGGGCAGGTACCCAAGTCCTCTCCTCCGGCCCATATCCTCTCCAATGGACCAGGTACTGGAGGGAGCCCTGGACCATCCTACTGTCCATAATCTTGGCCACCTCGAATTCCACCCCCTCAGGGGTGAGAACGGGAACAGGAGGTTTCCTCAAGGGGGACCAGGACGGGGAGCAGCGTTTAAGGAGGGAGGCATGGAAGACGTCATGTATGCGAAAGGATGGGGGCAGCTCCAGACGGAAGGATACAGGGTTGAGGACTTCAATGATCTTATAAGGTCCAATAAATCGGGGAGCAAACTTCCTGGACGGGACCTTAAGGCGCAAGTTCCTGGACGACAACCAGACCAAATCCCCGACCGGGGGTTAGCAGAGCGTCTACTATCCGCCTGAATCTTTTGTGCGCTCTGGGACGCCTCTAGGTTTTTCTGAACCTGGGCCCAGACAGTGCACAGTTCCCGATGAACATCCTCTACCTCAGGATTATTGGAACAACCAGGGGAGACGGAGGAGAACCTTGGGTTAAACCCGAAATTACAGAAAAACGGGGAGACCCCTGACGAGTTACTGACCCGATTATTCAGGGAAAATTCAGCAAGGGGAAGGAATGAGACCCAATCGAATTGACAGTCAGAGATGAAACACCTTAAATATTGTTCCAGGGATTGGTTAGTCCTTTCCGTTTGGCCATTAGTTTCGGGATGGAAGGCGGAGGAGAAGGACAGATCAATCTCCAACTTTTTACAAAAAGCTCTCCAAAATAAGGAAACAAATTGTACCCCTCTGTCAGAAACGATATTGACTGGGGCCCCATGGAGTTGTGTGCCTATATCTTACAGTATACTTAGTTGTTCATGATTTATTCTTAAATGTTATCTATATGTTTGCTACTTTGTATTTGTTAGTCTAGCATTTACATTGTAAAAATCTCTAGTGTTGTATGTAGCACTTATTATACTAATATAAGCCCTGATGATTTGGATTTACGTAAAATGCAAATAGGGATACAGTTTTCCTGGATTTTATAAGGAGGCCTCCGTGTCTTTGCATGAGTGACAAGCTTAATTCTAAGCACTTACAAAATATCACATTGTTAAGGCTAATAATGGGATCTCCTAATCTGATCAATAACCACAAAGTGCTTCTAAATTCCCTTAGAGAAAATGCGGGGAGTAACATTTAATAATGCAGTCGAAAAAGTGTTTGTGTCCTCTAACCTGTAACAATATTGAATATTTATTTTGTTTAGTCTAATATACATTAGATTAATGTTCAGTAAGGTAATTACTAACATGTTGCTATGGAAAAGGCCTTTGGATATTGTATATTCAGCATAAAAAATAACACACCTTTGCTACACTCTACAAAAGACTCTCTCTACATAGCTAAAAGCCACGAGGTCGGACACAGTGTTAATCACTATGCTGCAAACATCACTGTAAAACAGAACACCCTGAACTAACAACGTGCATTGTCACAAGTGAGAATTGCCTTCATCAGACGCCAAATCATCTTCAAACACAACCTTTGTATTATTTATATTTGGAAATGTATTTTATCTACATTTATAAGTGAAAGGTATTTTACATGTTAATGTATTCCAGCTCCTGTTAGATAACAAAAGAATTTAATATTTCAGTGAAAGCAAGCCTTCTCATTCACCTGTCTTAAAAACAGAATAATAGATAACATCTTTTGTTTGCATTTGTTTGATTTTTTTTTTACTGGATTAAAATTAAAAAAAATTGCGGTTGCATTATGCATTTGTATGTCAAGCAAGCTATAAGACTGACAGTATAAATGGAGCAGAATAAAGACAGAGCAGGAGATCTTAATGTTAGACTGACAGCAGAGAAAAGAGAATTATTCATGCACCCTGTGTTAAGAACAGGTAGAGAGTGTTTCAAACTGTGCTTAAATAGTGTATATTAGAAGATCTCCATCAATCTCCTATATGCATTTGTCTTGATGAACAAATTGCACAACGGCCTAAAGGGTAAACCTGTCAGTCAATACGGAACAAGGTTCTACTCTTCTTTTTGTCCATTAACATGAATTAACTGCTCTGCAGTGGCAATTTGAAAGAGAAGTGAAGAATAAATTCCTATGATCCATGAAGAATAAGTGCAAAGAAATGGCCCCCAACAGTCAGTTTTATTAGTATGACAAGATGACTGATGAAATAGGAGTCCTACATGGCGTTAAATAAGCAAAACCTATTAATACATAATTTTAACAAAATGAAGCAGAGGAAAATCTCTTTCGTGAATGTATCGGTCTCTCTAAACTAGTGCTTCTCATACTGTAAGAGGGGCCTCACCTCTGAGGCTTCCCCCCAATTGGTGGGGAGACAGTTTTAAAAGAGGTGATTATATGCTACACAGTCCTTTCTCTGGCTAGATTGATCTCTGGTTTTAACAAAATAAACTGTCACCGCTTTGTGCTTATGTTATTGTTATACAGAGTTTTGGATTTCAATTGATCAACATTTTTTATGATAGTTCTGGCCACACAGGTATGTACGTTATAGTTTTTAATTTTTTTTAAAAAGGGATTATAGGAAAAATCCCATAATGGGACTAAAAACAAAACAACCCATTATAGCACCTTAAAAAAAAATCTACAATTTATCCCACAAAAATTAAAGGCCTAAAATAGCAATGTTGAGTTAAAAATAAAATAACTGTCAGAACAAGCAGAGGAAAAAAATTCTTCCAGGCTTAATATGGGTTTCTCAAAACAACCCCTGTCCATATGCCTTGTTATGGACCCCCTCAATGTGCCAAAGAAAGAGTGGCTTTCACTCTGATAGACTCAGCAAAACCACATATTATCTTGATAACCATTCACTTGGATGGAATGTTATGCAACATATCCTCTGTAGCGGCTGGCTAAATTTCCCCTGTGAAATCAGTTGACTGCCATGGTTCTTAGAAGCTGAACACAGGGCAATCAGCTGATCTTCAGAACAGATTTGTTTAAAAAGAGGTTGTCATATTGAGATATCCACTCTGAGGCCAATATTGTGTATAAAAAATGAACCAATATACAGATGAGTCCACCATAAAAAAAATTCTTGAATGGCTTAGTATTACACAATTTGTCATGATACTTATTTAGTCTAGGGAGCATATGGGCAACAGATAGCTGAAGGATGGCATCCTGTGCCATACATCTCGGGATAGGTCTGGTTTAGAGATAAGTTAAGGAAGAACACATCTGTATGTTGATTTTGAACCAGGAAGAACACAGTCAACGCAATTTGTTACTGTAGCCTGTTTTGACCTTCCTGACAGTACCTCATTTTTCAAATCTGACGTGTCATTTTATGTGGTTATAACTTTGTAGTGCTGTTACTTATCCAAGTGATTCTGAGATCGTTTTCTCATGACATATTGTACTTTATGTCAGAGGCAAAATGTTGATGAAACAATCAGTCTTTATTTGTTAAAAACACCAACATTTAGAGTAAATTTGGAAAATTAGCAATTTTGTAAAATTAAATGTACCTGCTTTTAAGACAGAAAGTAATACCACACAAAATATAAACTAGTTAACATTTACCATATGTCTACTTTATGTTTGTGTCACGTAGCAGGTTAGTGGACCCACTAGGCCGCACCGCCGTAGCAGGGAGGTAGCTGGCCAAACAACAGGAACCCCAGAATACAAAGTCCCGCACAAGGGTACCTGGATAGTCCAGACAGTGGCCGCAGCTCTGGCACTGACGGAGATGGGTGCAGCAGGTATTGCCAAACGTGGCGGATGTCACAGGTGCCGCAGGTTGCGCCAGACATGGCGAATTCCTCAAGACGTGGCAGATGACACAGGACGTGACACGACTCGGATACTAATAGGCACATGGACAAGAACAGCACGGGATACAGGAACAGGTAACAGGGCAAGGGTAACAACTGGAACGGGAAACACTAAGGGACCATTTGCAAGACAGACTGGGAAAACTAGCAACGCTCAGGCAAGGATCAGAAGGCCTGGGGCCTTCTTATAGACCTTGAAATCATGGCAGTTGATGAGGATGACGATTTCTTCTTTGCGCAGGCACGAGCGTGCGCGCGCACCCTACGGGACACAGCAGACCAGAGCGGAAGTGAGCGCTGGCGTCTCCTAGGAAGGAGATGGGGACCGGCACTCACGGATCCATGGCTGCGGGCATCGGGAGGTGAGTAAACCCGACGGCCCATGGCCGTAAACCCGACGGCCCGTGGCCATGGACGCTACAGTTTGCATCGGTTTTTAAACATACTTTTATTTTTCTAGGACGTTACAAGGGTTAGAAATTTAGCATCAATTTCTCACATTTTTAAGACAATTTCAAAAGCCTATTTTTATAGGAGCTAGTTCAGTTCTGAAGTGGCTTTGAGGGGCCTATAATATACAAACCCGCAAAAATCACCCCATTTTAATAACTGCACCCCCTCTAAGTATTTAAAACAGCATTTAGAAAGGTTCTTAACCCTTTAGGCCACCTTCACACGTGGCAGAATATTTCCGCTGCAAATGTTGGTGCAGATTTGGGGGCAATTACGCAGCGAATCTGCACCAACATTTTCATATTTGACTGGTAATTCAAACATTACAGATATCACAGCGGACTTGCCACAGATTTTAGTTTTTGCATTGCAAAGACTGAAATCCGCAGTGAAATTCCGCTGCTTCTCCGCAACATAATGTGCATGCTGCGGAGGGAAAATTCTGCACCACAGCCTAATTTCTGTGCAGTTATTTTCCACAACGTCTGAACTAATTTTCCTAAAAACGTATAGAAACAAATGTAAAAAATGGCTGCTGCAGAATTCCTCTGCCGACTGTCAGCAGTGGAATTCAACAGCAATTCCGCCACGTCTGAACTTCGCCTTAGGCATTTTCCAGGAGTTAAAGCAAAGTGGAGGTGAAATTAATATTTTTTAATGTCATTATGTTTGTAAATATTCAATTTGAATCCTTTTTTCCCTGTAACACAGCAAGAGAAACGTAACTAAATATTTATTACCCTGATTCTGAAGTTTTTAGAAATATCTCATATGTGGTACTAGTGTTCTACTTGACTGCAACACTGCCCTTTAGAAATGAAGAAGCACCTTGTAAATTTTAGATCAAATAGTTTTTATATTTACAAAGAATAATGGAGAAAAAGCACCTCAACATTTGTAAAGCAACCATTTGACTTTTGTAGCGTAGATTTTGCTGGAATGGTTTGTGATCGCCATGTGCAAAACCACTGATGTACCAAATCAAAAGTGGCCCCCTTTTAGAAACTACACCCCTAAAGGCATTTACCAAGGGGTGTAGTGAGAATTTAGACCCCACAGGTGTTTTTCAGAAATTAATATGCTGCGGATAATGCTATGTGAAAATTGCAATTTTGTCACTGATATGTCATTTGAGTGCAAAATGTTGTGCCCAGCTTGTGCCACTGGTGGATCTTACTCCATAAATTGTTAAGCGTTTTCTCCCGGGTATGGCAATGCCATACATGTGGACGTAAACTGTTGTTTGGGCACACTTTAGGGCTTAGAAGGTAGAGAGTGCCATTTGGCTTTTGGCGCGTGGATTTTGCTTGGAGTTTTACTGGTATTTCAGTTCCTGCACATCATGATTTTTTTTATTACTAATGCCATAACTTTTTTTATCCAGCCACGTACCCGTATGAGGGCTTTTTATTTTTGTGAGAAAAGCTGTAGTCTTTATTGGTACTATTTCAGGGAATGCGTTGGGGTAAAAATACAGCAATTCCCGGATTGTTTTTTGATTTTACGGCGTTCACCGTGCAGTATAAATGATATGTTTATTTTATTCGGCGGGTCAGTACATTTCCAGCGATACCAAATTTATATTGCTTTTTTATGTTTTACTACAGGAAGGAATGTTTCCCTTTTGCCTACTCATAGAATGTTTTTTCCTCCACGCCTTACTAGAGCCATAACTGTTTTATTTTTTGGTCTGTGGAGCTGTGTGATGGCTTGTTTTTTGTGGGACAGGCTCTAGATTTTATTGGTACTATTTTGGGGTAGATGTGACTTTTTGATCACTTTTTATTCAATATTTTGGGAGGAAATCTGATCCAAAAAACAGCGATTCTGGCATTGTTTTTCATAGAATTTTTTTTGGGGGAGTTTAACGTGAAACTTTTTTTTATTATGTTTATGCAACATTATTATTAGCTTTATTTAACTTTTTTTTTTTGTCCCACTAGGAGACTTGAAGGCCTGCAACACTGATCGCTATACTAATACATTGAACTTCCTACATAGTGCAATATATAAGAGCTGTCAGTGTGACACTGTCAGCAACCCTATCAGGACCCACTATTAACCGTTTCATCTAAGGGCTAATCGGCTGGATTGGAAGCTAGCTGTGGTCCAGGCCATTACAGCATGGAGTAAACTGTAATATACAGCTTACACCCGGCGGTGATGGCGCAGCCTCAGCTTCTAAGTCCCTGCCATCACTGCAACATAATGGTACTGCGTTTTACAGGAACTTCATGAATTCACCGTAATAAACATGGGACTAGACAATATGATTGCAGACTACAAACTAATTTTAGAACATAAACTATTGAAGTGACAATTTGCTAGTAGCAAGTTACCTCATTGCGTATAATCAAGCAAATGGCTGCTTTACATGGGTTAGAAGGGTTTAGATGTGATCAATACAATTGAATATTCAAGCTAGTAAATATAGTGCATTGTGGGATAATTATACTGTATTGTGTAAGTTGAAATGAATGCACAGTGCAGAAATATGAATAACAAGCCAAACTGAAGAAAGTGACCAGGGCTCACAATGTCAGCTAAATTATAATGCTAATTCTTCAGAAAAAAAAACAGACAAAAGACAACAAAAAGAATAAAATCTGTATAACATGAAGACTATATGCAATACATAATAAATTTTTTTTTTTTTGTGAAATGCTAAAAATTATAAATTCTTTATCATTCCACAATCTAAATAATGAGCAAAGATAAGGAAAAATAATCACTGACTGCAAAAGTCAAAATGCCTGTTTTAAATTCCTTATAATTTAAAGGGGTTCAGGGCCAGAAGTGTAGGTTTTAGATTTAAATCAGTTTTACCTTAGTCCTGTCTGAAGCACAACATGATAATCCAGGAGGAATTGTTATCATTTTTCGATGCTCCAGTTACTGTCTCCTCTGGAGATCTCAGGTGAATCCTTAAATGTGTTAGAAGATGACCATGGAGCTACATATATTACAGATCTGTTAGAGCAACACATGCAAATATTCAGCAAAAAAAAAAGTAGACAGAACTATAGTCCAATGAGCTTAAAGGCAAGATGAAGGTTCCTTCCCTGAAGGCTGGACAGCTAAATTAAGTAGTCCTAGTGCAGTTGCACACGACCGAGTGTCGGCCGCATTGCCCAGGCCGACCGCGGTGCAGGTGAACAGGACTCCTGGCATCATAGAACTACTGTTCCGTACTGTATCATTTTTTTCAGTACGGAACAGTTGGTCGTGTGCAAAAGGTATTAGCATTCGCAAACACTTTTGAGTGCTGTTCAATGTTTTTTTATTTAAATGTAATGTTTGCAGTCAGAGTGCACTTGCACCTGTACATTTTTCATTTTGTTAGGATGTGCTGACCAACCCCTTTTTTGCATGTTGTATATGTGGGGGTGGTGACTGCCTCCATTTTTTGGTTGTGCGTTCCTCCTATTTTGCCCAATGGTGATTTTAATAAGAGTAAAACTGGTTTTTTTACCTATCCCGAGTATATTCTGCAGGCTTAGACCCGGCACAAGAGGTATATTTTCAGGTTGGGGACCACTTAAAAAAGGTTGCCTTGTCGTGGCAGGTGGGCTCACACAATTTGATCAAAATGTGCACTAAGAATCTCACTTTAGTAAGTAAATGTAGTAGTAATGCATATTTATTTATATATAGTGTATTAGGTAGTATTAGCGTTTGCAGAGTGCTGCTGCAATGTTTTTTTTATTTACACGTAAGGTTTATTTAGGGTATGTTCACAATGGGTAGACTAGCTGTGGAAAATCGTATTACAGTGAATAGGATTTTAACAAATCTCTTCCACATGCTACGAAAAAAATCAGCGGAGAAAAGTTCCTAAATTGAACTGTGGTGTGTTTTTTTTTATCCGCAGCATTTCAATTTATGCTGTGAAATCGTTGCACTATTGCTGCAAATTTTCCCAATTGAATACAATGGGAGGTAAAAACTGCAACAAGTAGCAAATGTCACGATTTTTGTGGTGGAAAAGCTGCGATTTTGCTACAAAATTTGCAAAAAAAACCCTCCTGTTTTGAATGTCTATACTTAACCCCCTGGCCTTGTCATAGCAACGGCTCCTTGTTTCCCCAGCTATTCTCTGTGCAGCCCAGCCTCCTGGAATGACGTTACTTCCCATGTGATTGCTGCAGCCAATCACAGGAGGTAGTGGTCACATGGGCTAAAGCGTCATCACAGAGGGCAGTGCTGCACAGGATACAGAGGGATGCGTTATTATGGCAATACCAGTGAAGGTAAGTATTGTTTTGTTGGTTTTTTTTTTAGCTCTGTTTTGCACTGCAGCGATTCCAGACAAAAATATGCACCACAATTTGGTGTGTTTTTTTGGCAGGAATTCCCTGCAGGTTTTAGGTCAGATATGTTGGAGTGAGTCATATAGGCATCTCCATTCAGAGCTAAGGTCCTACAAGCCAGATAGAGCCAATCATGATAGTGAGGGAGACTCCACCCATCAGACACTAGGTTGGCTTTTGAATAAGCTGAGATGCAAGAAATTATTATTTCTCTGCCATAAATTAGAAATACAAATACAAAATATAGTATATGTAGGTATGTATTGTCCAATAGAGAAATCCCCTAATTGCCTACTGGTCGGGACAATGTGAAAATAAAGTGCATGTTCAAAAAATCTCATAAATAGTTACAAAATGTACATAAATGATCATAGTCATTCATAATTGTCACGATCTGTGGGTATGTGGACCCACTAGGCCGCACCGCCGTATCGGAGCAGCAGCTGGCCAAACAACAGTCTATAATGTCTATGCAAATTCCTTAGTACAAGAGTACCTGTAAGAGTCCAGACGGTAGCAGATGCTTTGGCACGGATGGAACTTGATGTGGCAGATGATGCCAGACGTGGCGGATGATACCAGACGTGATATATACAGAAGGCGTGGCAGATGACACCAGACGTGGTGTATTTCAGCAGGCATGGCAGATGACACAACACGACTCCAACACTGGATACGGCACAGGAACAAACACAGCATGGGATACAGGAAGCAGGATATGGGAATACTGGGAACAAGATACAACTAAGCAACCATTTGCTAAGACTAACATGCGAATACACAACAATGCTCAGGCAAGGAGTGAAAGAGCAGAGCCCTTTTTATAGTCCAGGGTGATCTGGGGATAATTGCTTATAGTTTGCATGTGCGCACTGGCTCTTTAAGGCCAGGAATGAGCACGCGCGCGCACGCTAGAGGACACTTCAGAGCAGAGGGGCCACGTGTGCTGGCGTCTCTTGCGAGGGAGATGCCGGCAAGAAGATAGAGGTCTGAGGTCGCTTCAGTCGAGGGGTAAGTAAAGACGGCGGTCCACAACCGCGGCCATTACAAAAATATATGTACTCACACTGATTAAAATGAATAGCATTCAAGATAAATGTTAAATTATTAAATTGATATCAGTGAACCTCATACATTTACACCGTGGAAATCCCCCCCCTAAAAAAAAATATTCAAATGATATATGTAGCCATGAAACCAATAAATAAGCAATGCACAAAGGACCATGGGTAAAGCAAAGTCACAACGCTTGCTGTCTTGTTGCATGGCTTCCTCATTGAGACTTTACTGTATGGCATCCCAGAATGACAAACAAGTCAGGAAAATGTACAGTCACTTTAACTAGTAGCACATTATATCTGTATAGTCATCTTCACATTGAAACAACAAGCATGCAGTTTGCATGTGCAGCTAGTTAGGGTATGTTCACACTGCCTATTTACGGAAGTAATTCAGGTGTTTTTGCCCCGAATTATGTCCGAAAATAGCGCCTCAATAGCGCTGACAAACATCTGCCCATTGAAAGCAATGGGCAGACGTTTGTCTGTTCACACGAGGCGTAATTTACGCGCCGCTGTCAAAAGACGGCGCGTAAATAGACCCCCGCGCCAAAGAAGTGACCTGTCACTTCTTTGGCCGTAATTGGAGCCGTTATTCATTGACTCCAATGAATAGCAGCGCTAATTGCGCCCTTAATGGACGCAGCATTCAAGCGCCTGCACATGCCGTTACGGCTGAAATTACGGGGATGTTTTCAGGCTGAAACATCCCCGTAATTTCAGCCGTAACGGACGCCCTCGTGTGAACATACCCTTAAAGTGACTGTGTTGCAGACAACACAGGTAAAACACATTTTGCCTCCTGTGATACTGATATCAATCACAGTTGGTGTATGTCAAGGGATTTTTAAATGGGACGATTATCGCATGAAAAATCGAGCAAACATTCAAAATAATTGTGCAGTGGAAATGTGTTTAGCGATTGCACAATCAGCGAGAATTTGCTCATTTGTAATTGATCAAATCTTTTATGATGGCAAGAAAATGATCTTTCGTCTGCGTTATTTCTCTACATGTAAACAGGAATCTGCTAGTCGTTAGCAGAGGAAACAGGAGGAAAGACAAGTGATCTCAAAAAATATATTATTAATGTTACATTTAAATGCACATCTTCTGAACGATTATATATACTGTACGTATATATACGCTATTATACTGTAGTTGATCTGCACTTCTACAAAATTAACTTCACATGTTCAAGGACACTTGATGGTCAATTTAACTTATTCAAAACGGTCTTGCCTGCCTAAAAATCTTGTTTGACAATTGTTAAGATCACTTCCATCGTACCACGGAAATAGTGGCCTGACAAATGACTTAAATATGGGGATTTATTTTTCCCATATGAGACAAGATTGGAACCAAATGTTACTGAAAGAACGGATTCAATATCTGTGTGCAAGCAGGCAGCTCATAACAACCAGACACCGATATAGATCTGACCAGTATTCAAAAGTATTTTCCTGCAAATCCATCCCATGTAATGGACCCAAAGGACTGTGGTATGCTGGGTAATAATATTTGTCAATGCTTTTGAACAGGGCAGCGTTGACAAATTAGCATGTAAGAATGTTAGTTAAGTGTTTGCCCTGTCCAAAAGCATTGGCAAATATTAGTATTAATCAGAAAATCACAGTCTCTTAGGCCCATATTGTTGCTGGGGTAAACGCTCATTAG
Source organism: Rhinoderma darwinii (assembly GCF_050947455.1). NCBI lineage: Eukaryota > Metazoa > Chordata > Amphibia > Anura > Rhinodermatidae > Rhinoderma > Rhinoderma darwinii. The sequence continues at coordinate 335,909,726 of NC_134688.1, read as the reverse complement.
GACAATGGGTGGCCAGTTTACGGGAACATCAGTGGGACCAGATAGTACCTTCTTGCTTTTATTGTTAACATTATAATGGTATATTTGCAGTGTTGTAATTGTGACTAAATAATGGAATTGTTGAAATAATCTGTACGTTTTTATGTTTCTTCTACGGAATAGACTTTTTTTCTTATCCTTCTGTGTTTACGTACCAAGATTTTCGCTTACTAGTTTTAATATTCAGGTGATTGAGTATTATCTGTCAGTGGAGAAGAAAGATTACCTTCTTATTTGGCTTTGTATTCACTACTACATTGCTTCTTGTATAATTAATAAAGAGATCAGAGGAAGCAGTGCGCTTAGTTCCCCTTGATCTTTCACTAGACGTGTTCAATATTAAACGGATTATAAACTATTTCAATTTAACTAAATGTAATCAGATTATTGAAGTATGTGTGTGTGTATATGGGGGAAGGGGCTTTCTTTGCAATGATATGCCTACTAAATGTCATTTTATTTAGAAACTGGATATTGTCAGCTGCATTGTCATCAGTGGTAGTAAGTCAAAATGTAACTTTTAGGATATTATTGTGCTGTATTTAGCAAAATGAAAATACTGAACTTCTCTTACATAGTGCCACATGTCACCAATGGGGCTGTCTAATTTCTGTATCTCAGGAACACACAGCACACACACAACACACAAACTCACACACACACACACACACACTGTAACATATACACATACAAACACAGAGACACACACTGTATACACACTGAGACACACACTGTATACACAAAGACACTCACCGTGTATCCCTGCTGACAGGCTCATAGGTCAGGACGGGCTGTGGGCGGAGCTTCCTCCTCTGCTTTTCGGCTGTTATTTACTCAGAAGGTTTTTCTAATGGGGCGGAAACTGTAATGCCCGGAGGAAACTAACAGAAATATGGGGAGAACCTACCACCTCAATGCAGATGTTGCCTCTTGGTAGAATTTCAATCCAGTGCCCTATAGACAACAGTGCTAAGAACTAAGGCATCGTGCTGTCATTGGTTTATCTTTACCCTTTAAAATATTCCAGGTGCTCCATGAGACTTAGTTATACAGTATGTAAAGGGCTGAAGAGAATAGATCCCTTTAATGAGGAGCATATATAAGATTCTCCAAGCATTCTATTGCACAAGAAAGAACTGCTGAATGGCACCATTAACTATTTATTGTCTTTCTATAATGCATTTTCTCTCTCTATACTACTAATTTATACAAAATAAAGGATAATGACAAATATGATTTAAAATAATTTTATCTTCAGATAGCTGACACTCTCAACATTCAACATAAGCGAATAGGGACCCTTAAAGAGTACCCATTATATTTTTAAACAAAGGTAATATAGATAATGACCAGCCATTAGGGTGCAAGATTCTATTTTCCTTTCATCTATCTTCATTTTATGCCTCTATGTTTTCTTATTCTATATAGTTCCTTTATCATTCTGAATTTGAAGAATATGGCTATTTGAAAGCAATGATGCATAAACTTGTGTGAAAAGGAATTAGAAAAATAGAGAATGGGGTGACATAGAACGCTATGTACTGCTAAAAAGAAAGCAATTTACTTGTGAACACAAAGTCTAATATATGTTATATGACAATTGAATAAGCTACCAGAAATCAAAAAAGTGAAAGACAAATAAAAATAAATAAATACAAATTGAAGATATAAACTTGTGCTTTTGAAAGTACTGCGATTGCAAATAGCAAGTTGGAACAGCGCTGATGTAAACTCATTAACTCAGTGGACATTTTCTCATGAAGAATTTATCACATTCAAAGGCTTATATAATATGCACAAGAAAAATGACTACTTTTCTCTCATGTCTTGCAGCTAAGTGGTCTAAATGGTCTGTTGCACCGTAATAATCTTTGTTTCTTTTTCAGTTTATTAAATGCCATAACATAGTTATAAGGCTCAGTTCACACGTAGCGCAATACTGTGGATTTTCCGCAACGGATTTAGTTGCGGAAAATCCGCAGTATCGTATAGGCCTTCCTCCTCAGCCAATTACAGGCTGCAGTGGTCGCATGGAATGCAATGTTATCCCAGGGCTGCAGAACGTCTGGACGTCAGGACATCGGAGGGACACATCTCCATGGTAAGTATCAATTTATTTATTGATAAATTGATGCATTTTTCTGCAACGGAAATTCCGGACGGAAAACTGTACCACAATGTGGTGCAGTTTTTCGTGCTGAGTTCCCTGCAAGACACAGGGCAGATACACTGTGTGCTTTTACGTAGCATATCCGCTTGGTGTGAATATACCCTAAAGCTGCACATTGCAAATCACAAGGTTTATATGAAAAAATTGTACAGTAATGAGGTAACCAAAACAAAAAGTACACTAGGTAGTGCTTTAATGGGGGTTATTCCCTTGTTCTGCTCCTCTGACAGAGCAGAACAACGGAATGGTGTGCGCAGGTGTGAGCCGGCCCTTATACTGTAATCTTTAAATATGAAAATAAATAGTACCAATAAATGGAATAAAAAAGAAACAAATAATATAGAGAAAATATAGCAGAATATATTATAAAGATAAAAAGGAGAACACTCTATTTTATTAACTTGTCCTGTCTCCTTTACTACATCTCTCATATGTCATACAGCTTAATGCAGAGGTAGAAATCTTCTTTGTCTAAAAAACTGAATTTCGGTAAAAGATGAGGTGTCTATATAAGCAACAGATTGCATCTATCTTCCAATTCAAAGCTTACAGCAAGCAGCAATATGACAAAAATAAACATGTATGGGAAAAAAAAATATCCCATTGTCACACTTGTAATGTGTACTCAGTGTGAAGCATTGATACATAAAATAATTAAATACATCTAAAAAGATCAACAAAACTCAGCTCAGAGAATACAGAAATAAAGATCAATTAAATGATTAAAAGGATGGCATGTCCTGTATAAGCCTTTCTATTAGTCTGGAAAAAAAATAAATATCTATATATGTGTATGTATAGACAGGGGCGTAGCTAGGGGGGGCAGACGGGGCATGTGCCCCGGGCGCAACTAGGTGGTAGGAAAGGTGGGGCGCCGCAGAGCAGATGATCGCTCCCGTGCATGTTGGGGGGTGCCACTGGGCTCTGTCTCTACTCTGTGCTCTGCTGTTACACACACGGAGTAAATAACAGCCGAGAAGCAGAGGAGGAAGCTCCGCCCACAGCCCGTCCTGACCTGTGAGCCTGTCAGCAAGGATACATGGTGAGTGTCTTTGTGTATACAGTGTGTGTCTCTGTGTGTATACAGTGTTTGTCTCTGTGTTTGTATGTGTATATGTTACAGTGTGTGTGTGTGTGTGTGTGTGTGTGTGTGTGTGTATGTGTGTCTGCATGTGTTTGTCTCTTACATCTACTACATTATCTGTACTCAGAGAGTTATCATTGTGTTATCTGTGATGTTACATAGTATTGCAGGTAACACTACTATCTGTACTCAGAGAGTTATCACTGTGTGTTACCTGTGGTGTTACATAGGACTGCAGGCAACATCTACCACATTATCTGTAATCAGAGAGTTATCACTGTGTGTTATCTGTGGTGTTACATAGGACTGCAGGTGACATAACTACATTATATGTACTCAGAGAGTTATCACTGTGTTATCTGTGGTGTTACATAGGACTGCAGGTAACACTACTATCTGTACTCAGAGAGTTATCACTGTGTTATCTGCGGTGTTACATAGGACTGCAGGTAACACTACTATCTGTACTCAGAGAGTTATCACTGTGTTATCTGTGGTGTTACATAGGACTGCAGGTAACACTACATTATCTGTACTCAGAGTTATCAGTGTGTTATCTGTGGTGTTACATAGGACTGCAGGTAACATCTACCACATTATCTGTAATCAGAGAGTTATCACTGTGTTATCTGTGGTGTTACATAGGACTGCAGGTAACATCTACTACATTATCTGTACTCAGAGAATTATCACTGTTAACGGTGGTGTTACATAGGACTGCAGGTAACACTACTACATGTGTGGCACTACCTAGGAGGGGGCTGTGTGGCACTATCTACGGAGGGTGGTAAACTTATGGGGGTACAAACTGGGGGCCTAACTTCAATATTGGGCCATAAACAGGGCCTAACGTCTATGTGGGGGCACAAAGTGACATTTTCTGCCATTTTACTGCCGCTGTGAGTTCCCCCACAAAGGGGCCTACTAAGTCTTGTGTCGCCCAAGGGCCCACATAAACCTGGAGCCGGCCCTGAACCTTACCGCTCTCCTCCCAGACGTTCCTGCACTGGGGGCTTCTGTCATCTCTGTTCTGTGTGTATACAGAGTGATGGCAGAGGTAAAATCACGTCGACAGTACATCACCGCCGCAGCTAATTACTGGTCTCAGCTGAACGTCGCTGAGGCCATTAATAGGCTGCTGTGGTGGTGTACGGTCAACATGATGTCACCGCTATATACAAACAGAGAACAGATCTGACGTGAGCCCCCAGCGCAGGAACGTCATTTTTTTTATTTTAACTGCCTGCTGGAGCTGGAGCCGCCCTGGAGAAAACGTTCCCTTGGTGTCCCCACCAGCCCTGGAAATGCACAGGAAGCGCGGTGTCTCCTCCCTGTCTTGCGTCCTGAATGATGTCATCATGCCTGTCTCATCATTCAGGACGCAGGACAGGGTGAGCGGACGAGCGGTGGCCAGGGCGCGGGGCAGCCAGTATGAGGTCAGTGCAGTAAGTGAGTGGCACCTGACCCGCTGCCGTCCCGAGTAGTGGCCATGACGCGGGGCATGTACTCCCAATGGTGCCCCCTTATAGTGCGGCGGGCGGCGCCCTGTGCGACCGCACTGGTCGCACGTACCTAAGGCCGGCCATACCTCCTATACAGAATGACTTGCTAGACCCACAAATCTATTTAAGATTTCCCCCAATTACTCAGAGAGGACAGTACTTACAAAGCACATCTTTCTCTCTAGAGGATCCGTCATGCCCGTGCATTACATTGACAGCCCATTGATTTCAATGCGTGACATGTAATATTTAATTTCCACTGTGGTGGCGCTGTGGCTGAATTAAACACTTGCTGCAAGTAATGCGGCATATTACAGGCAATCACTGAAGTTCCCAACAGTGGGAAAACTGTTATCAGCTTATCTTCTGGGAATTTTACTAACAAAAATGGATTGTCTAAAGCGGCCAACCCCTTTAAAGATTTTATTTTTGAAAGTCAGGAAAATTTTAGCCCGAGTCTTGCTTCATATGTGAAAAGGCACAAGTCTTAATTTCTATCCTTCCACCATGAGAAGTCAACTCAGACCAGGCACTGTTTAGCTATTTTTATCACACGTTAGTTAAACAGCTATAACTTTTTTTATTTGTTGGGTTAGGGGCGTAATTTTTGCAATGTTTGTTTTGTGATCAATACAAATTTCTTCTTATATCAATTTAATATAAATAATTTTTCCTATTTTAGCATTTTTAGGCTTATAGTTTAAAAAAAATTGTTATGCTTTTTTACTTATTAGTTAATTTTTTTTATGCCACTAATGTAGTGTTACCCTAAAATAGACTCTTTATTTGTAATCTTCATTGTCTACCATACATCTTTATATATAATATGTCTATTTCAGGGTAATTGGGTAGGAGGAACATTATGACAATGAATTGTGGAGGGAATGTTTTATGTGTAATTTTTAACCTGTTTTTTTTATTTTATTTTTAACTTAGATTGTTTTATTATTATTATGGCTTGTCCCTCAAAGATCAGAAAAGACCTTTGGGGGACTTTATTAATTCTTTTTTTTAGTTTTTACACTTTACTTTTCGACTGACTGGGGTAGCCCCACAGTCCCAGTTATGGGTCATTTAGACAAGCGAAAAACTCATCTGTGTGCTGTGCGTGAAAATTACGGACACTGCACACTGACCCATTGTTTTCAATGGCGCCATTCCACTTGCAGGAGTTTTCACGCAGCGTGTGTCCGTTGCATGAAACCCACTGCATGTCCTTTATTCATGCGTTTTTCACGCACCTACACGTCCTTTGATGTCCGTATGCTGTGCATTTTTCACACGTCCGTCTGCTGTGCGTGATTTGCGCATCAATTTCAAAGAATAATAAAAAAGATGTGCTTTGCGACTGCGTGAAAAACACATGCCACTCGCAAAGCACAGATGCAATAACCCAACACACACGGACCAGATTTACGCGCGTATTTCACGCGCGTGAATCTGATACGCTCGTGTGAATGTAGCCTCACAAAGGAAATCAGCCCTGTTATAATGATTGTTGTCACTATAAGGGCTGTGCTGGGTCTACTCAGACCCAGCAGCAGCATCCTACTATGGGCATCCCGGCGATTATGTGATCAATCACATGACCACCGGGAACAATAAAGGCATCAGCCTCTATTCTATACTCAGTGCTTATTAAGCATTGTGTACCTGAGTATAGAGAAGATAATAGCAGTGAAAACCGCTTCTATCTTCTCTACAGGGTCCCTAGCAGTCTCTAATTGCTGAGCACCAGACTATCAGCTTCCCAATCGTTCGGACAGCAAGCTTAAACCAGTGCCATATTTACACATAGAGTGGTCCTTAACTGGTTAAAGGATGTGTATCTGCCAAAAAGTCTGTACTAAGAAAAATAAATAGATAAAAAAGAAAATTGACACTAGAACACCAACACTGTGTCCAGTGGACTAAGGTTGTATGATTTAGGCGGCAAGGGAACACCCAGGGGTGAATCTAGCCCCTCTGCTGCCTGAGGCAAACTATATCCCAATCTATCCAAGTTTTCTCATTACTAGCTTTACACAACAAACACGCAGTATATAAAAAAAAATTAAATAGGAAAAAAATTGTTGTTTTTTTGTTAAAGTGCTGTTTGAAGTATAGAAAAGATTTAAAGAATTATTTTTACTATATTACTTTAGTATCATAGATCAACAACACAGCATTATCACTGAAAATGGTTTAACACATCTTCTATGCCCCTTTTTTATTACCTAATTGACTTATGATTTTTAACTAATTTCAGTGGCCCGACGTGGACGGCATGATGCAGTGATGTCATTGTGCCGGGCAGTTGACGTCACCAGCGTGCTCCCGATCTCTTGTAGGCCTAAGGCCTAAACCAGGCTGTGACCTACAAGAGCAAACAGCGGAGGAGGGAGCCAATGGCCAGGGGTTGGCTGGCAAATTTTAGTCTTGTGGGCAAGCACACAGCACTGGTCCAAGAATAGTGGCCCATTCTGGGGGCACTGGGCAATTGGCGAGTTTGCCCCCCCCCAAACAACGCTGCAGAAGAACTCTGCTACCTGTCAACGGAAAAATCATCCGCCAGGAAGAAAAATGTTTCTTGATGGCGGAGTACAAGAAAGCCTCAACTGGGAATTAGACCTTCTTGTACTCTGCCATGGGGAAACATTTTTCCCTCTGGTGGATGACTTTCAGTTGATAGGTAGCAGAGTTACATGAAGGGGAATTATTTTTCCTTGACCTCTAGTTTCTATTGTGGCAAATGAAAATTTTTTACAGACCTACCCACACATTATATTAAACTCACCCATTACGTATAGACCTATATGTGCACATTCAATATCCTAAGCGTGCTCAACCAATTTAGTTAGGCTGTGCATACGAGAAGGGTGGAGGACAGTGCGGCGTGCACAGTAAGCCACGACGGATCTGGCAGCGAACGCACAGATATAGTACCAGGACCAAGCTCAATACATATATACTGCACTAGAACCAAAATCAGTACATAAATACAACACCAGAACCAAGCTCAGTACATATATACTTTCCCAGAACAAAGCTCAGTACATAAATAAAGCACTAGAACCAAGCTCAGTACATAAATACAGCCCCAGAACCAAGCTTGGTACATATATACAACACCAGACCCAAGCTCAGTACATATATACATCCCCAGAACAAAGCTCAGTACCTAAATACAACACCATAACCAAGTTCAGTACATATATACAGGACCAGAATAAAGCTAGGAACATATATACAGCACCAGAACAAAGCTCAGTACATATACATATATACAGCACCAAAGAGAAGCTCAGAACATATATACAACTTCTGAACCATGCTCCGCTTATAAATACATCCCCAGAACAAAGCTCAGTACATATATACAACACCAGAACCAAGCCCAGTGCATAAATACAAAACACAACAAAGCTCAATACATATATACAGCATCAGAACCAAGCTCTACAGCACTACAACAAAGCTCAGTACATAAATACAACACCAGAACCAAGCTCAGTACATAAATACAGCACTAGAACCAAACTCTGACATATATACAGCACCAGAACCAAGCTCAGTACATATATACAGCAGTAGAACCAAGCTCATACATATATACAGCACCAGAACAAAGCACATACATAAATACAGCCCAAGAACAAAGCTCAGTACATATATACATCACCAGAACCAACCTTAGTACATATATACAACACCAGAACCAAGTGCAGTACATATATACAGCACCAGAACAAAGCTCAGTACATATATACAACACCAGAACCAAGCTCAGTACATATATACATCCCCAGAACAAAGCTCAGCACCTAAATACAACACCAGAACAAAGGTCAGTACATTTATACAGGACCAGAACAAAGCTAGGAACTTATATACAGCACCAGAACCAAGCTCAGTACATATACAGTACATATATACAGCACCAGAACAAAGCTCAGTACATATATACAACACCAGAACCAAGCTCAGTACATATATACAGCACCATAACAAAGCTCGTACATAAATACAGCCCCAGAACCAAGCTCAGTACATATATACAGCATCAGAACCAAGTGCAGTACATATATACAGCACGAGAACAAAGCTCAGTACATATATACAACACCAGAACCTAGCTCAGTACATATATACATCACCAGAACAAAGCTCAGTACATATATATATATATATGTTTTGAGCTTGGTTGTTCTGATATATATGTACTGAGCTTCGTTCTGGTGCTGTATATATGTACTGAGCTTGGTTCTGGGGCTGTATTTATGTATGAGCTTTGTTCTGGTGCTGTATATATGTATGAGCTTGGTTCTACTGCTGTATATATGTACTGAGCTTGGTTCTGGTGCTGTATATATGTCAGAGTTTGGTTCTAGTGCTGTATTTATGCACTGGGCTTGGTTCTGGTGTTGTATATATGTACTGAGCTTTGTTCTGGGGATGTATTTATAAGCGGAGCATGGTTCAGAAGTTGTATATATGTTCTGAGCTTCTCTTTGGTGCTGTATATATGTATTGGGCTTAGTTGTTATGATTAATATAACTCCAGAACCAAGCTTAATACATATATACAGCACCAGTACAAATACAGCTCAGTACAGAGATAATTAGCAAATTTAGTTTAACCCCTGCCATATAAGTTTGTACGACACAAAACTACAGCTCCCAGTATAGCCGAAATGATGGTAAGGATATGCTGGGAGTTGCTGTTTCACAAAAAAGAATGATACACACATCATCTCGCTGCAGATCATACAGTGACTACAGTACTGAGCAGTCACAGGGAGAATAAACATTTACATTTAGTGACGACTTCTCAGATTCTGGTCATTCTTTTTACTTTTCCATCTGGTCCATGATGCCTCCTGGCCATGACCCATTTCTGCGGAAATGAGTCAATTTGCTGCTCAGATGTCTTCGGAATTTCACTTTTTCAACATTTCTGCACTTATAAACGAAGAGCAAATTGTTATGGTACCACACTCAATGCCCCCAAATATAATAGTATCATACACTGTGCCCCGAATATAATAGCGCTACACACTGTGCCCCTGAATATAATAGTACCATACACTGTGCCCCTGAATATAATAGTACCATACACTGTGCCCCTGAATAAAATTATGTCAAACACTGTAAAGTAATGCACCACACACAGTGCCCCCTGTAGATAGTGCTCCCAATATTAGCCCTCTATAGATAGTTCTCCCCATAGGGCCCTCTGTAGATAGTGCTCCCAGTAGAGCCTTCTGTAGGTAGTAGCGTTCCCTGTAGATAGTGCCCCCTGTACCGTTCCCTGCAGACAAGTCCCCCTGTAGCATTCCCTGTAGATAGAGCCCACTGTGGCATTCACTGAAGCGTTCCCTGTATAGTGCCCACTGTAGCGTTCACTGTATAGTGCCCCCTGTAGATAGGGCCCCCTGTGGCGTTCCCTGTATATAGAGACCGCTGTGGCGTTCCCTGTAGATAGGGCCCCCTGTGGCGTTCCTTGTAGATAGAGCCCCCTGTGGTGTTCCCTGTAGATAGAGCCCCCTATGGCGTTCCCTGTAGATAGAGCCCCCTGTGGTGTACCCTGTAGATAGAGCCCCCTGTGGTGGTCCCTGTAGATATGGCCTCATGTCGCATTCCCTGTAGTTAGGGCCCCTTGTGGCGTTCCCTGTAGATAGAGCCCCCTGTGCCCATGTGGCGTTCCCTGTAGATAAGGGCCCCCTGAGGCGTTCCCTGTAGATAAGGGCCCCTATATAGTCCCCTGTAGTTAGTGTTCCCTATATAGTCCCCAGTAGTTAGTTCCCTATATAGTCCCCTGTAGTTGCTGTTCCCTATATAGTCCCCTGTAGTTGCTGTTCCCTATATAGTCCCCTGTAGTTACTGTTCCCTACATAGTGCCCTGTAGTTTCTGTTCCCTATCTAGTCCCCTGTAGATACTGTTCCCTATATAGTCCCCTGTAGTTACTGTTCCCTATATAGTCCCCTGTAGTCACTGTTCCCGATATAGTCCCCTGTAGTTAATGTTCCCTATGTAGTCCCCTGTAGTTACTGTTCCCTATATATGAGCTTCCTGTCCCCGACAAATTTAAGTGATCGGGGGGAGGGGGGGGTTGTCTGAGCATCTTACTGACAGCCGAGGGCTCTATGGGGCTGAATAATCCCCCCATAGAGCCCTCACTAATTTCTTTAGGTGGGGGTCTGGGTGTCTAACTGACTGCTAAGGTCTCTAAGGGGCGGATTCCCCTTAGAGCCCTCAGCAGTTTGTCAGACACTCGGACCCCCGCTAACCTTGCAGTATGGTGGCTAGTGAGGGCTCTATGGGGAAGATTATTCCCTCCTATAGAGCCGTCGGCTGTCAGTAAGATGCTCAGACCGCCCCTTGTAAAATCCCCCGTCCTTCAGCATCAGACGATCACTTTTAAATTAGTGGGGGCAGGTTTATGGGGAAGGATTATACTGCGCTTAGCTTCCTACCACTACTAATTTAAAAGGGGTCAACCGACACTGGGGGCCGGGAGTATACTGCAAGGGTGGGGTCTGGGCGTTTTACTGAAGGCAGAGGGCTCTATACGGGGGAATAATTCCCCCCATAGAGCCCTCACTAGTTACTATACTGGAAGGTTAGGGGTGTCTGAGCATCCGACTGACTGCTTTAAATGGGGGGCAGAATACCCCACTAAAGAGCCCTCTGTGGTAAGTCAGACGCTGAGACCGCCCCCCCGCATCCCCCTATCCTTGCATTATAGTGACGTGAGGCCTCTATGGGGTGGATTATTCCTCCCCAGACCCCCCTTGCAGTATATTCCCGGGTCCCGGTCCCCCTTCTTCGGCCGACCGACCCCTTTTAAATTAGTAAAGGCAGGAGTGTGAGCGCTGTAAGTGGCGCTCAGTTTTTAATACAGACCACCGCTCACCTCGTGCGTCTCGTCACTTCTCTTCTTGAGGAGAGAGCGCTCAACCGCTCCTCCTGCAGACCTGCTCCTCTCTGGCGGCGCGTGCTGCGTACAGAGTCAGAAAGGAGGAGGAGTGTTCTTACAAACGTGCACATAATGCGGCACGTCAGTTAAGTAAAATAAGGCATTTCCTCTCCCCTTGGTCCAGTCCGTCCTTGGCTAAAAATGCCGCCCCCCATTTTCAGCTAGGTGGTGCCGCCTGAGGCTGTCGGCTCACCTCGCCTCATGGTAGGTGCGGCACTGGGAATACCCCTGCAACAGCAAGGGAAGGAAATTCCCCTCTGCCAGGCCCTTAGCTAAGACACAGGACACATGAGGCCCCGTACAGCTGGTCCCTTCCTCTATTAGCATCACAGTGCATTGTCAGCCAGTACAGGAGAACACCAGCAGTAGGGAGACGTCCTCCAATGTTAAGGAGAAAGGAAAGAGCGTGGAGAAAGAAGAATGTGGTGGGAGAAAATGCAAAGAGCGAGAATGGAGTAAAGACCGGAAGAAGCAAGGAAGTAGTCCAGAGGCTGGAGAAAATCCAGCAGGCATAAGCAAGATGGACACCAGCTGTGGAAGGCTGGGTCAGCATGTAGCAGGGTAGTGGTGTAAGGGGTCTCCACAAAAAAAGCAGACTGGTAAGCATAACTCCGAGGCCCGGACTTGATAATGATATTGCAAGGATTGCTGATACTTCCTGGATAACCCTCCAGCCCCTTGATTAGGAAGAGAATTGACCAGAGAGTAGGTCCTTAGACAGGTGCCTTTTGCAGGGAATCTGCCATTAGCTATCCTCAAGGTCATCAGGAACAGCAGCCCTTTAACCCCTGCCCTAGATCATGGCTTCAGCCCAAGTGTTTCTGTCATCTTAATTACAAGTAATTACACCTGTGACTGTAGATTACAAGTTAATTATTCCTTTGAGTATGGATTACAATTTAAAAGAACATTACCCCTTTGTGGATTACAATATTTGAAGACATTCTACAGCTGATATGTGATTTACAATTCAACAATCACTTGTTCCCCTGTTGAATTACAAAGAACTGAACGTTTTTATTACATTGGAAAGGCAAATCTAGAGTGACATCCTCTCAGTGTATCATTGGTGACTCCACTTACCTAGGCAGAATAAACTTTAGCACGAGTAACAATAAATCTAGGGGAAAATTGTAGTACAGACTCTGGTTCCTTCAGGACAGTACACTTGTTAGTCACAATAGAATCCGGGTCAAAACTCCGAGCTCGTTGTTAACGGTCGTTAGCTCTTAGTGTTAATTAAAGAGTTAACCTTCAATTGACTGTTCTGTGCAACAGACTGAAGAGTCCACATTGCTGATGTTTGTGATGGCATCCGGAGGCCAGACAACGGCCTCCGGGTTTATATATAGGCTCTGGCTGGTCCTCATAGACTTACTGTCAGAGTAACTGTGACGCCACACTGACAGTTGGAATACATTACACTACCTAGGTAGTGTAATGTATTCTAGCAGCGATCAGTGCATCAGGTAAAAAAAGAAAGTGTAAAAAGTTAAAAAAAATGTTAAAAGAAAGTTAATAAAATTCTTTACAAATGTGTAAAAAGAAAATATTTTTTTTCCTATAATAAGTCTCTTATTATAGGAAAAAAAATTGAAAACGTTAAAAAAAAGTACACATATTTGGTATCACCACATTCATAACGACCCAAACTATAAAACTATAATATTATTTTTCCCATAGGGTGAACACCGCAAAAAAAAAAATGAAAAACTATGCCAGAATCTCTTTTTTTTGGTCACAACCCCTCCCAAAATATAGAATAAAAAGTGATCAAAAAGTCGCATGTATCCCAAAATAGTACCAATAAAAACTACAACCCGTCCTGCAAAAAACAAGCCCTTACACAGCTTTTTTGACTAAAAAATAAAAAAGTTATGGCTCTCAGAATATGGTGACACAGAAAATACATTATTTTATAAACAAGTGATTATATTGTGCAAACACTGCAAAACATAAAAAAAAACTATACACATATGATATCGCTGTAATCGTACCAACCGACAGAATAAAGTAAAACTGTAATTTTTAGCGCATAAAGAACGACGTAAGAAATAAAAAAAATGAAAACGCCAAAATCACTGTTTTTTGGTCACCTTAGCTCTAAATAAAATGTAATAAAAAGTGATCAAAAAGTTGTATGTACCAAAAAATGTTACCAATAAAAACTACATCTCAGCCTGCCAAAAATAAGCCCTCACACCGCTCAATCGACCAAAAAAATAAAAAAGTTATGGCTCTCGGAATGTGTTGATACAAAACCATTGTTTTTAACAAATATTCTTTTCTTTGTAAAAGTTGTAAAATATAAAAAATACTATATATATTTGGTATCACCTTAACCCCTTAATGACCGGGCCATTTTGCGCGTTAATGACCAAGGATTATTTTTTGTTTTTTCACGGTCGCATTCCAAGAGTCGTAACTGTTTTTGTATTCCGTCTATATAGCCGTATAAGGGCTTGTTTTTTGCAGCACGAGTTGTATTTTGTAATTGTACCATTTTTAGATGCTTACAATATATTGATTAACTTTTATTAACTTTATTTTAGGAGAGAATTGAAAATAAGCATCTATTCCAGCATTCATTTTCACGTGATAAATTTACGCCGTTTAGTATGCAGCGTAAATAACATGTTAACTTTATTCTATGGGTCGGCACGATTACGGGGATACCAAATATGTAAAGGTTTTATATGTTTTCCTACGTTTGCACAATAAAAACCCTTTTAGAAAAAAATTACTTGTTTTTCCATCGCCGCGTTCCAAGAGCCGTCATTTTTTTATTTTTCCGTCGATGTGGCCGTATGTGGGCTTAATTTTTGTGGGCCAATGTGTCGTTTTCATTAGTACTATTTTGGGGTACATAGGACTTATAGATTAACTTTTATTTTATTTTTTATGAGGGGAATGGGAGAAAAGAGAGAATTTTGTCGTTGTTTTTTTGCGTTTTTTTTGGACGCCGTTCATCCGGCGGTTTAATTAATGTGTTCATTTTATTGGTCAAGTTGTTACGATCGCGGGGATACCATATATGTGTATGTGTTATTTGTTTTGACACTTTTACTGAATAAAACCACTTATTTGATTTTGACTGTAATTATTATTTTTTTTTTTTCACAAACTTTATTTAAAGAGGCTCTGTCACCATATTTTGCAACCCCTATCTGCTATTGCAGCAGATAGGCGCTGCAATGTAGATTACAGTAACGTTTTTATTTTTTAAAAACGAGCATTTTTGGCCAAGTTATGACCATTTTTGTATTTATGCAAATGAGGCTTGCAAAAGTCCAAGTGGGCGTGTTTAAAGTAAAAGTCCAACTGGGCGTGTATTATGTGCGTACATCGGGGCGTTTTTACTACTTTTACTAGCTGGGCGTTCTGACGAGAAGTATCATCCACTTCTCTTCAGAACGCCCAGCTTCTGGCAGTGCAGATCTGTGACGTCACTCACTTCCTGCCCCAGGTCCTGCATCGTGTCGGCCACATCGGCACCAGAGGCTACAGTTGATTCTGCAGCAGCATCAGCGTTTGCAGGTAAGTGGCTACATCGACTTACCTGCAAACGCCAATGCTGCTGCAGAATCAACTGTAGCCTCTGGTGCCGATTTGTCCTCGCTCGTCCGACACGATGCAGGACCTGTGAGTGACATCACAGCGTGATCTCTCGAGAACACGCTGTGTGTCTGCACTGCCAGAAGCTGGGCGTTCTGAAGAGAAGTGGATGATACTTCTCGTCAGAACGCCCAGCTAGTAAAAGTAGTAAAAACGCCCCGATGTACGCACATAATACACGCCCAGTTGGACTTTTACTTTAAACACGCCCACTTGGACTTTTGCAAGCCTCATTTGCATAAATACAAAAATGGTCATAACTTGGCCAAAAATGCTCGTTTTTAAAAAATACAAACGTTACTGTAATCTACATTGCAGCGCCTATCTGCTGCAATAGCAGATAGGGGTTGCAAAATCTGGTGACAGAGCCTCTTTAACTGATTGACATTTTTTTTTAAAGTCCCACCAGGGGACTTCACTATGCGATGTGCCGATCGCATATATAATGCTTTGGTATACTTAGTATACCAAAGCATTATTGCCTGTCAGTGTAAAACTGACAGGCAACCTGTTAGGTCATGCCTCCGGCATCGCCTAACAGGCAGTTGCGGAAGACAGACCTGGGGGTCTTTGTTAGACCCCCGGCTGTCATGGAAACCTGACGGCAACCCGCGATTTGTTTGCGGGGGCGCCGATGGGGTGACAAAGGGAGCTCCCTCCCTCTGTGAAACACATTAGATGCCGCTGTCACTATTGACAGCGGCATTTAATGGGTTAAACTGCCGGAATCGGAGCGCGCTTTGATTCCGGCAGTTGCAGCAGGAGCCAGGCTGTGTATAACAGCCATGCTCCTGCCGCTGATCGCGTGGGTACAGTGGCAGTACCCGCGCCAACACAGGACGGATATATCCGTCCTCCTGCGCGAACTAGCAGCTGCAGAGGACGGATATATCCGTCCTTCGGCGTTAAGGAGTTAATCGTATTGTCCCGCAAAATAAAGTTAACTTGTCGTTTTTATCGCACGGTGAAAGCGGTAAAAATTAAACCCAAAAAACAAAGGAGGAATCACAGTTTTTTCCAATTTCACCTCGCAAAGAATTTTATTTTTGGTTTCCCAGTAGATTATATGGTACTTTAAATTGTGTTAATAGAAACTACAAATCTTCCTGCAAAAAATAAGCCCTCACACTGCTCTATTGATGGAAAAATAAAAAAAAGGTATGGCGTTTGGAAGGTGGAGAGTGAAAAACTAAAATGGAAAAGCAAAAAAGGATCAGTCCCGCAAAGGTTAATTATTTTCTTTTAACGCCTTCCCGCAATTTCACGTACAGTTACGTCATGGGAGATGGCCTTTTCCCGCATCTCCACGTAACTGTACGTCATGGAGATGAAGCTGGCTCAGGAGCTGAGCCAGCGACATCACCGCCGGGTGACAGCTGTATGTTACAGCTGGCACCCTGAGGTATCGGCCAGGACCGGAGCTAGCCTCCGATCCGACCGATTAACCCCTCACATGCTGCGTTCAATAGAGATCGCAGCATGTGAGGAGTTTATAGCCATCGGCACCCCAGCAACGTGATCGCTGGGTTGCCGGTGGCTGCAAAGGCGATCGGAGGGCTAATACTTACCTCCCGATCATCCTGTAACGGAATCCTCCTATGTCCCGTCGTCGGCGGGGCCCAGGAGGCTTCCGGTACCATCAGCAAAATGGTGCCGGCTCAGCTTCCGGTTCAGAAGCTGAGCCGGCGTCATCAGCAGTGGGTGTCCGCTGTATGTTACAGCGGACACCCCGATCTATCGACAGGAACCGGAGCTAGCTCCGATTCCTGCCGTTAACCCCTTCAATGCAGCGATTCAATGCAATCGCTGCATCAAAGTGGTTTGTATGCAATCGGCAGCCTTGCCATGTGATGGCAAGGCTGGCGACTGCTACTATGGCAACAGGTTGCCTAACAATGGCTTCCTATCTGCCATTACGTTAGCCGATTAGGCCACGCCCGGAGGCGGAGCCTGATCGGCTTGCTGTCAGTGAACAACTGACAGTTTTAATACATTGCACTACATAGGTAGTGCAATGTATTAGAACATCAAAAAAACTGTTGGACCTTCAAGTCCCCTAGTGGGACTAAAGAAAAGTGTAAAAAAAAGTGGTTAAAAATAAAAGTTGTAAAAAATACAATAAAAGTTTCAAATAATAACACAGAACACAATCGCCCTTTTTCCCTTATCAAGTCATTTATTATTGAAAAAAAGAATAAAGCCATACATATTTGGTATCGCTGCGACCGTAACGACCTTAACTATAAAAAATATTATGTTATTTATTCCGCACAGTGAACGCCGTAAAAAAAATAACTAAAAAATACTGACATAATTGCTATTTTTTGGTCACTTTGTCTTCCAAAAATTGAAATAAAAAGTGATCAAAAAGTCGCATGTACCCAAAAATGGTGTCTATAAAAACTATAACTCGTCTCGCTAAAAACAAGCCCTTATACAGCTCCGTCAACGAAAAATTTAAAACCGTTATGGCTCTCACAACTTGGCGAAAGTAAAAATCCATTCTCTTTACAAAAGTTATTTTATTGTGCAAAAAGTTGTAAAACATAAAAAGTGCTATAAATTAGGTATCACCGGAATCGGACTGACCCGCAGAATAAAGCTAACATGTAATTTATAACAAGTGGTGAACGCTGTATAAAAAGAACTAACAAAATATGCCAGAATTGCTGTTTTTTGGTCTCCTTGCCTCCCAAAAAAAAAGGATAACAAGTGATCAAAAAGTCGCATGCACCCCAAAATGGTACCAATAAAAACTACAGCTCGTCACACAAAAAAAACAGCCGTCATACCACTACGTCTATGAAAAAATTAAATTAGTCAAGGCACCAATAAGTTAGGAAATAAAAAATATGCAGTTGTGCCGGCCTGAGGGGAACATTTCTTCTGTTTCAAGTGGCGAATTATCAAGGCCCCTAAAATTAGGGAACCAGGAAGGGGAGGGCCCAAACATATCTGCTGGAAGTGAGGGCGCCCGTATTATATCAGGACAACACTACCCAGCGAAATTCCCCAAACTTCAAAGGTGCGGAGTGTGTACCAAAAGGGGGATAAGTAAGGACCATTTATTAGTCCAACACCGGCCTGTGCAGAAAGGATTGTGTCACAGCGTAACACACATCTATGGATTATTTTATTGTTTTTTTTTTACCCCACTATACCACCTGACTATGCCTCATATATATTCCAGCCCGCCTTACATGTACCCCCACATTATAAACGGAAACACCAGTAAGACTCCAAACAAAACTACTACAAGCAAAATCCACGCTCCAAAAGCCAAATGGTGCTACCTCCCTTCTGAACCCTACAGTGTGCCCAAACAACAGTTTACTTCCACATATATGGCATCGCCATACCCGGGATAACCCTTTTAACAATTTTTGGGGTGTGTCTCCAGTGGCACAAGCTGTGCGCCACATATTGGCATATCTATTGAAAAACCATTTTCACTCTGCAACATCGCGTGCACACCAATTTCTGCCAATCACCTGTGGGGTTAATATGCTCACTACACCCCTAAGTGAATACCTTGAGGGGTGTAGTTTCAAAAATGGGGTCACTTCTGGGGGGGATCCACTGTTTTGGTCCCACAGGGACTTTGCAAATGCGACATAGCGACCAGAAACCAATCCAGCAAAATCTGTACTCCAAAAGCCAAATGGCGCTCCTTCCCTTCCCCTTTTTTTCATTTATTTGTTGAGAATATGAAACATTTTCAGCTAAAACTTTGTCTTATTGAAGAAAAAGGATCTTTTTTATTTTCACTGCCCAATTCTAATAAAATCTATGAAACACCTGTGGGGTCAAAATGCTCACTACACCCCTAGATGAATTCCTCAAGGGGTGTAGTTTCGTGAATGGAGTCACTTTTGGGGAGTTTCCACTGTACTGGTACCTTAGGAGCTTTGCAAAAGTGACATGGTGTCAAGAAACCAATCCAGCAAAATCTGTGCTCCAAAAGCCAAATGGCACTCCTTCTCTTCTGATCCTTGCCGTATGCCCAAACAGCAGTTTATGACCACAAATGGGGTATTGCCGTACTCCAGAGAAGTTGCTTTATAAATGTTGGAGTTCTTTTATTCCTTTATTTGTTGAGAAAATGAAAAATGTTGAGCTAAAGCTACGTCTTATTGGAAAAAAATGATTTTTTTTTATCTTCACTGCCCAATTCTAATAAAATCTATGAATCCCCTGTGGGTTCAAAGCACTCACTATACCCCTAGATGTATTCTTCAAGGGGTGTAGTTTCCTAAATGGAGTAACTTTTTTGGTGTTTTCACTGTTTTGGTCCCTTAGGGGCTTTGCAAATGCGACGTGGTCTCCGCAAACCATTACTGCTAAATTTGAGCTCCAAAAGCCAAATGGCGCTCTTTCCCTTCTAAGCTCCGCCTTGTGTCCAAACAGCCGTTTATGACCACATGCGGGGTATTGTTTTACACGGGAGAAATTGCTTTACAAAAGTAGTGGTGCATTTTCTCCTTTTAGTCCTTGTGGAAATTAGAAAAAAATTAGCTAAACCTACATTTTCTTTGAAAGAATGTAGATTTTCATTTTCACAGCCTACTTCCAATAATTTCTGCAAAAAACCTGCGGTGTCAAAATGCTCACTATACCCCTAGATAATTTCCTCAAGGGGTATAGTTTCCAAAATGGGGTCACTTTTGGGGGATTTCCACTGTTTTGGTGCCGCAAGAGCCCTTCAAACCTGACATGGTGCCTAAAATATTTTCTAATAAAAAGGAGGCCCCAAAATCCTCTAGGTGTTCCTTTGATTCTGAGGCCGGAGCTTCTGTCAATAAGTGCACTAGGGCCACATGTGGGGTATTTCTAAAAACTGCAGAATCTGGGCAATAGATATTGAGTTGCGTTTCTTGGGTAAAACTTTCTGTGTTACAAAAAAAATAGTTGAAAAATGAATTTCTGCAAAAAAAAAAAGAAATTTGAACATTTCACATCTACTTTGCCTTAATTCCTGTGAAACATCTAAAGGGTTAAGAAACGTTCTAAATGCTGTTTTGAGTACTTTGAGGGGTGAAGTTTTTAAAATGGGGTGACTTATCGAGGGTTTCTAATATATAAGGCCCTAAAATCCACTTCACAACTGAACTGGCCCCTGCAAAAATAGCCTTTTTAAATTTTCTTGAAAATGTGAGAAATCGCTGCTAAAGTTCTAAGCCTTGTGATGTCATAGAAAAATAAAAGGATGTTCAAAAAACGATGCCAATCTAAAGTAGACATATGGGTGATGTTAATTAGCAACAATTTTGTGGGGTATAACTATCTGTCTTACAAGCAGATACATATAAATTTAGAAAAATGCAATTTTTTGCAATTTTTCGCTAAATTTTGGTGTTTTTCACAATTAAATACTTAATGTATCGAGCAAATTTTGCCAGTAACATAAAGGCCAATGTGTCACGAGAAAACAATCTCAGAATCGCTTGGATAGGTAAAAGCATTCCGACGTTATTACCACATAAAGTGAAACATGTCAGATTTGAAAAAATTGGCTGTGTCCTGAAGGCCAAAACAGGCTGTGTCTTGAAGGGGTTAAAGAAAACAATTAATACCACATGTGGGGTATTGTCGTACTCGGGAGAGATTGTTTTACAAATGTTGGGTGGCTTTTTCTCCTTTATGACTTGTGAAAGTGAAAAAATTCAACAATTTAGTGGACAAAAATATTGATATTCATTTTCACGGCCTAATTCCACTATATTCTGAAAAAAAAAGGTGGCGTTAAATTCTCACTATACCCCTAGAAAAATTCCTTGAGGGGTTTCGTTTCCAAAATGGTGTCACTTTTGTAGGGTTTCTACTGTTTTTGTCCCTCCAGGGCGTTGCAAACGCGACATGGCGCTGAAAAACAATCCAGCAATATCTGCGCTCCAAAATCCAAATGGCGCCCCTTCCCTTCTGAGTCCTGCTGTGGGTCCAAACATCAGTTTATTACCACATATGGGGTATTTACGTAATCAGGAGAAGATGCTTTACAAATGTTGGGGTGCATTTTCTTCTTTATTCTTTGTAAATATTACAAATTTCTATGTTATTTCAGAAAAAAAGTAGATTTTCATTTTCACTGACTAAGGCCCCATGCACACGACCGTAAAAAACCTCAGTTTTTGCGGACCGCAATTGCGGTCCACAAAAACGGACCCATTCACTTTCATTGACCGCGGACACCTTTCCGTAGCACTACGGAAGGGTGTCCGTGCCGTGGAAATGTTCCGGGAATTATGGAACATGTCCGTTCTTTTGCATTTTGCGGGCCGTGATCCCATAGTTTGTATGTGAGCACGGCCCGAAAATGCGGCTGTCAGTCGGCGGCCGGCCGTGCCCGCAATCGCGGGCCGTGATTGCGGGCACGGTCGTGTGCATGGGGCCTAACTCCAATAAATATAGCAAAATACCTGTAGGGTCAAAATGCTAACTATACCCATAGATAAATTCCTTTAGGGGTGTTGTTTCCAAAATGGGGTCACTTTTGGGGAGTTTCCACTGTTTTGGCACCACAAACCTCTTCAAATCTGACATGGTGCCTAAAATATAATCTAAAAAAAAAGCCGAACTCGAAATCCTATAGGTGCTCTTTTGCTTCTGAGGCCGGAGTTTCGGTCCATTAGGGCACTTGGGCCACATGTGGGATATTTATAAAAACTGCAGAATCTGGGCAATAAATATTGAGTTGCATTTCTCTGGTAAAATAACCTTTTTAAATTTTCACGAAAATGGGAGAAATTGCTGTTAAAGTTCTAAGCCTTGCAACATCCTAGAAAAATAAAAGGATGTGCAAAAAATGATGCAAACATAAAGTAGACATATGGGAAATGATAACTAGTGACTATTTTGTGTGGTAATACTATCTATTTTACAAGCAAATTTTCTCTACATTTTGGTGTTTTTCACTAATAAATATTGAATTTATCGACCAAATTTTTCTACTATCATAAAGTAAAATATGTCATGAGAATACTGTCTCAGAATCGCTTGGATGGGTAAAAGTATTCCCAAGTTATTACCACATAAAGTGACACATGTCAGATTTGAAAAAATCGGCTGTGCCACAAAGCCAAAACAGGCTGCGTCCTAAAGGGGTTAAACCATTCCTGAATAATTTTCGCAGATTGTCCTGCTGAAACAGTCCACTATCATTAGGGAATACTGTTGCCATACTGTCACAAACGCAGCAAGCTGTGATGTATTTTGTATTTGTATACCTTTCTTTAATAGCCAGCATTATCTTTTCCAGCAATTTGTGCTCTAGTAGCTCTTCTGGGGGATCGGACCAGATGGGCTAGCTTTGGGCACACTCCTCACGCGCATCAGTGAGCCTTGGGCATCGTAACTTTGTCATCAGTTCACTTTGATCCTTACGCTTGCACAATTTTCCTGCTTCCAAATCATCAACTTTAAGAAATTAATGTTGACTTGATGCCTAATATATCCTAACCCTTGATAGGTATCAATGTAAGGGTATGTGCACACGACCTATTTTCAGACGTAATGGAGGTGTTTTACGCCTCGAATTATGCCTGAAAAGATGGCTCCATTATGCCTGCAAACATCTGCCCATTGCCTACAATGGGTTTTATGATGTTCTGTTCCCACGAGCTGTCAATTTAAAACGTCGCTGTCAAAATACGGCGCGTAAAATGACGGCTCGTCAAAAGAAGTGCAGGACACTTCTTGGGAAGTTTTTGGAGCCGTTTTCTCATAGACTTTATTGAAAACAGCTCCAAAAACGGCCGTAAAAAACACAGCGAAAACGCCGCGAAAAACGCAGCGAAAAACGTGAGTTCCTCAAAAAACATCTGAAAATCAGGAGCTGTTTTCTCTTGAAAACAGCTCCGTATTTTGAGACGTTTTTGACTCTGCGTGTGAACATACCCTAACAAGATAATCAATGTTATTCACTTCACCTGTTAGTTAATGACAACATCCTGAATGCTGTTAAGTACAAACAAATTTTCAGACATCATGCAGTGCCCCATAAGAAAATGTAACATGTGACATGGAAAATGCAAGTTAACAAGTCCTATATATCAGAGAAGCAGCTAATGTTCTTTGGTGAGCAGTGCATTGTTCAAAGAACCCAGAACCCAACATCATTGAATGTATTTGGGATTACTTGGATCATGAGAAGCAGAAAATGCACCCAACCAGGGGCGGATTATAATGAGGGCAATATGAGCAAGTGCCCGGTGCCCGAGGCTGGAAGGGGGACCAGTTCGCCCCGGTTCTCCCTTACCAGCTGTTAAAATTACAACCGGTTCAGAGAACCGGAGTAAAGCGGGACCTCTCACCCAACCAGTGGCGTAGCTATAGGGGCCGCACTACACAGTAAAAAGTTATTATAGTAACGGGAGCCGCGGGCCTGTTACTATAGTAACTACAGTACTTACCTTCCTGTTTCCGGTGCGCAGCGCATGACGTCACCACCATCCTGTAGTTCAGATTCAGGACATCCGCCGCGGCTGAAGAGCAGGGTAAGTTTCATATCCCTGTCTGCTTAAAGCTGATTGGTGGGGTCCGACTCCCAGGAACCCGCCAATCACCTGTTTTGAAGGGGGCGCAGCACTCATACGAGAGCTGGTGCTTCCCCTTCATTCCGGTAACTTGCTCACATTGTGAATCCATGTCGGCGATTCACAGTGTGAGCGAGTAAGTGAAATGAAGGGGAAGCAGCTCTTGTAACAGCGCTGCGGCCCCTTCAAAACAGGTGAGTGGCGGGGGTCCCGGGAGACGGACCCTGACACATCAGCTATTGATGGCCTATCCTGAGGATAGGCCATCAATGTTTAGGGACTGGACAATCCCTTTTAAGCCTACGATGTTGCAGGCTTAGAGGGCCCATGAGACAGAATCACAGATTGTTTGATGCTGTCTCCTGGGCCCTGTATCTAAGCCAATCACATGGTAGGCTTAGATACAAGGCTCATGTGTGATCCTGTCTGGTTGGCCCTGTATCTAAGCATCTTACGTAAGCACATGGTAGGCTAAAATACATGGCCCATGTGTGATCCTGTCTGCTGGGCCCTGTATATAAGCATCTTACATAAGCACTGTAAAGGATCTGCCAGACACAACTTCTGTGTCGACGCCCATAGTTAATCAGTCTGCACCTGCTTCTATGTCTGTGAGACTGACTCCATCTTCCACCACCCAGGATGGCAGGCTTAGGAGTGGGAGAGCCTATCACAGCCTGGCCAGACGGAGCTAGCTCCCGCCCTCTGTCTATTTATACCTGCCTTTCCTGTTCCTCCTTTGCTTGTGATTCTTCTCTGCTGGTTTCCTTGCCCTGCTGCAGCTTCTAGAACTACTGATCCTCTGCTTGTGATTGACCTTGGCTTTACTGACCACTCTTCTGCTCTGCGTTTTTGTACCTCGCTCATCTCCTGGTTTGACTCGGCTCGTTCACTTCGCTTGTTGCTCACGGTGTCCCCGTGGGCAGCTTCCCCATTTCCCTGGCTTCTTTGTACCCTTGTCTGTTTGTCTGTCGTGCACCTATTGAGTGTAGGGACCGTCGCCCAGTTGTACCCCGTCGCCTAGGGCGGGTCGTTGCAAGTAGGCAGGGACTGAGTGGCGGGTAGATTAGGGCTCACCTGTCTGTCTCCCTCCCCCGACACTACAAGCACATAGTAGGCTTAGATACATGGCCCATATGTGACCCTGTCTGATGGGCCCTGTATATAAGCCTACCACATTTACTGTATAAGATTACTGTCTGCTGGACCCTGTATCTTGACAGACAGTATCACACATGGGCCCTGTACCTAAGCCTACCACATGTGTTACTAATCATTTTTGTTGTCAGATTCGAGGACTACTTTGATGATGGCGTTTTTATCATCAATAAATTGGTTAATGAGGGTTGTCTGGGTGTTTTTTATTTCAATAAAAAAAAATTCTATGTCTTTGTTTTTTTTTAAACTTTATTATTACCGCCTTAGTAATGGACGGCGGCTGATTGACAGTGTCCATTACTAAGGCAAGGCTTAGTGTTAGCCGGTACAGAGGCTAACACTAACCCCCATTATTACCCCGGTAACCACCGCCACCAGGGGTGTTTGGAAAAGCCAGGTATGATCCAGTACCTGACCATCTGTAGTGATAGTCGGGCAATGGGGCGGCCGCAAGATGGTATTATTAGGCTGGGAAAGGCCAAAAACTGTGGCCCTTCCCCCCTGGTAATGTTAACCTGCTGCTGCTTTCTTGTATCTGGCTGGTTATGAAAAATGGGGGGACCCCGCCAGATACAACAGCAGCAGCCTAGCATTACCAGGGGGGGGGAAGGGTTACTGTTTTTGGCCTTTCCCAGGCTGATATTACCAGCCTGTGGCTGACCCTGTACCCGACCATCACTACAGATGGTCGGGTACTGGTTCGTACCCGGCTCTTCCCAGTACCACTGGTGGCTGTGGGTACCGGGGTAATGGGGGTTAGTGTTCGCCTCTCTGCCTGCTAACATTAAGCCTCGTCTTAGTAATGGATGTTGTCAATCAGCCAGCAGCTATTAAGGCGGTAATAATAAAGTTGAAAAAAAAAATGACAAAGAAAAAAATATTTTATTGAAATAAAAAAACAAACACAACCCTCATTAACCATTTTATTGAGAATAAAAAAAACGCTACCATTGAAGTAGTCCTCGAATCCGATGTAGTCCAACAACCGAACCTGCAAAATAACACAAACACACAAAAATAATTAGTAACACATAAAAAAGCAAAACAATTCTTATACTTACCTTTTCTGGGTCCAGCGCTGAAACTGCAATGTCAGCGAGCTGGTCCCTATGTCTAATCCTATCATGTGTGATACTGTCTGTTGAGCTACTGTATCTAATCCTATAATATGTGATACTGTCTGTTGAGCTACTGTATATAATCCTATCATGTGTGATACTGTACTGTATCTAATCCTATCCATAGTTTGTAGGGTCGTAGTGCAATAGATATGCTGTCTCCTATACACACATACACACACACACACACACACACACACATTCAGGGGCACAGTGTATAGTACTAATATATTCAGGAGTACAGTGTATAGTACTATTATATTCAGGGGCGCAGTGTATAGTACTATTATATTCAAGAGCGCAGTGTAAACAGTGTAATACATCCCCAGAACCAATGTACTGAGCTTGGTTCTGAGGATGTATATATGTACTGACCTTGGTTCTGGCATTGTATATATGTACTGAGCTTGGTTCTGGGAATGTATATATGTACTGAGCTTTGTTCTAGTGCTGTATATATGTACTGAGCTTTGTTCTGGTGCTGTATTTATGTACTGAGTTTGCTTCTGGGGCTGTATTTATGTACTGAGCTTGGTTCTAGTGCTGTATATATGTACTGAGCTTGGTTCTGGTGTTGTATATATGTACTGAGCTTGGTTCTGGGGCTGTATATATGTGCTGAGCTTGGTTCTGGGTCTGTATATATTTACCTTCTCTTAAGGTAAAAGTATATGTTAAATCTAATTTTACCTTAAGAGAAGGTAAATATATACAGTAAAAACTAAATCCAAAAAACCATGAAGGAATCTCAGTTTTTCCCAATTCACCCATTATATGGTACTTTACATGGTGCCAATAAAAACTATAATTCCTCCCGCAAAAAAAAAATCCTCCATTGACGTAAAAATAAAAAAGTTATAAAGCTCCTGACCACTTCAGTGCCTCAAAGTATTTTGATTTCTTTCTTCTATATAACTCATTCTGCTATTACAACTAAATTAAAACCGTGCCAGGTCTGTGGCCGCCTAAACAGAAATCTGCAAATATATACGGTACAGGGTCTTCGGAGTTCGGGGGGGGGAGGGGGGCAGACCTGAAAAAGTGCCCGGGGCCCATGGTACCCTTAATCCGCCCCTGCACCCAACTTCTATCACTGAACTCCTCTATGTTTACAAGAAACATGGATAAAATATCCCTACAGATTGCTTTGAAAAAGTGACAGTAAGTCGCCCAAAGAGAATTGAAGCTGAATTAAAAGCAAAGGGTGGAGGACACAAAAAATACTGTGACATCGGCCAAACGTCTAGACCAATCTGCACCAAATTTGGCACATAAGTAAACAACACGCTACCGAAGGTTTTAGACCGGGTTTCAGCTCTTTAGGACCTACCGTTCTGTACATATTTACAAAAGCAAATGCGGCACCACTGGCTTCCACATCAAGAACCTTTCTCGATATCACATCAGATGACCTGTATTAGCCAATAGATGCTCGCATGTCCTTTATTCTTAGCCTCACTGACATACACACAGTTTTAGACCAGGTTTCCATAACAACCAAGCCATTTTTCTTTACTCAACGTGTTACTCGCTGTAAACGAACTGCACCTATACTGGATTTGAGCATTCTCATAAATTGAAACCCTTTTATATCAGTCATAACTCCAAAAAGGAACCCTGCACTTAGACCAAAGACTCCTGTGGCAAAGAGCATGGCTGCTGCCCGAGCTGCTGAAATCTCTCAACAGAATCAAGCCCCCGTGGATTTCAGCTTTCTCATAAATTTAACCCCTTTCAGACTAGTCATGCCTCCAAAAATTAACCTGCAGTTGGACTTTATTGGATATGTTGGCTTCATATCGGTAGGAAATTACATTTTTAACCACGCACACAAACACCAAACAAATAGACCAGTGTGAAGCCGGGGAACTCTGCTATTCTATATTATAAAAGTGAATGTCTGTTTGTCTGTCCTCTGTAGGCATCAAAACGCCTGAACCATTTGACCCCAAGTTTAGCACACAGGTACATCGGGTTGTTCAGGAAGGTTTTCGTAAATGTCCCAACCTTGCCGTTGTTCTCTGTTATCAGCCATTATAGCAAATGTCTGTTTGTCATCCTGTACATGCATCCAAACAGCTGAACTATTTGACCCCAAATTTGACACATAGGTACATCGGGTGTTCAGGAAGGTTTTTGTAAAGGGCCAGACCTTTCTGTTGTTTTCTGTTATCAGCCATTATCCTATGATCACGATCCAATACTATAAAAGCGAATACAGACATTTGCTTTTATAGTAAAGTTGTTGTTTATCTGGCAGTAGCAGGTAGTGCACTTTACAAGATAATCCTAGATGGGAAGTTACTCATAGCAACCAAGCAGATTACTGATGACCAGGAGGAAAGCTGCATTACTAGCTGCAGAGACTCCTCTTGCCTAACTGCAAGCTGATCAATGCGTCATACTGCTGCTTGAGCTGCTGAAACTTCTCAGCAAAGTCAGGCTTTCTCAGCAACAGAACAGGCAGGTGGCTCTCAGAAATGCAAGCTGAACCCAGGCCAGAAAGCAAGCTGATGATCATGATGTTCAATGAGCTAATGATTGGGCTTTCATGCATGATGCTGTTTTCAATTATGATCCAACCATAGTCTATGGCCAACTGGCAGTGCCGCACCTACCATGAGGCGAGGTGAGCCGACAGCCTCAGGCGGCGCTCCCTAGCCAAAAATGGGGGGCAGCATTTTGAGCCAGGGACGGACTGGACCAGGGGGAGGGGGCATGCCTTATGTTACTTAGCAGACGTGCTGCATGATGGACACGTCTGTAAGAACACTCCTCCTCTCTGACTCTGTACGCAGCACGCACCGCCAGAGAGGAACAGGTATGCAGGAGGAGCGGTCGAGCGCTCTCTCCTCAAGCAAGATGACAAGTGACGAGACGCATGAGGTGAGCAGTGGCCTGTATTAAAAACTGAGCACCACTTACAGTCGGACGGCCGAAGCTGGGGGACTGGGACCCGGGAGCAGGGCCGGCTTTAGGGGTGTGCGACATTTGTGGCAGCACAGGGTGCATCACTCCTCCTAAGTAAAGGGGGCGCCGTCACTGACAATAAACATGCTGCCTGATGCTTCCGTAGAATACTCCCTCTGCAGCCCCTATTCCCTCCTACATCATAATCTTCTCAATGGTGGAATCATATCCCGTTTCCTCAGCCTGTGGACTGCTGTGAATACAAACTACATCCTCTCTCTCTCTCCCTTTCGTCTGAAGCAGTCGGGACAGAGAAGAGGGGGAGGGAAGAGTTCACAGCCTCAGCAACTGCAGAGAGTAAGCTCCGTTTCTAGTCCTCTCCTGTGTCCCTCAACTGTGTCTCCTGTATCCCCCTCCTCTCCTGTGTGCCCTTGCTTCCCTCTCTTTTGCCCCCCTCCTCTCGTGTTCTGGGTCCCCCTGTTCTTCTAACAGACCAGCTACTTCTGTAGCTGGTTATATCTGCTGTCCTAGTATGGGGCATGTTGTAAAGCCCTTGCTGCTTCAAGAGACTGCATGAGAGATCCTACATAGAAGGTAAGTTTGTGTATGAGTGTGTAAATGTTTGTTTGTTTGTGTGTGTGTGTGTGTGTCACGTGTGTGTGTATGTATCTGTGTGGATATATATGATTCTCGTCTATATATGAGACTGTCTGCATTAGAGATCCTACACAGAAGGTAAGTGTATGTATGAGTCTGTATTTATGTGTATTATTGTGTAAATGTGTGTCTTATATATGTGTGTGCATATATATATATATATATATATATATATACACAATCTGTGTGTATGTGGATATATATGATTTTCATGTAGATATGATACTGGTAAGAACATTCACACATTGTAATTTTGCCGCAAAGATTTAGAAACTGCTTTTGATGTGCTTTTGTGTAAATAGTGGGAAAACTGATGTGTAGAGTATATTGTGTATATACTGGTATTGTGTGTGTAGACTGTGTAGCAGTATTGTGCGTAGTGTATGTTGCAGTATATAGCGGTATTATATGTGAGCATAGTATATAGCAGTATAATAGGTGTGCAGTGAATATAATGGTACTATATGTGTACAGTTATAGCAGTATTTTTTATACAAACAATATGTAGTGGTATTATATGTGTGTACAATATATAGCGGTGTTATATGTGTGTAGATTATAAAGTGATTAGATTAATTATACTTGCAGCATATGTTGGACTTTATATGTACAACATATGGCAGCATTATATATATATATATATATATATATATATATATATATATATATATGTACAGTATTATTAATTTGTATGTATACATTTTACAGACGTATTATTTATGTATAAAGTAAATGGCAGCATTATTTATACGTACAGGATATACCAGTGTTATTTATGTGAACAGTATATGGTGGCATTATTTCTGTGTATGGTATGTAATATGGGAGGGGGCACCAAAACAATTCTGCTGCACAGGGCGCCCTCTAGCCTAAGGCCGGGCCTGCCGGGAGTATACTGCAAGGGGGGTCTGGGCATTTTACTGACAGCCAAGGGCTCTATGGGGGGGGGAATAATCCACCCCATAGAGCCCTCACGCCACTATAATGAAAAGATAAACGGGTGCGGGGGGGGGGTGTCTGAGTGCCTGACTTACTGCAGAGAGGGTTTTATAGGGGGGATTCTGCCCCCCCTTTAGAGCAGTCAGGTGCTCAAACCCCCTTACCTTGCAGTATAGTAACTAGTGAGGGCTCTATGGGGGGGGGGATAATTCCCCACTGTAGAGCCCTCTGCTGTCAGTAAAAAGCTCAGACCCTCCCTTGCAGTATATTCCCGGCCCCCCAGCGTCGGCCGACCCCTTTTAAATCAGTGGGGGCAGGAAGCTGAGCGCAATATAATCCTTCCCCATAAACCTGCCCCCGCTAATTTAAAAGTGATCGGCTGATGCTGAAGGGCGGGGGATTCTACAAGGGGCAGTCTGAGCACAGGGAGAATAAGCTTCCCCATAGAGCCCTCGCTGGCTACCAGACTGCATGGTTAGCGGCGTCTGAGCGTCTGACTGACTGCTGAGGACTCTAAGGGGAATCTGCCCCTTAGAGCCCTTAGCAGTCAAACGCCCACACCCCCGCCTTGTAGTATAGTAATTAGTGAGGGCTCTATGGGGGGCCCTCGGCTGTCAGTAAGATGCTCAGACAACCCCCCATCACTTAAATTAGTGGGGGTAGGAAGCTGAGCGCAAAATATCCCCCCCCGACAGCAGTCAGTCAGTACCCCCCTTGCAGTATAATCCCCCCATAGCGCCCTCAGTAGTTATTATACTGCAAGGGGGGAGTGGGGTTTTAGTGTGATTGGTGCAACTTTCTAATTACTTTTTATTAAAAATAATTGTTACTTTTTGAGACACAGTTGCTTTGTATCCTGAATACAAAGCAGCTGTATATAGCACTGAATCCTGTATCCGTCAGGTCAGCGGGACTGACGAATTCAGTGTCAGCGGGTCCTGCAGGATCGAGCTGTTACCGATCACATCTAAGCTCATAACTTAGATGTGATCGATAATAGGTGACCTAATCTATTCAGGTCTCAGCGAATAGCTGACAGCTCTAATACACTGCACTACGCATGTAGTGCAGTGTAATAGAATGGGACAAAGTAAAAAAGTGTAAAAAAGTATAAAAATGTTGTGTAAAAATAAGAAAATAAAAATGTAAAAGTGATAAAAGTCAAAATCCCCCTTTTTCCCTCATCAGTCCTTTATTATTAATAAAAATATATAAACAAACAAATAAATTATACATAATTATTATTGCCACGTCTGTAACGGCCTGAACTACAAAATTATGTTGTTCTTTATCCCGCGCGGTGAACGACATAAAATAAAATAATAATAAACCGTACCAGAATCACAATTGTTTGGTCACTTCATCTCCAAAAAAAATGGAATAAAAAGAGATCAAAAAGTTGCATGTACCTAAAAATGGTGCTGATCGAAACTACACTTCGTTATGCAAAAAACAAGTCAACGCACGGTTTTCCTGATGGAAAAATAAAACAGTTATGGCTCCCAGAATATGGTAACACAAAAAGTAAATGATATTTTACAAAATGTATTTTATTGTGCAAATGCCATAAGACATAAAAAAAACTATAAACATATGGTATCGCCGTAATCGTATCGCACCGCAGAATAAAGTGAATATGTCATTTATAGCGCACGGTGAACGCTGTAAAAAAAAAGAATAAAAAACAATAGTAATATTGCTGTTTTTTAGTCACCACGCCAGTTAAAAATAGAAGAAAAACTGATCAAAAAGTCGCATGCACCCCATGAAAACTACAATGAATTCCTGAAGGGGTCTACTTTTCAAAATAGGGTCACTTTTGGGGGGTTTCCACTGTTTTGGCACCACAAGACCTCTTCGAACCGGACATGGTGCCTAATAAATTAAATTAAATTAATTCAATTTCACCTCTACTTTGCTCTAAATTCCTGTGAAACACCTAAAGGGTTAATAAACTTTCTAAATGCTGTTATGAATACTTAGGGGGGTCTAGTTTCTAAAATGGGGTGTTTGATGGGGGTGTCTAATATATAGGCCCCTCAAAGCAACTTCAGAACTGAACTGGAAACTAAAAAAAAGAAAAATTAGGCAATACTTCGCTTCTTACATTATACTGATAATGAGCAGTGACCACCCCGAGATGACACCAGTTTTGACCGTTTGTATAAATGGAGACCCCTATTAGACTGTTTCAGTGCCCGGTTTTCCCAAGCATACACCCCCGAGAAGTGTATTTCTATTGATGAGTCCTTGGTACATTTTAAAGGAGGCTTCAATTCCGCCAGTACCTGCCGAGTAAGAGGGCAAGGTATGGCGTGAAGATGTATAAGCTGTGCGAGAGTGCATCAGGGTATACCTACAAATTTAGGATATATGAAGGGAAAGACAGTATTCAGCCCCCAGAATGCCCCCCCTTACTGGGAATTAATGCAAAAATTGTGTGGGATTTGGTGCACCCACTGCTGGACCAGGGTTACCACCTCTACCTGGATAATTTTTATACCAGCGTCCCACTCTTCAACTGCCTCACTTCCAGAAGTACTGCGGCATGCGGCACTGCTAAAAGAAATCTGAGAGGCCTCCCTAAGACTCTGCTTGGTCAAACAAGAAGGGGTGAGAGCAGGGCACATTCTAGCAGTAACAGACTGTGTGTCACGTACAAGACAAGAGAGATGTCACACCAGTACCCATGTACCTGTACGAGGTACCAGTACAGAGACCCCCAACCAGACTGCATCCTGGACTACAATAGGTACATGGGAGGGGTGGACTTGTCAGATTAAGTCCTGAAGCCCTACAGCGCCATGCAGTGTGGTATAAGGAGCTGGCCGTGCACATCATACAGATGGCATTGTACAATGAGTATGTGCTACGTCGATGTGCA
Source organism: Rhinoderma darwinii (assembly GCF_050947455.1). NCBI lineage: Eukaryota > Metazoa > Chordata > Amphibia > Anura > Rhinodermatidae > Rhinoderma > Rhinoderma darwinii. Next base: position 335,876,160 of record NC_134688.1, on the reverse strand, counting down.
GGCCAGGAGGGAACTTTCCTGGAATTTCAAGAGGTGGTTATCAGGAGCCTAATCTTTAGGGACCAAGAAGGGTGGGCACCCAGTACTTCTGGAAGCGAGGCCACAAGCATAGTACCAGGGCAACACTTTCCAGGAGAAGTTCCCCAAATTGGCAAGAAGGTAAAAAGTCAAAAGAGGTGCAAAGTCTGCTATAAGAGGGGGATAAGGAAGGACACAATATATCTATGTGACACGTGTCCCGAAAAACCAGGGCTCTGTATGAAAGTGTTTTAAAATTTATCATCCATCCCTTTATTTTTAATTCACTCCAATTTTATTTACCCTGATGCACTCCGCACAGCTTATCAATTTTCCCCTCTGGGCCCTGCTGTGTGCCCAGGCAGCTGTTAAAAGCCACATGTAGGGTATTGCCGTACCCAGGAGAACCCACATTACAATTTATGGGGTGTATATCTCTGGTGGCACATGCTCTGCACAATATATCGGACACTGAATTTGCATATATGTATAGAAAATTGCAAATCTCACTCTTCACCATCTACTGCGCATTATCTTTTACACAGTACCTGTGTGGTCAAAATGCTCACTACACCTCGAGATTAATGCCTTAAGGGATGTCGTTTTTAAAACGGGTCACTTCTCGGGGGTTTCAACTGTACTGGTACTTCAAGGGCTTCTGCATACATGACTTAGCACCAGAAAATCCCCAGTAGGCCAAATGGTGGTCCTTTCCTTCTGAGCCCTCCCATGGGCCCAAATGGCAGTTTATCACCACAAATGGGGTATTGCAGCACTCAGAACAAAATGGGGTATTTTATTCCCTTTGAAAATAAGAAATTTTGTGCCAAAACTACATATTTTTGGAAAAAAATTAATTTTTTTTTAATTCACAGCCCAATTCAAATAAATTATGTGGAAAAAACTGTGGAATCTACATGGTCACAACACCCATAAATGAATTTATTGAGGGGTGTAGTTTCCAAAATGGGGTCACTTCTGGTGGGTTTCCATTGCTTTGATACCTCTGGGGCTCTGCAAATGCAACATGGCACCCAAAAACCAATCCAGCAAAATCTGGACTCCAAAGAACACATAGCGCTCCTTTTCTTCTGAGCCCTCCCATGGGCCCAAACAGCAGTTTATCACAACAAATGGGGTATTGCCGCACTCAGGACAAATTGGGCAACAAAATGGGGCATTTTGTTCCCTGTGAAAATAAGACATTTTTATCAAAAATGACATCTTATTGGAAAAAATTTAATTTTTTTAATTTCACAGCCCAATTCAAATACGCGCTGTGAAAAAACTATGGGGTCAAAATGGTAACAATAACCATAAATTAATTCCTTGAGGGGTGCAGTTTCCAAAATGGGGTCACTTTTGGGGGATTCCCACTGTTTTGGCACCTCAACACCTCTTCAAACCTGGCATGCTGCCTAAAATATATTCTAATAAAAAAGAAGCCCCAAAATGCACTAGGTGCTTCTTTGCTTCTGTGGCTTGTGTTTTAGTCTACGAGCACACTGGAGCCACATGTGGGACATTTCTAAAAACTGAAGAATCTGGACAATACATATTTAGTAGTGTTTCTCTGGTAAAATCTTCTGTGTTACAGAAAAAAAATAGAATAAAATTGAAATTCAGCAAGAAAAAATAAATTTGCAAATTTCACCTCCACGTTGCTTTAATTCCTGTGAAATGCCTAAAGGGTTAAAAAAAACTTTCTAACTGCAGTTTTGAATACTTTGAGGGGTCTAGTTTTTAAAATGGGGTGTTTTATGGGAGTTTATACTACATAGGCCCCTCAAAGCCCCTTCAGAACTGAACAGGTACCTTAACAAAATGGCATTTGAAGTTTTCTTAAAAATATGAGAAATTGCAGTTTATGTTCTAAGCCTTGTAACGTCCAAGAAAAATATAATAATGCTCAAAAAACAATGCCGATCTAAAGTAGACTTATGGGAAATGTGAACTAGTAACTATTTTGGGTGGTATAACCATCTGTCTTACAAGCAGATGCATTTAAATTCAGAAAAATTCTATTTTTTTTAATTTTTCTCTAAATTTTGCAATTTTTCACAAATAAACACTTAATATATCAACCAAATTTTACAAGTAACATAAAGCCCAATGTCTCACGAGAAAATAATCTCAGAATCGCTTGGATAGGTTTAAGCATTCGGACATTATTACCACATAAAGTGAAATATATCAGATTTAAAAAAATGGGCTCTGAGCCTTAAGGACCAAACTAGGCTGCGTCCTTCAAGGGTTAAAGAGAACCTTTCACCTGATCATACATGTGCAGCTGAGTGCATCATGTAATGGGCAGAGCTGCACAAACTCTGGGGTACTTTACATTTTTTTCCTAGCCTCCTCTGTTATTTAGATATTGGTGCCGTAATATTTGGCGCCCAATATGTAAATAACTCCCAGAACTGTGAATGGGGCGGTAGTTGGCAAGGGGGCGTGTAACATCGCTGTGACACTGTCCAATCAGCTACGGCCAGTGTCAACAGCAAGAGCTGGAGAGAGGAGAGCGTGTGCGCGCATGCTCTCACTCATCAGCTATCGGCATGCAAGTACAAGACTGTATGATCTCTTGCGAGAGATCAGTCTTGTTGTCCTTGTCTGCCAAGAGCTAAAGGGTGAGAGCGTGCACAGCTCCGATGCCATAGAACAGAAGAAGAATTCAAATTTTTCTCCTCTTCTGTTCTGTAGTGGCGGCGGAGCTGTGCGCTCGCGTGCAAACGCTCTTCTCTCTCCAGCTTATGCTGTGACACTGTCTGTAGCTGATTGGACAGTGTCACAGCGATGCTACACACCCCCTTGCCAATTACATGCCCCATTGACAGTTCTGGGGGTTATTTAAATATCGGGCGCTAAATATTACGGCACCGATATCTAAATAACGATGGAGGCTAGGAAAAAATTGTAAAGTGTCCCAGAGTTTGTGCAGCCCTGACCATTACATGCTGCTCTCAGCTGCACATGTATGGGCAGGTGAAAGGTTCTCTTTAAAGAAAAGGTGTTATAATTTTTATTTTATTTTTTTTATTTGATATGTTTTTTTTTTACTAAAATGGTTAAAGTGGATTGTGTGGAAGAGTTGTTATTTCAATAAAATAATTTTTATTTATGTCTGTTTGCTTTTTAATACTTCATTACCGCCTTAGTAATGGCAGCTGTCTGATTGAGAGCATCCATTACTAAGGCAGGGCTTAGTGTTAGCCAGTAAAAAGGCTAGCACTAACCCCCTATTATTACTCCGGTACCCACCGCCACCAGGAGTTTCGGGAAGAGCCCGGTACGATCCAGTAGCCGACCATCTGAAGTGAAGGGTGGGTACTAGGGTGGCCGCAGGCTGGAACTATCAGGCTGGTAAGTGCAAAAACTTGGCCCTTCCCACCCTGGTAATGCTAGGCTGCTGCTGCTTTATTGTATATGGTTGGCTATGAAAAATGGAGATCTCACTTAATTTTTGCATCAATTATTTATTTTAAAAAAATGATGTGGGGTTCCCCCTATTTCTCGTAACTAGCCAGATACAATAATGCAGCCACAACCTAGCATTACCAGGTTGGAAAGGGCCATGGTTTTCGTCCCTGGCCAGCCTGATAATACCAGCCTGCGACCGCCCCGCTTCCTGTCCGTCACTTCAGATTGTCAGGTACTGGGTCGCACTCGGCTCTTCCCGGTGTCCCCGGCGGCAGCGGGAATCGGGGTAATAATGGGTGTTAGTGCTAGCCTTTTTTCTGGCTAATGCTAAGCCCCAGCCTTAGTAATTGAACACTGTCATTCAGACAGCGGCCATTACTAAGGCCATAATAAAGTGTTAATTAAAACAGATATAAGAAAACATTTTTTTATTGAAATCAAAACTCCCCCATGCAACCCTCATTCAGCATTTTATTTAAAAATAAAAAAAAGTAGATAATTGAAGTAGTCCAATGAATCTACAACGTAGTCCAAACGGTCCAGTGGAACCTACCAAAAAAAAGGTTAGAAGTATGAAAAAAAGAAAAAAACTTTAACTCACATAGAGCAGTCTTTTGTCTTTTTTCTCCTGCCCTGCGCTAGAATAGAAACTAGAGGTCAAGGAAAAATAATTCCCCTTCATGTAACTCTGCTACCTGTCAACTGAAAAGTCACCTGCTAGAGGGAAAAATATTTCCCCATGTCGGAGTACAAGAAGGTCTCATTCCCAGGTGAAGCTTTCTTGTACTCCGCCATCGTGAAACATTTTTCCTTCTGGCGGATGATTTTTCCGTTGACAGGTAGCAGGGTTCTTACGGGGCGGAATTAGGGGAGCAAACTCGCCAATTGCCCAATGCTCCCAGAATAGGCCGCTACTCTTGAGCCAGTGCTGTGTGCTTGCCCCCAGGCTAAAAGTTGCCAGCCAACCCCTGGCCATTGCCTCCTGTTCCGCCGTTTGCTCTTGTAGGCCACAGCCTGGTTTAGGCCTGCGGCCTTCTAGAGATCGGGAGCATGCTGCTGATGTCAGCGGCCTGGCACGATGATGTCACTGCATCATGCCGTCCACGCCGGGCCACTGAACTCAGTTGAAATTCAGAACGTCCAGCTGGGATTACATGTCTATTCGGTAATAAAAAGCAGGCATAAAAGAGGTGCATACAAAAGGGGGGATACAAGAGGGGCATACTAAAGGGGGCATCCTTATTGTGGGGGCATAAAGCAGGCATTTTTACTGAGTGAGGGTATAAAGAGGCAATATTACTGTGGGGGCATTATTACTGAGTGTGGCAGAAAAATTGGCATTAGTACTGAGTGGGGGCATTAAAAGCCACATTACTAGTGAGTGGAGACATTATTACTGTGTGGAGATTAAAGGGTATTAGTACTGAGAGGGAGCACTATTAATGGTTGGGGCAGTAAAAGTGGCTCTATCACTGGGCAAGGTGTAAATGGGACACTATTACTGTGTAGGGGTACAAAAGTAGCACTTTATTATGTGGGCCTTTTAGGGGGAACAAAAGGGGGTATGTACTATTACTGTGTGGGGCACCTAGAGAAGGCATTATTACCATCTGGGGCACGATGTATAGAGAGTTTGTGTAGGGGTAATTAGGGAGTGTGCTGCAAAAGCAAGGACCCAAAGATATCTGTGTTATATTCTGCAGGGCCTAAGAAATTGTGTGTGGGAGAAGTTGTCATTGCGGTCTTGGCTGGATGAAGAAGAAAAGGTGAAAGTGAACAACTCTTATCTGATAATACGTCACATGTGAGTCATTAGATATAACTATACTGCAATCACTTATATGGTCTGCAGATCTCCTGTGTATAACTGACATCTATCTATATAAAGTCAGTGTATGGTGGTAATATTGGTCTATATATAGTGTATTTTATTCACTAACAGTATGGTGTGTTTTTTCTGACACTATGTTGTAGTAATACGTGATCTTGGTTTTGTTAGTTTTATTCAGGATAAACCTACAGAGTATGGGGTACAATTAACACACAGTAATCATGAATAGAGAAACAGATAATCTTTATTAAGCAAGGTACAGACAATAAAAAGCATAAAAGCGAGTCATGCTGAGCATGAGCAGGACGTCCCTCTGTGCTAAGAGCAAGATAAAAACGCATAATTATAAAACTAATATATATATAAAGATAAATATATGAGAATATATGACCACATTAGCAACCAAGTAGCAACCATGAGTGAAGCTATGTAATCCAAACCACAATGTCTGGATGGCAAATGTACATATCAACTTACTGTCAGTTAATAAGCGTGTAGCTGACAATGCAGCAATTATGTGAATATTCCTCAAAATAGTAATGACATGACATGGATATAAACAAAGACGAGGTCAGAGAGAAAATGAACAGGTTACCTACCCATGGAGTTCGCTCAGCACACTGAGAGACGTCACACCCGACGCGCGTTTCGGCGAAATGCCTTCGTCCGGGGGTGGCGTCTCTCCAGCGGGTCCCTCCATTTACACGCCCTGTATCCAATCAAGTGTAGGGGCGTTACTCATCCAAGCAATGCATAAGCTACTCCTGGCGTCAAACGCCAGGTCCAAAGATGGCCGACAGCATATCCCTGGCCACGCGTCATCAAGGCGGGTGGGGAGTAGGCGACGTCTGACGTCGCAGAGCCCCGTCCACCCAGATGTAGACACATGAACCAGGAGACAGCCCGGCCACTCCCACTGGCGTGAGCGCACAGCTATGCAAGCCTGGATATATAGATGTAAACATTGGAGTCAGCCTGATTGGATAGTATCACTGCGTGGGGTATAGCATGGAATTATACATGAATGAGGTTAGAAAAAATATATGTATAGCTTTAGCATTATAAATGAAAATATCAACGGCCATAATCACATATCCAGCGCATAATTATAAAACTAATATATATAAAGATAAATATATGAGAATATATGACCACATTAATAATAGTGACATTGTGAAAATAACCATAAGTTATAGAATCGTGTTATTAGTGCATACCTGAGAGTAACAAATCATGAATAAATAAATAAATAGAAACGTTATTTCAAGTGATTCGTGAATTCATATTGTGTGCATGTGTGAAACTTGTCAATGTGTAATAATCAAAGATTGTAAAGATGGGAATTATTGTCATCATTAAAATGTGTGTAAATATGTATAAATATTTGTCGAATAACAGTCAAAATATGTGAAGTATGTATTTTAAATACATTTGGTGTAAAAACTAATAAAATATATAAATATAAAAACATACACAGTACAAATACATATTTGGGTCATAGCACTAAAAGTGAATAACACCTGAAAAACAGTGACCAGTGAAGAAACAAAAAAATATAATAATATAATAAATATTTATTATGTGTGAAATATGTGCAAGACAATCATAAATTGTGCATATATATAAGTTAGATATAATATAAAATAAATATAGAATACAATTGATCTGTTTAATGAGCTGGGTATATATTCTTGTGAAATCACACAACCAACATCAATAAATATATACATTATTGTCATGCAATGCATTAGCCGAATATCCTCATGTGATGGTTAGTCCCTCCGCGATCATTCAATACACAGACGGCATGACTATCTACAGGAAAATCGAGAAATGGAGGACAAATTAATAACAATACAAAAAATATATATTAAAATACAAACACGTACATTGGATGGTTAAAAAGAAATGACCCACTGGAGGCCAATGGTCAGAGAAATGGGGCAAAATTCAAATTTTCATTAAGTCCAGATAGACGCAAGGTCCCCAGAGTCCAGATCCACTTTGATTCACATTGAGCCAATTTTTTTGATATATCCCCTTTACGGATATTTGGCTCAATGCAGTCAATGCCTCTGACTTTCAACTTCGTCGGATCACATGCATGGTGTGTCTTAAAGTGTCTGGCTACCGGTTTGAGAGTTTCTAGTGTCTCGATGGTATTTGCCCCCATTATATCTCTTATATGTTCTCTCACCCGGATCTTAAATTCTCTAGAGTTGAGACCGATGTAAATTTTTGGACATGGGCATGTAGCGTAATAAACTACTGCCTTTGTTGAACATGAGATTGAATGAGTAATGGAAAAGGTCTTCTTACCTGCTGAGTCAGAGAAAGAAGTTGCCCTCTCAATATTGGGACATGCGACACAATTTCCGCATGCTTTGCAGCCCCATTTTGGGCCTTTAGTGCCAAATGGGAATTTCAAATTATTGCGTTGATAGTAACTTTTGACGAGATGGTCTTTAAGATTTTGTGATCGTCTTGCAGAGATGCTTGGATATTTAGTGATGTATTTCTCTATTGTGGGGTCTGTAAGGAGAAAAGGCCAGAATTGTTTGATTATTTCTTTCATCTGGAACCAACGAGAGTGGTAATTTGTTGTGAATCTTACCTGTACTTCAGATTGGTGTTTCGGCTTAGGAAATAAGAGACTCTCTCTCGGAGTGCTTTTCGCACAATGAAATGCTTTTTTAATCGATCTTTTGCTATACCCTCGGGCCAAGAAATGGTTGGTGAGGTCGTAGGCCTGTTTTTCAAAAACCTCAATGGAAGAACAGATCCTTCTGATCCTCAAGAATTGGCCTGTTGGTACTGCCCATATAGTCTGTTGAGGATGAGAAGAAGAAGCGTGAAGAAGAGAGTTTACCGTCGTAGTTTTACGGAAAACGTCAGTTTGAAGGAACCCGTTAGAGTCCCTTAGTAATTTAATATCCAGGAATTCTGCTTGATGTTTATCAAACTGGTAGGTTAATTTGATGTTAAAATCATTCCTATTCAGATCCTGTATGAATGTCGCAAGTGATGCCGACGTGCTCTTCCAGATAAGTAAAATATCATCAATGTACCGGACCCAAAATATGACCCGGTCCATTTAAGCACTCCGGACGCCCTGAAATAGGTCTCTCTCCCACAGCCCCAGGAACAAGTTGGCATATGAGGGTGCGCAAGCCGCCCCCATTGCCGTTCCCTGGAGCTGTAGGTAGAAAGACCCATTAAAGATGAAAAAATTGTGAGTAAGGGCGAATTCCAGTAAGGTGAGTATGAATTTTGCGAAATTGGTTTCCAAATTCCCTGTATTAAGGAAAAACTCTACTGCTTTAAGTCCGTCGACATGACGGATGCTAGTATATAACGACTCGACGTCGCAAGTGACTAGCAACATATCATCCTCTATATTAATTCCATCGACCCTTTGAAGAAGGTCCGCTGTGTCTCGTGTGTATGACGGTAGACATTCGACAAATCTCTTTAGATTATGATCAATGAATTTACAGACTTTTTCTGCCATATTGCCAGTACCTGATATGATGGGCCTTCCAGGTGGGATCTTAGGGTCTTTATGTACTTTAGGAAGTAAGTAGAGGGTTGGAATAGTTGGTTCAGCTGTTGTAAGTGCTTCATAGAGATCTTTTGTGATGGTGTTGTCGAATAAGGCTTTATTCAATATTTTTTGTAGATCTAGATTGAAAGCAGACAAAGGATTATAGGTTAATTTTTTATAACAGTTTTTATCATATAGTTGTCTGTAAGCCTCAGTTTCGTACATAGTGCACGGCCAGACCACGACATTACCGCCTTTGTTGGCTGCCTTAAACACAACATCCTCCATTTTGGTCAATTTCTTAAGACTTTGTCTTTGGGACTTAGATAAATTATCGCGTACGATATTATTTGGTATTTTCGCAAATTCACAAATGAGTCTACTGCTGGGCACATAGTCATTGCCGGAAAGCGTTTGGATTTAATTCTTATTGTTACCGGGACCTTACCTGACGGGTCGGATTCCTGTTCTTTCAGTAATTCCTCTAGATCACGTAAGGTTTGTTGTTCCACTGTAGTTGTAAACATTTCATTAAATTCTGCCCTGTGGAAGAATTTTTTATAAATCAAAGATCTACCAAAAATGTGGAGGTCCTTGATTGCTGAAAAGCTATCAAATCGGACACATGGAGAAAAAGTCAACCCCTTTTCCAACACCTCCATATCTGAGACAGAGAGATTATGAGATGATAAATTAATTACCTTTAGTTGGTTAGAAGTTTCTCCCATCTCAGGTTTCCTTTTGTTGGAAGTTTGTTTATGTGCCATCTTCCTTTTATGTCTGGTGCCATACGGGTGATACATCCGTTGACGGGATCCACTGTCCGACTCACTTTGTGAGGACAGTGAGGTTATCGAAATGGAGCGATTTAGTTTGGCCGAAACATGATTTTTCCTCCATTTATACACTTTTTTCTGTGCATAATCATTAGTGTCTCTAGCAAACTTTTTGGATTTCATATCCTTTATCTCCTTTTCCCATTCAATAAATTGCACTTCCAATGATTGGTTGAAAGAACCTAGATTTTCAGGTGTCATTTTTGTATTCAACAGAGATTGCGTGGTGTCGATTTCTGTATCAATTTGATCTAGCATGGTCTGATTAAGGCCTACTAGAAGTTCCAAGAAACCAAAAGAACTCTGGCTGCAAATATCCTCCCATTTAGTGATAAATACATCATCATCAATTGGAAAAGATGGAAAGATCTGGACTCTGAGGCCCCTGGGGATAAGTTTTCTTTGGATATAATTTTCCCAAAAAATTTTGTTCCACCAAATTTTCATGCGACGGTGGAGTAAATTTTTATATTTGTTTTGCGTTTCATTCACATTTCCCTGACCATTAAAAACAAGCTGAGCTGACTCGTCGTTAAAAACCTGGTCCATTTGAGAGCGCCAAATACGTTCTCTCGCTTTGTGATCCATGGACCCTGAAGTACGTATATCTGTGGAAAACACACAGCAAAAATTAACCAACAAACACCTATTGGTACATTCAGGAAAGTTAATGTCAACCTTTAAGTATGGTTTAGAAAATAGTAACCCAGAAAGGGACAAAAACATGTATAAACCAAGTAAATCTTGGTGTATTGACCCTAAAATTGAACAAGATAAACCTACAGAGTATGGGGTACAATTAACACACAGTAATCATGAATAGAGAAAGAGATAATCTTTATTAAGCAAGGTACAGACAATAAAAAGCATAAAAGCGAGTCATGCTGAGCATGAGCAGGACGTCCCTCTGTGCTAAGAGCAAGATAAAAACACTAAGTAGCAACCATGGGTGAAGCTATGCAATCCAAACCACAATGTCTGGATGGCAAATGTACATATCAACTTACTGTCAGTTAATAAGCGTGTAGCTGACAATGCAGAAATTATGTGAACATTCCTCAAAATAGTAATGACATGACATGGATATAAACAAAGACGAGGTCAGAGAGAAAATGAACAGGTTACCTACCCATGGAGTTCGCTCAGCACACTGAGAGACGTCACACCCGACGCGCGTTTTGGCGAAATGCCTTCGTCCGGGGGTGGCGTCTCTCCAGCGGGTCCCTCCATTTACACGCCCTGTATCCAATCAGGTGTAGGGGCGTTACTCATCCAAGCAATGCATAAGCTACTCCTGGCGTCAAACGCCAGGTCCAAAGATGGCCGACAGCATATCCCTGGCCACGCGTCATCAAGGCGGGCGGGGAGTCGGTGACGTCTGACGTCGCAAAGCCCCGTCCACCCAGATGTAGACACATGAACCAGGAGACAGCCCGGCCACTCCCCCTGGCGTGAGCGCACAGCTATGCAAGCCTGGATATATAGATGTAAACTGACATCTATCTATATAAAGTCAGTGTATGGTGGTAATATTGGTCTATATATAGTGTATTTTATTCACTAACAGTATGGTGTGTTTTTTCTGACACTATGTTGTAGTAATACGTGATCTTGGTTTTGTTAGTTTTATTCAGTAACAGTATAAGGCCACATGCACACTTCAGTTTTTTCCTTCAGGGTGCTATCCGTTTTTGTCACTGATAGCACCCTGAACCCATTCCTTTCAATGGCCCCATGCACATTTCCGTTGTTCCGTTCCGTGCAAAGTAGAGCATGTCCTACTTTGCTCAGTGATTCAGTGACCGTGTGGCCCATAGAAGTCAATGGGTCAGTGAAAAAAACGGATGGCACACGGAAGGCTTCCGTGTGCCGTCCGTTTTTGACGGATCCGTTGCCATAGCAACGGCTGGGTGAGCAAAAGTTCACAGACTCACAGACTACAGTACACATTCATTACGGAAGATAGGCTCATATTTTCACTCCAAAACACCCAAAAAACCAAAGTAAACCAAGCAGAGTAATCTCAAACTGTTCTCTATGCTCTGAAAGCTACAGAAAACAGCACCAAAAACTTCTTGTAAACTTTCTATGGGTGTTTCCTGGGACATGTGACAGGTTCAAATGAAGTTCACATCCGTTTTTTAAACGGAAAAACGGAAGCCAAACGGAAGCAAAACGTCCGTGTAAAACGGAAACACGGAACGGAAACGGAGTGCACACGGAAACAAAAACGGACACACGGATCCGTCAAAAACGGCCGAGAAAACGGTGATGGAAGTGTGCATGAGGCCTAATGATATTATTCAGTCACTATGTGGTTATGGTGTGATGGTATTATTCAGTAACAGTATGGGGGTATTATTCAGTCACTATGTGGTTATGGTGTGGAGGTATTTTTCAGTAACAGTATAGGGGTATTATTCAGTCACTATGTGGTTATGGTATGGAGGTATTATTCAGTAACAGTATAGGGGTATTATTCAGTCACTATGTGGTTATGGCGTGGAGGTATTATGCAGTAACAGTATGGGTATTATGCAGTCACTATGTGGTTATGGTGTGGCGGTATTATTCAGTAACAGTATGGGGGTATTATTTAGTCACTATGTGGTTATGGTGTAGCGGACATTATTCTGTAACAGTGTGGAGGTCTTATTCAGTCACTATGTGGTTATGGTCTGGTGGTATTATTCAGTAACAGTATGGTGGTATTATTCAGCCACTATGTGGTTATGGTGTGGAGGTATTATTCAGTAACAGTATGTGGATATTATTCAGTCACTATGTGGTTATGGCGTGGAGGTGTTATTCAGTAACAGTATGAGGGTATTATTCAGTCACTATGCGGTTATGGTGCGGAGGTATTATTCAGTAACAGTATGGGGGTATTATTCAGTCACTATGTGGTTATGGTGTAGCGGACATTATTCTGTAACAGTGTGGAGGTCTTATTCAGTCACTATGTGGTTATGGTGTGGTGGTATTATTCAGTAACAGTATGGTGGTATTATTCAGCCACTATGTGGTTATGGTGTGGAGGTATTATTCTGTAACAGTATGTGGATATTATTCAGTCACTATGTGGTTATGGTGTGGAGGTATTATTCAGTAACAGTATGGAGGTATTATTCAGTCACTATGTGGTTATGGTGTAGCGGACATTATTCAGTAACAGTGTGGAGGTCTTATTCAGTCACTATGTGGTTATGGTGTGGTGGTATTATTCAGTAACAGTATGGTGGTATTATTCAGTCACTATGTGGTTATGGTGTGGAGGTATTATTCAGTAACAGTATGTGGATATTATTCAGTCACTATGTGGTTATGGTGTGTAGGTGTTATTCAGTAACAGTATGGGGGTATTATTCAGTCACTATGTGGTTATGGTGTAGCGGGCATTATTCAGTAACAGTATGGAGGTCTTATTTAGTCACTATGTGGTTATGGTGTGGTGGTATTATTCAGTAACAGTATGGTGGTGTTATTCAGTCACTATGTGGTTATGGTGTGGAGGTATTATTCAGTAACGTTATGGTGATATTATTGGTAATGTTGGTCTTACAATCTATGTAAATTACTGTGGTGTGGGCTGTGGGGAAGTGTGAGTGTGGCAGCAGATGATCAGGCTAAAGAGACAGTCTGCAGAGTGGCATGTGATGTACTTTGACATGTAGGTGATACTTACGTGTGGGATGTGGGCCCATAACTTGTGTACAGCCAAGGCCTAAGATCGTAATAATCCACCACTTGCATCAAGCCAGCACAGGCAGACCACTACAATGCAGCAGGTAGAGCAAAGAAACCAGCCCAGGAAGTGCCGCTTCAAAACAGCGCTAAGCGCGATCTGTCCTGGACTGACCTGAATGTAATTGCAGAGAGTGACGCCGCAAATGAGACTGGCTGCCGTGGAGAGATATGGGTCAGTGCAGTGCAGACCGTACTATTTGCACTGCACTGATTGGTAGTAAGAATAATTCTTTAAATATTTTCCATACTTCAAACAGCACTTTAACAAATAAACATCAAATGTTTTCCTATTTAAAAAATGTATATATTGCGCAGGAGCGTAGCTAGGGGAGGCAGGCGGGGCATGTGCCCCGGGCGCAACTTAGAGGGGGGCACCAATGATCAGTGTCAGCGGCCTGCCTTTTAGGTGAGCTTCTGGCCTCAGGCGCAGGGCAGAGCAGCTAAGAACTGACATCCGACTATAACAGCAGCTGTAGTCTGTGGTGCTAACAAATCTCCCCCTCCAGCCCCCCTCCCTACTCTTTACACCTCTGCTCGGGCTGCTTCTGTTATCATTTGGAACTTGAGGGAGGGGGAGGGGAGACTGTCTGCATTGTGTCAGGCCATCAAGCTGCAGAACTCCATTCACAATTATCCTACATAAAAGGTAAGTGCATGTGTGTTTACAATGTGTACTTTATATGTGTATAATGTGTGCATGTAGCATATTTGTGATGTATACATGTGTATATATAGTGTATGTGATGTGTACATGTGTGTGTATATATAGTGTGTGATGTGTACATGTGTATATCCCGTGTTCCGAATTATTATGCACATTGGATTTAAGTGTCATAAACATTTAATTATTAGTTTTTCAATTAAACTCATGGATGGTATTGTGTCTTAGGGCTCTTTGGATCATTGTAATCAATCTCAGACACCTGTGATAATTAGTTTTCCAGGTGTGCCCAATCAAAGGAAAACTACTTAAGAAGGACGTTCCACATTATTAAGCAGGCCACAGGTTTCAAGCAATATAGGAAAGGAAAAGGATCTCTCTGCTGCCGAAAAGCGTGAAATAGTGCAATACCTTGGACAAGGTATGAAAACATTGGATATTTCAAGAAAACTTAGGCGTGATCATCGTACTGTGAAAAGATTTGTGGCTGATTCAGAGCACAGACGGGTTAGTTCAGATAAAGGCATAATGAGGAAGGTTTCTGCCAGACAAATTAATAGGATTAGGAGAGCAGCTGCTAAAATGCCATTGCAAAGCAGCAAACAGGTATTTGAAACCGCTGGTGCCTCTGGAGTCCCGCGAACCTCAACGTGTAGGATCCTCCAGAGGTTTGCAAGTGTGCATAAAGCTATTATTCAGCCACCCCTAAACAATGCTCACAAGCAGAAACGGTTGCAGTGGGCTCAGAAATACATGAAGACTAATTTTCAAACCTTGTTGTTTACTGATGAGTGCCATACAACCCTGGATGGTCCAGATGAATGGAGTAGTGGATGGTTGGTGAATGGCCACCATGTCCCAACAAGGCTGCGACGTCAGCAAGGAGGTGGCGGAGTCATGTTTTGGGCTGGAATCATGGGGAGAGAGCTGGTAGGCCCCTTTACGGTCCCTGACGGTGTGAAAATGACCTCTGCAAAGTACGCAGATTTTATGACTGACCACTTTCTTCCGTGGTACAAAAAGAAGAACCGTGCCTTCCGTAGCAAAATTATCTTCATGCATGGCAGTGCACCATCTCATGCTGCAAAGAATACCTCTGTGTCATTGGCTGCTATGGGCATAATAGGAGAGAAACTCATGGTGTGACCCCCATGTTCCCCTGACCTCAACCCTATTGAGTACCTTTTGAGCATCCTCAAGCAAAATATCTATGAGGGTGGGAGGCAGTTCACATCAAAACAGAAGCTCTGGGAGGCTATTCTGACATCCTGCAAAGATATTCAAGCAGAAACTGTCCAAATACTCACAAATTCAATGGATGCAAGAATTGTGAAGGTGTTATCAAAGAAGGGGTCCTATGTTAACATGTAACTTGGCCTGTTTTTATTATTGAAAGAGCTTTTGATTTCTGTAAATATGACCTCCTGATGCTGCAAATTCAACAAATTACTATTTTAGTTCTCTTTATAACCTTTAAAATGTTTTGATCTCTGTTGTGCATAATAATTTGAAGCAGTGCATTTTGAGTTTTTTACTTCTAAAAAAAAATCTGTTATCATTAGGAGATTTGTTCAATGAAATTTGCATTATACTCCAACGGTTGATGGCTTGAAGATTATACTGACAGTCATTTGCATCAACTATTTAGGAAAATCAGCGAAAAATAACATTTGCATAATAATTTGGAATGCGGTGTATATAGTGTGTGATGTGTTCATGTGTGTATATATAGTGTATGTGATGTGTACATGTTTATATATAGTGTATGTGATGTGTTCATGTGTGTATATATTGTGTGTGATGTGTTCATGTGTGTATAAATAGTGTGTGATGTGTTCATGTTTGTATATATTGTGTGTGATGTGTTCATGTCTGTATATATAGTGTGTGATGTGTTCATGTGTGTGTATATATAGTGTCTGATGTGTTCATGTGTGTGTATATATAGTGTGTGATGTGTACGTGTGTATATATAGTGTGTGATGTATTCATGTGTGTATATATAGTGTGTGATGTGTTCATGTGTGTATATATATATTGTGTGATGTGTACATGTGTATATATAGTGTGTGATGTGTTCATGTGTGTATATATAGTGTGTGATGTGTTCATGTGTGTGTAAATATAGTGTGTGATGTGTACGTGTTCATGTGTGCCTATGACTTTCAACGGAATTGCTGCAGCAATTCTGTTGTGTGTGTGGACAAGCTCTAAATCCGCAGTATAAGGTCTTCTCCACACGTATTGGAATTGCTACAGAAAATGTCTGCAGCAACTGGTCAGAAATTTTACGCAGTGTGTGGATGGGATTTGATAAGTATCACCCACATTGCTGCTACTGTATTTTGCTGCGTTTTTAAATACGCAGCAATTCTGTTACGTGTGGACAAGCCCAAATGCAGTAGCAACAGAGTGGGTGAGACTTGAACAAATCTCACCCACATTATGAGCGGGAAAAGGGCTTAATAATTGACCTGCGGTCTGTTTTTTTAATCCGCAGCATGTTCATTGTATTTGCGTAAATGCTGCTTATTTGTTTTGGGTTTTCCCCATTTAATTCAATGGGGAAGTAAAACTCGCAACAAATAGATGTTGTGGTTTTTTTTTGCGGCGGAAATGCAGCGATTCTGCTGCAAAAAACGCAACTCAGGAAAAATTTTAATCTTATACTTATCTAGAATTCAGTTTCTTTTTCCGGGCTGGCCTCCTGGGACGATGTTTCATCCCATGTGACCGCTGCAGTCAATCGCAGTCTGCAGCGGTCACATGGGATGAAACATCATCCCAGTGCTGCAGGATGTAGGAGGGAAGCGTCGCCATGGTAAGTATCCATTTTTTTTTTCTGCTCAGTTTTCCGCAGCGGCCATTCCTGGCCGAAAAACTGCATAACAGTGCAGTGCTTTTACACAGCGTATCTGCCCTGTGTGAACATACCCGTACAGTATATACATATAGTAGCTGCTGTCTTACAATGATACAGCTGCAAACCACGTCAACATGCTGCATTCCCATGAGTCAGCACAGTTTTCAAATGATTGTTAATGTCCATGGAGTTTTTTGCAGAGATTAACAATCATTTAAAAATTGCACCGACTTTTGGTAAAACTGCATGTGCTGCGTGTTTTACTGGACAATGGTTGTTACAATCTGATTGTTTGCAGTAAATGTTATGTACACCTTTGAAAGGGATTTTTTTTAAATGTCAGTCAGTATGTTTGGTGCAACTTTGTAATAAGTTTTTATTAAAAGATCATTTTACTTTTTGAGATACAGCTGCTCTTTATCCTGTATATAGAGCAGTTGTACCTTACGCTGAATCCTGAACTTGTCAGCTCTGTAGGACTGATGGGTTCAGTGTCAGCGGGTCCTGTGTGTCTCTGACACGTTGGATCCACCTGTAATACATCACATCTAAGTTAGATGTGATAGATTACAGGTGGATACAGTCGACTACTCTATTGATACCGCTAGTAAAACGGAAACCTTGTGAAATGGAGACAAACAGAAACCATTAGCAATGGAAGCGTTACCATTGAAATGGTAACGGAAAGCTATGGTTTCCGTTTGGTTTCCATTTGTGGGTTCCCCTGACAGAATGGTCTGACAGAACCCATGAATGGAACCACGATGCAGGTGAGAACGAAGCCTAATTATTACTGTATGATCTTTACAGATGGTGGAGGGTACTATTTTTTGGGGTATAAGCATATGATTACCATTATTCAGGTCATACTGGAAGCTGCTAACCTGACTTTGCAAATGATCTCTGTACTGAAATGTATTTGTATTGAGCTTTGTCCTGGTGTTGTATTCATGTACTGAGCTTTGTTCTGGTGCTGTGTATATATAATGAGCTTTGTTTTGGCACTGTATATGTGTACTGAGCTTTGTTCTGGTGCTGTATATATGTAATGAGCTTCGTTCTGGTGCTGCATATATGTAATGAGCTTGGTTCTGGTGTTGTGTATAGAACTATATTGCTTGTAAAATGTACAAATGTTTTTATGCTCGAGTTACATAAAAAGAAATGTGGAAAAGAAATGACACGTCATTGATTGGTAGAGAAAACAAACATGGAGAGGGGGAAGGAGCTGTCGGGAAAGAGGATGGGGGGGGGCGCCAAACTGAATCTTTGCCCCGAGTGCTGGAGAACCTAGCTAAGCTTCTGATATTGCGTGTTTGATGTGTAAAGCTAGTAATGAGAAAACTCGGAGAGATTTGGGGGGGGGGCGCCTTTTTCTAGTTCGCCTCAGGCAGCAGAGGGGCTAGGTTCACTCCTGCCAACTGGTAATAAAACTGCCAATGTTGTTAAGCTACAGGCTCTGTCACAGTCTTATGACTCCATTTCCTACCAGTTTAGCTGTTGGGTATTTAAGAAGTTAAAATTGAAATAAACAGTGTGTAACTGCTGGGGTATATAGGTCTACTAGCGTTTTCCCCGTAAACCAAGAAAATACGAGGGCACGGATTGGCCTCCTGGGTACCCTTGGAACAAATACAATAAACACACAAACAGACAGACTGACACGTTATACCCGTGCAGCGCCGGGCACTTTCTCTAGTATATATATATATATATATATATATATATATATATATATATATATATATATATATATACATATATATATACAAATGGAAATAAGCCGCACTCTATGTCCAAATCCACAATGGTAATGGGTGCAAGCAGATGATTCCGATCCAAGGATTGTAGTTGTATGTAGCAAAAAAAGTGGTTTATTCAGTCAATCCACAACTGCAACGTTTCTTCCCTACTATGGGACCTTTTTCAAGCATGGTGATACAACAATATGTGTAGAATATGAAGTATGTGCCTAATTAAAATAATGAGTAATCATTAAAGAATGTGCTATCAGATATTGTACACATATACATAATAATACAAAAAAACATCCAGTACAATAATATATTTGCGTGCTAATGATATGGTAGTTATTTAATCTTAGCAATATAAACAAATGTTAAAACAAGCATATATAAGCTTGATTGGTACTTGATCAGAAATGCAACAATGTGTGTAGGGTTAGGGAATACAGGTCCACTCACCAATCTGGAGAAATGTACGTAAATCTATAATTATAGGTAAACACTGGGTATTCATGCAGTGTCAAATAACTCTGCGTCCTCCTTGTAGCACTGATAATGCTCACGTGCTGAAGCCGGAAGTATGCCGTTGCATAGCAACCAAGCGAAGTGAAAACATCTCTCGCACGCACCGAGGATTCATAAAGCCTCATTATGCTGTGCAGTGCGTAAACCGATCCAAGGGAACAACACAGGAAAAATCAACACTCTGTAATATTTATAATATTTGTAATGTCTATCTGAAAATCCACAGTATCAAAAGGGACAATGATCGTAATGTATTCATATATACATTCTTTAATTATTACTCATTATGTTAATGAGATACATACTTTATATTCTACACATGTTGTATCACCATGTGTAAAGGATCTGCCAGACAGCTTCTGTGTCGACGCCCGTGGTTAATCAGTCTGCATCTGCTCCTAGGTCTGATAGAGCGACTCGATCTGCTACCACTCAGGCTGGTAGGCTGAGGAGTGGGAGAACCTATCACAGCCTGGCCAAACGTAGCTAGCTCCCGCCCTCTGTCTATTTATACCTTAATTTCCTGCTCTTCCTTTGCCTGTGATTCTGTCTGGTTTCCTGGCTCTGCTGCTCCTGCTAGTACTATTGACCTCTGCTTCAGATTGACCCTGGCTTTACTGACTACTCTCCTGCCCTGCGTTTGTTACCTTGTACACTCCTGGTTTGACTCGGCTCGTTCACTACTCTTGTTGCTCACGGTGTTGCCGTGGGCAACTGCGCCATTTCCCTTAGCTTCTGTGTACCCTTGTCTGTTTGTCTGTCGTGCACTTATTGAGCGTAGGAACCCTCGCCCAGTTGTACGCCGTCGCCTAGGACGGGCCGTGCAAGTAGGCAGGGACTGAGTGGCGGGTAGATTAGGGCTCACCTGTCTGTCTCCCTTCCCCGACATGACACCATGCTTGAAAAATGTCCCATAGTAGGACAGAAACGTTGCAGTTGTGTGTTGACTGAATAAACCACTTTTTTTGCTACATCAGAGTGCTGTGGGATTTCTAATATATATATATATAAATGAACTTCTGTTGTATGTGCCTTATGCATGGCTAAACGACTAGACTAATCTGCATCAAATTTGGCATATAGGTAAATCACACACTTCAAAAGGTTTTGGACTGGGTTTCAGCTCAATAGGACCTACCGTTCTCAACATATTCACAAAAGCAGATAAGGCACCACTGGCTTCCACATCAAGGACCTTCCTCCTTATCACATCAGATGACCTGTATTAGCCAATAGAAGCTTGCATGTCCTTTATTCTTAGCCTCACTCACATGCACATAGTTTTTGTCCAGATTTCCATAACAACCCAGCTATTTTTGTTTTATACCAGGTTTCCATAACATCCCAGACATTTTTCTTTACTCAATGTGTTACTCGCCGTATTAGCCAATAGAAGCTCACAGGTCCTTCATTCTTAGCCTCACTCACATACACACAGTTTTAGACCAGGTTTCCATAACAACCCAGCCATTTTTCTTTACTCAACGTATTACTCACCATGAACGGACTGTACCTATACTGGATTTGAGCATTCTGATTAATTGAAATGCTTTCAGACCAGTCATGCCTCCAAAAAGGAACACTGCACTTGGATGAAAGACTCCTGTGGCAAAGCGCATGGCTGCTGCACGAGCTGCTGAAAACTCTGAGCAGACCCAAGCCCATAAATCAGAATGTTTTACACTGGGTTCCCACTCTCTAGGGTCTACCATTTGGCATATTCACAAAAAATTGCAATACAAAACAAAATATTGCACCACTGGCTTCTAAACCAAAAGTCCTCCCCCATATCACATCAGATGACCCGTATTAGTCAATAGAAGCTCGCGGGTTCTTCATGCTTTTCCTCACAGACATACACACAGTTTTAACCCCTTCCCGCCGCAGCCCTTTTTCAGATTTTCATTTTCGTTTTTTCCTCCTCACCTTCCAAAAGCCATAACGTCTTTATTTTTCCGTCGATATAGTACTATGAGAGCTTTATTTTTGCGGGACAAGTTTTCGTTTTTTGTAACACCATTTATTTTGCCGTATAATGTACTAGGAAACGGGAAAAACAATATTTGTGGGGTAGAAAATGAAAAAAAAAACAGCGATTCCTCCATGGTTTTTTGCGCGCCGTTTTTACGGAATTTACTGTGCAATTAAAACTAGTAGTAAAAGTAGTAAAAGTAGTTTTTAATAATACCATTTTGGTGTGCATGCGACAGTTTGATCACTTTTTATTTCATTTTTTGTGGGAGATTAGGTGACCAAAAAATAGAGATTCTGGTGTTTACAATTTATTTTTTTTACGGCGTTCACCGTGCGGGTTAAATAATGATATATTGTAAATGTTCAGACTTTTATGGACGCGGCGATACCAATTATGTTTATTTATTTATTTTTTTACTATGCTCTAGGGGGGAAATGGGAAAAGGTTTTTTTTTTGAAAATTTTAATATATATATATATATATATATATATATATATACAAAAAATAGAGACCAGAAGCAGCACTCAAATAGCAAAATATATGAATTTATTTACCCAGCAAAGCAACGTTTCACTTCCTCCATGGAAGCATTTTCAAGCAATCAATAAAAACCACATAATGACATATATAGGAAAGGCAAAGCTTAATTAACAAGTGTTCTAAATCATAGTAGTTATACACTATATATAAAAATATAGTCATGTGTAACAGTGTAACGAAATACCAAGTGCATATGTGCATGAGTCAATCACTGACAATAGGTATAAACATTTTAGCATTTCTGTCTAGTGAAATATGTGTATATAAAACAGTGAAACACATTAATTGCATATTAATAAATAATCACAGTACAATACACAAAAGCTGACACTCACCAATCTGGAAAAACAAGGAAGTCCTGGCCACGAGATATACAAACTACGATTTCAGCGCCATCGTCACCGATCTGCGCATGCTCCAACAGCAGCTGTCTATTGGATACTGCTAACAAGTGTGTTTCAGGTAGTGATGACAACGCACATAAGCGTAAAAGCTGACCCGAATGTGTAACCGCTTAGGGATCAAGATCCCACGCAGACGCACTAGGGTACAAAGCTACAGATTACGCCATATTAGATAAGGGCAAATATGCCAATGCATTAACAAAAATCAGACTATAATGACGGCTTGAATTAAAAGTTGTGAATAACAAGCTCCCGGAATTATAGGTGAAGTATAAGAGCAATAACAGACATGTAGTAGATTTGTCAACATATTAACCCCTTGCATCCCTAGAGACAAGATAACATCCGCATATAAAATACAGAAGTCACATGTCTCACAAAGTATACTTCCACCGATGCACCGATTAAACATCAGTACAAAGGTATAGGATATTACTTAATACCGGTATCTTTGGGAAAAATGAAGATCTGCTATAAAGCTCAATGCCACACATCAAACTCTAAAAACTCCCCAATATAGAGCACGCATTCACAACTATAGTGATGACTGAAAAACATCAAATATACTAACAGCTAAATATAATGAAAATAGTGCAAAGTCAGCACCCCATGTTCAAACACATGATTTAGACAGTTGTTAAATTTTGTTTATTCAAAAATAATTTTTTATTGATTTGAAATCAGTTATGTAAATAAAAAAACATATGTATATGGCATTCCTTGTTCCAGTTGGTAAATGTCTTCCATAAACAATTTCAGGTCTCCAATCTAAAGAAGAAGAAGGAAGACAGATAAGTACAATAAAATCACTCATCTTGAGATAACTACTATTCCCATACATCAAAACAAATATTTTTCAGAGTAATGAATGGAACACAGAAAGGTATCACCAGGCAAGAGAATCCCCAGGGATAGCACAGGTACGATAAAACAGAATATGGGTAGAAAATGGAAAGCTTCATAGACATTGACCGGACTCACTCGTCCTGAAAATAAAGATAAACATTATCTGAATACATTCAAAGGGTAATCCATGTTAAGACCGTTAGGGTGGAGAGAATTCAATCTATTAATCCACTGAACCTCCCGTTGTTTGAGGATCAATTCCCTATTACCCCCTCTTTTAAGGGGGGCAACCCTATCTATAATGCAGAATCTGAGCTGATGCACACGGTGTCCCATCTCCACAAAATGTCTAGGTACAGGCAGTTCAACTTTCTTCGTCCGTATGCTCGATTTATGATTGTTAAGTCTCAATCTACATTCAGTTGTGGTTTCACCCACATATATCAAGTTGCAAGGGCATTGTAGGATATAAATTACAAAGTCACTTCTACATGTATAATGTGAAGTAATATTAAAGGTTCTACCAGTGATGGGATGTGTAAATGAATTACCTTTCAGAATAATTGCGCAACTGTCACAGGACATACAGGGGAAGCAACCATTACGAGTCAAGTCCCGTGGTATACTTTTAACCCGACTGTTCTTTATACTGACATCACTCCTAACAAGTTTATCCCTTACATTCCATGATCTCCTATAAGAAAATAAGGGGGGCGATTGAAATTCTGTCACTCCATCATAAAAATTACTTAAGATCCTCCAATGTTTTTTGATGATCCCTGCCACCTCCGAACTGTATACATTGAATGTAGAAACCATAGGGAGTCTAGCAACGGTTTACTGATTTTTACTGCTACCCTGTCTCAGTTGTGTCCTGTCAGCTCTCTGCACTTTATAGGTATGTTTCCTCAAAAGTCTTACTGGATACCCTCTGTCCAGAAACTTCCCAACCATCATGTCAAGTTTATGTTCTAAACAAACCGGGTCATCAACAATCCGCTTTACCCTCAAAAGCTGTCTATACGGTAGAGAGTTGATCATACCCCTAGGGTGATGGCTATCAAAACTAAGTAAGTTGTTACAGTCAGTCATGAGTTTGTTGTCATGTATGTATACCATGGTATCAAGAAATTGAACATGGGTATCAGATACCACCATCGTGAACTTGATATCTGGATCAATCGAATTCAAATAGTCAAAAAATATGTTCAGACTAGGCAAGTCACCTGTCCAGATGAGGAAGACGTCATCTATGTATCGCCACCACCCAAGAACCGAGGTGAAGTGGTGGGATAGATAGATCGACGTCTCCTCCATATCTGCCATAACGATGTTGGCATACGTAGGGGCCACATTGGACCCCATAGCTGTGCCACGGAGTTGCATAAAATATTCATCGTTAAACAGGAAGTAGTTACAGGTTAGCACTATATCAAGAAGACCCATCAAGAATTCCCTGCACTCACAGGAGAACTCAGTACCACTTAAAGCTTTATCCACACTAGTCATACCTCTCTCATGGGTGATAGAGGTATAAAGGGATGTCACATCGAATGAGACTAATAGGGACCCAGTAGGAATAGCAATGTCCCCAATTTTGTTTAGAAAATCGGCCGTGTCCCTAATATAAGATCTAGCTGACACGGCAAACTTCCTTAGGATTTTATCAAGAAAAATAGAAGGTGGATTAAGGAGCGAATCTCTACCCGAGACAATCGGTCTCCCTGGAGGATTCGTGATATTTTTATGTATTTTGGGCAGACAGTACAGTATAGGAGTTATAGGATATAACGGAATTAGATAGTTGAAAAGATCCCTATCGATCAAATCGGTTGCAAAAGCATTGTCAACCAGCAACCTAATTCTTTTCTGAATATCCTTAGTTGGATCTGACGCAACCCTCCTATACACAGCCATATCATCCAACTGCACTATTTTCATTATATTTAGCTGCCAGTATATTTGATGTTTTTCAGTCATCACTATAGTTGTGAATGCGTGCTCTATATTGGGGAGTTTTTAGAGCTTGATGTGTGGCATTGAGCTTTAAAGCAGATCTTCATTTTTCCCAAAGATCCCGGTATTAAGTAATATCCTATACCTTTGTACTGATGTTTAATTGGTGCATCGGTGGGAGTATACTTTGTGAGACATGTGACTTCTGTATTTTATATGCAAATGTTTTCTTGTCTCTAGGGATGCAAGGGGTTAATATGTTGACAAATCTACTACATGTCTGTTATTGCTCTTATACTTCACCTATAATTCCGGGAGCTTGTTATTCACAACTTTTAATTCAAGCCGTCATTATAGTCTGATTTTTGTTAATGCATTGGCATATTTGCCCTTATCTAATATGGCGTAATCTGTAGCTTTGTACCCTAGTGCGTCTGCGTGGGATCTTGATCCCTAAGCGGTTACACATTCGGGTCAGCTTTTACGCTTATGTGCGTTGTCATCACTACCTGAAACACACTTGTTAGCAGTATCCAATAGACAGCTGCTGTTGGAGCATGCGCAGATCGGTGACGATGGCGCTGAAATCGTAGTTTGTATATCTCGTGGCCAGGACTTCCTTGTTTTTCCAGATTGGTGAGTGTCAGCTTTTGTGTATTGTACTGTGATTATTTATTAATATGCAATTAATGTGTTTCACTGTTTTATATACACATATTTCACTAGACAGAAATGCTAAAATGTTTATACCGATTGTCAGTGATTGACTCATGCACATATGCACTTGGTATTTCGTTACACTGTTACACATGACTATATTTTTATATATAGTGTATAACTACTATGATTTAGAACACTTGTTAATTAAGCTTTGCCTTTCCTATATATGTCATTATGTGGTTTTTATTGATTGCTTGAAAATGCTTCCATGGAGGAAGTGAAACGTTGCTTTGCTGGGTAAATAAATTCATATTTTTTGCTATTTGAGTGCTGCTTCTGGTCTCTATTTTTTGTATATTCATGAGGAGCGCGTCACTCCTTTTTTTGAAGCTAGCACCAGCCATTTTTGGTAGTCACACTGTGCTGCTCCTACTATTTGTTTGAGTTTATATATATATATATATATATATATATATATATATATATATATTTATTTATTTTTTACATAAAAAAAAAACTTTAACTCATCTTTACGTTTTTTTATTAGTCCCCCTAGGGGACTTCAACCAGCGATCGTTAGATCGCTTGCACGATATACTGCAATACTAATGTATTGCAGTATATTGTGATTCTGACAGGCACCTATTAAGCCCTGCCGGAGGCAAGGCTTAATAGGTGTACAAAGATGGCGGACCTGGGGGCGTTCATTAAGCCCCCAGACAGCCATAGCAACCATCGCCCCCCCCCCCCCGCAATTGAATTGCGGGGGGTGCAATGAGCTATTAGAGGGGGTCGCACCCCTCTTTCTAACGATTTAAATGCTGCGGTTGCTATTGAACGCAGCATTTAACAAGTTAAATGTGCGGGATCGCGCTCGAGCGCAATGGCGCTAGTTACTCTGAAGTGTCGGCTGTAACAAACAGCCAAAACAGGCATCGTGTGGAGCGGGTTCAATCCGTGAGTCCGCTCCATACTTCCCCTACCCGACTTTGGCGTATGGATACGTCAAATGTCAGGAAGGGCTTAAACCAGGTTCCCACAACATCCCAGTCATTTTTGTTTTACACTGGGTTTCCATAACAGTCCAGCCATCTTTCCTTACTTGCCGTGAACAGACTATACCTATACTACACTGTAAATTTATTGGATTTTAGCATTCTCATAAATTGAACCTCTTTCAGACCAGTCATGCCTCCAAAACGGAACCCTGCACTTGGAGGAAAGACACCTGCAGCGATGCACATGGTTGCTGCCCAAGCTGCTGAAACCTCACAGACCCAAGACCGTCTCCAGACTGACAAAATACGTCACAGCCACAACCATGCTTCTCTCATGGACAACCATATATGTTGCCTGCTCTAGACTTGGCTCAGGCAGAAACCTTTACATACTTTCACCAGAGAACAAGACAGAAAATGTAATCTACCCAGGAGTGCTGTCTTAGATTTTAAAGAAGTTTGAATGTTTTGTGCCATTTCGTTCCTAATGTTACCCAATTATCTAAATTGATGAACTGTTTAATAATTTAATGTTTTTTTTTGTATAATTAAATAAATAAATTAAGCAAATAATAAATAAATAATCTTTTAGAATAAAAATGTATGTATTTTATAGTAAAATTTTACTTTATTGGATATGTTGGCTTCATATCAGTAGGAAACAAAGTTTTTAACCACACAAACAACAAACAAATAGACCCGTGTGAAGCTGGGTTACTCTGCTAGTATTATATATAGTTGTTGAGGCTTCTCTGTAATTTACTGATAAATACAGTACACCCCTCCTAAGCCACAACCAGTGCAAACAGGTGCATAAAATAAAGCACACATCCATGCAGTGGAAATGTGTTTTTTCGAGTGATGAATTCTGTTTCATTATCTGGCAGTCTTATGGATACATTTGGGTTTGGAGGATGACAGAAGAACGCTACCTACTAGAATACACAGAGGAACAAAGGTCTATAGCATTTTTTTCAGGGTTCGGGCTAGGACCCTTATTTCCAAGTAAGGATAATGTTAATGCTACAGCAGACATAGATGGGAATTTTATCAACCCTTCTTTGTCAGTTTTCTTTTTATTGGTTAAATATAGAATAACTTGATAACAAGTTACTGTAGGAATTAAGGTATAAAATAACTAATTACTTTTTTCAAGAAATAAAAATCTTCTTAAAATTGCCCAAATAATATAGTATATAAAGATCACACGGAGAGCAACAATATCTATCTATCTATCTATCTATCTATCTATCTATCTATCTATCTATCTATCTATCTATCTATCTATCTATCTATCTATCTATCTATCTATCTATCTATCTATCTATCTATCTATATTTCTATCTATCTATCTGCTCGTGTATCTTTATAAATCTTTAGAGCAAAAATCCAATACACAGCTAGCATTAGGGGATACTCTGATTGTGTTAGAGCTTTCTTCTTTCTCTAAATGTTCCCTTCTTTGACATCGTACTGCGTGATATGCACTAAAACACATTTTGGATCCTGTTCAAGTCTTAAAAAACAAACGTCTTAATACAGTTTACTAAATCAAAGTAAGCATTATAAAGAAGAGAAAAGTAATTGTGTTTTTTATCCACCCTGATGAGGTTCATCCAATCTCTTTCTTCAGCAGTAATGTCATCCATCTCAATCGGTTTGAACAGGGACAAATCAATGGTAATGGACAAAACTCCAAAGTGGACTCACTGCATCATTCAGACTTAAGGATGCCGTCTGTATGAGCCGGGATAGATATATCATGGTGGACAGACCTTTCCCAGCATGTGAATGTTTGAAATTGCTCAATGCCACTTAAATAAGACATTTTTCATGTTGGAAAAGACATCTTCACTAAATCAAGTTAACCCTTCTTTTGACCTATTGACTAAGAAAATGGGCTATGTTATAGTGTTTGCTAAGAGAACATGAAAAATACAATTATTTCTGTGAATTCCTCTATTTGCAATGGGAAACTTTCTCTTCCCTCACTTTTATCCAGACATGTATGCATTTGTAGATCAATGTTTGTTACCTCTAAAACAGGCTGTTGCATTGAAAATGTATGATTATATTCTGAAGAAACAAAAAAGTAATTTCTGTGTATAGTGCAGTCAAACCAACGTAGTATTAAACAGATAGTTTAGCATAGATAGTGTATGTGCTATTAGAAATTAGTGAACAGAAAAACTCATTTTTCTCTGTAAATCATGTTAAATCAAACCAGCTACATATAACCTACAATAATTATGTAGCTGTATTAATAGCTGTATTAAAAGGAAAGCCACAATGGTCAGCAAGGACAACAGTTCAAATCAGGCAATAATACAGAATCCATAAAAGGGTGACACAATTACACAACAGTACATAAATAGTTAAATCCCAAATGTATATGTCCCCACCAACATTTGCAAATGCTGAGCAGAGTAAGTTGACAGCAGACACTAAGGAGTTAAATGCACAGAAATGGCAGTAAAATAAAGTACATATATGCATGTGCACCCAGCAACTAATGCTAAGCAGAGTAGGCAGGTAAAAGACAATAATCACAAACCATAGCATAACATACCCATTGAATGTACTGATGCTTAGAACGGCGTCCACCCCAATGCGTGTTTCGGATATTGAGTCAGGCGAAGGCTCAATAGCTAAACGCGTGTCGGGGTGGACTCCCGTCTCTGCATCAGTGCATTTAATAAGTATGTTATGCTTTGGTTTGTGAAAATTATAACTTAGACACCGACTGAAGTATTACGGCTTTATATAAATGCTTGACGCAGAATAATATGCCAATTTTTAACGGCACTATTAGATATTAAATATATGCAAAACAAACAGTAACGACATGTCTGTGATGTCTGCATCAGCAGGCAGTGGCATCCTATTAGCATCCGAATTTAAATCTAAAATCTATTTATTTGAAACAAGAAAAACTGTCACTTGTACAGAGACTGAAGTATAATGGCACTGTTATGGAATTACTGGTTGCGAAATTCCCAAAAGGCTGCTGGAGACTGTCGGCAGTAAGTGTGCATATTAAACCGCAACCGAAAATCAGTCACAACTCTGATCGACAGAATATAAGGCTACCCTGAGCTATTTGCCAGAGCCCACCGCAAGGCGGGATGTTTTTTGCTGCACAGAACCATGGCCGGCCTTAGGTACGTGTGACCAGTGCTCACCAATATCTAGCGGTGAGACCTGAGTCCGTCAGGTTAGTGGAACTGATGGGTTCAGTGTCAGCGGGTCCTCCGTGTCGACAGTTCATAACTTAGATGTGATCGATAACAGGTGGATCCTGCCTGTCAGAGAAACAGGACCTGCTGACACTGAATCCGTCAGTCCCACTGACCAGACGGATTCAGGTCTCAGCGCTAAATACGGCTGCTCTGTATACAGAATATAAAGCAGTAGTATCTCAAAAAGTAATTTTTTTTTAATAAAAAGTATTTATTTAGAAAGTTGGACAAAATACACTGACTGATTATTTAAAAAAATAAATAAATAACTATTTCAAAGGCGGGCATAGCCTTTAAAGTGGTTGTCCGGAATACAAATTAAACATTTTGTTGAAGCAACAGGAGGAGTTAAAATAAAAAAAAGGACTTATACTTACCTCTCTACTACCAGACGTTCCTGCGCTGGGGGCTCCCGTCAGCGCTGTTGTCTGTTTGTATATAGCGGTGACATCATGTTGACCGTACACCTCCGCTGCAGCCTATTAATAGCCTCAGCTGTGTTCAGCTGAGGCTAGTAATTAGCTGCGGCGGTGATGGAACTGTTGATGTGATTTCACCGCTGCAGTCACTCTGTATACACACAGAACAGAGATGACAGAAGCCCCCAGCACAGGAACGTCTGGGAGGGGAGAGGTAAGTATCAGGGTCAGCTCCAGATAAATGTGGGCCCTTGGGTGACACAAGACTTAGTAGGCCCCTTTGTAGGGGAACTCACGGCGGCAGTAAAATGGCAGAAAACGTCACTTTGTGACCCCATATAGATGTTAGGCCCTGTTTATGCCCCCATATAGAAGTTAGGCCTCTAGTTTGTACCCACATAAGTTTAGCACACTCTGTAGATAGTGCCACACAGCCCCCTCCCAGGTAGTGCCACACAGTCCCCCTCACAGGTAGTGCCACACAGCCCTCCTCCCTGGTAGTGTCACACAGCCCCCCTCCCTGGTAGTTCCACACAGCCACCCTCCCTGGTAGTGCCACACAGCCACCCTTCCTGTAGGTTGCGCGTTTCTCTAGGAGTGGAATCCCCAGCCAGATCATTGCCGACACTCTGGATGGGGATTCCAGTTCAGGAGCAGCCCCTCACATCACTGTCCATATATGGACAGTGTTTTCCGAGGCAGCCCCAGAGCCATAGTCCCGGGCAGAGCACTACTAACGCTCTGCCTGGGACTCCACCTCTCCTCCTAACATCACTGTCCATATACAGACAGTGATGCCGTGACAACGGCAGCGTCAGCACCCGGCGGCTGAGTGGGCCCCCCAAGAGTAGTGTGCCCCGGCACTCGCCTGGGTTTTCTGGGTTCTGACGCCGGCCCTGGTAACTATGGGCTGCTTTTTTATTTGAAGCCCTCCTCTCCTGCTACCACATAAAAAGTTTAAACCCGGACAATCACTTTAAACTCTTAACACTATCCGTGTATGTATAGCGGATGTGCATTCCAACAATATTGCATGTGCCACTGTGTGTTATCTGTGGTGTTACGTAGCTGCAGGTAACACTAATACATTATCTGTAATCAGAGCGTTATCACTGTTTTATCTGTGGTGTTACTTAGGACTTCAGGTAACACTAATACATTATCTGTAATCAAAGAGTTATCACTATGTGTGTTATCTGCTGTGTTACGTAGGACTGTAGGTAACACGAATACATTATCTGTAATCAGAGAATTATCACTATGTGTGTTATCTGTGGTGTTACGTAGGACTGCAGGTAACACTAATATATTATCTGTACTCAGACTTATCACTGTGTTATCTGTGGTGTTACATAGGACTACAGGTAACAACTACTGCATTATCTGTACTCAGAGAGTTATCACTGTGTTATCTGTGGTGTTACATTGGACTACGGGTAACATCTACTACATTATATGTACTCAGAGAGCTATCACTGTGTATCTGTTGTGTTACATAGGACTGCCGATAACTATCTGTTTTGTTTATATATGTTCCTGTGTGGGTATATATTAACCTATATGTATTTCTATATGGCCCATTATGTGTGTATACATGCTTTGTGTGTGTGTGTGTGTGTTTGTGTGTCCGTATATATATATGTATGTCTAAATATGTGCCTCTATGTATGTATAGTATATATGTTCCAGTATGTGCGTGTCTATATATATATATATATATATATATATATATATGTGGTTAATTATTTTTTGGGGTTTGTGGAGGGCAGCAATAGAGAATCCCGCACAGGGCGCAATCCAATCTAAGGCCGGCGCTGCACAGAACCCAGGTTGTTCTAACAGAGTTCAGTGTTGGATAAGGGGTGCAATGCAAGATATACCTGAACAGGTAACCAGACAGCCAGAGGGTAGACAGAATGTCCAAATCAGAGAGCAAGGAGATAATGCAGAGGCAAGCCAAGGTCAGTTTCAAGAAGTCCAAAAGTCTAGGGCACAGGGTAAGTAAGAGCTTGATCACAACACCTGTGTAAGGAGAATATTCACAAGCAAAGAAAGAGGGAGGAGGCAAGGTATAAATACCCCACCCTACACCTGACAGGAAGAAGACAGACAGAAAAGTGCGATAGGTTCAGGAAGTAAACAGAACCGCCCAGAAGCTAGATCAGTAGTCATGGCGATCTTAAAGACACAGACGCTTCCTAACAGTAACCCACTTATTACGAGGTGCCACCGGACCCTTAAACCTCGGCCTAGGTTTCAAAGGAAACTTTAAATGAAAGCTTTTAACTAGACGACTAACATGTAAAGAATAGGCCGGAACCCAATTTCGCTCCTCCGGCCCATGCCCCTTCCAGTGCACCAAGTACTGGAGAGT